>NC_134214.1:18671992-18981617 GCF_965140235.1 Caretta caretta
TTCTTTCCATGATCTCATTACATAACAACCCCGTGGACTGGATTTCAGTCCAAATTCCCCTTACTGACTTGCCAGATCTTCAGCTAACCTGCTACCAAAGGAATTCCTGCTCTGAATGACATCTTAACCATGCCAATTTCACCCTGAACATTATTTCAGAGCTCCATTGGGCTCTCACACTGCCAACAGTTTGAAAGATGACATCAGGGTGGCTTAGTCAGTGGTCCAATTTCTGCCTCTCTCTTCACTTTTAGCCCAATAAAGAACGTTAAGATCACAAGGCAGTGCAAAACTAAGGACCAAATGGGAATGAGCTCATAGCTTGGAGGGCCATAATTACCACAGTTCAAAACTCTGTCACTGCTCCAAATTTGATGAAGTGGTGGATTAAATTACTGGCAAGCAGCAAACTGCTGTGGGTCCTGAATAACAGTGTCTTCTTATCTTCAGACTCACAGATGAAATTGTGAATGTGACATTTCCAATATGCTGAAAGTCAGTGCTGAGTGGGAAATTTTACAAAGGATTCTTGTGTGACAGTACTCATTACATTTGCTATATCTGTACATTTCCACTGAGATTTAGTCCAAAGGCTGAACTTTCCATGAATGCATCCGATGAAGTGAGCTGTAGCTCACGAAAGCTTATGCTCAAATAAATTGGTTAGTCTCTAAGGTGCCACAAGTCCTCCTTTTCTTTTTGCGAATACAGACTAACACGGCTGCTACTCTGAAACCTGTCACTTTGCTTCTATGATGCAGTTAAAGAGTGACTATGACAAGTAGGGGGTGCTGAAGAAAAGAACTGACAGGAAAGTACGTCCGTGGGGTTTATGCCAACATTGCTCCAGTTTTCAACAGAAATGAACACTGAAACAGCAAATACTTGACACATCCCTGATCTCCGAGCTATTGACCAGAAAACCTTCAAAAAAGACACACTTATGAGTATATCACATCTGTGTACTAAAGACTGGGAATTACAAGATGTCCCTGTCTTCTCAGTGGTCAGATTTTGTAATGAAAATTAGAATATGTTCTGCTATCTACAACAAACAACTCCTATAGCTTTGTTTATGGTCATTTTAGTGGAAACACTCCCTAAGGTGGCTATACAATACAGATTGTTTTATTGGGAACTATGGTAAGAAGGCACCCTTACCGAATCCAGAGAACAAAACCTGTTTAGCCTAAAAAACTCATCACAATAATTTTAAGCAACCAGATTACTTTCTGAAATAATTTAAGTATTTTGGGCCAGATCCTCAGCGGATGTAAGCCCAGCATAGCTCCACTGACTTCGGTGGGGCTACGTTGATTTACACCAGCTGGGAATCTGACCCTTTGACTTATGAGGAAGTAAAGAGACTAGCATTTGAATGAGAAGGACTGTGGTGCATTAGAAACACTGGACTATACTGTGGCACATTTGTCTTCTCAGTGGCTTCTGCTAATTCTTGGAACAGACATTTTGCAATCCAGCCAATCACAGGCAAGTGGCGGAGTTTGGACTCTCATTTCAATTAGCGTTGACCACCTGCTGTGCTTCTTTTTTTTTTTTCATCTTAAAGGTACAGCTATGAAAGGAATTGGGATTTATTGGTTAGAGCACAGGGATGAGTAACAAGGAGTACTCCTGTGTTTTACTCCCAGCTCTGACAATGACAAACCATTACATTGCTCACAAGAAAGAGAGCCAGCACCTGGAATACTGAACTGATCCTTTGGGGGTCCTACCCTCTGGAATACAGCAATAATGGCTCCAGAACCTCCAGACACCATTTCCCAGACTGCTTAAGGTCTAGAGTGGGGACAGACTAGACTAGAAACACCTAGCAAAGCCACAAAGAGCTTCAGATGGAGTGATTTTTATAGATAATTTGCTGGGCCAATGAGGAGTCAGGAATCTCAGTCCCCCAGTGGGAGAGGACAGGCTGACTCAGTGACAAAGGAAAAAAACAAAAACTCCTCATTGACTTGCTTTCCCCACAAGTAAAATCAGAATACTAATATCTGCTTCATAGGGTAACAAATAACTATTGTAAAACACGTTGTTCTCTTCAGATGAAAGGCACTGTGTATACTCCAAGTGTTATTTATTAGTACACCACCACAGGAAACCAACAATAAAACTGTAAGTTTCATTGGCAATAGCTCAAATTCTCTCACCTGTCTGCTGGTTTCTGGGTGGCTGAGGAAGAATAGACTCCAAGTATGAGTAGATGTTTAGCTGGGGGAAAATGAGTAAAGCAGGTACTAATTTATTTTACTTAGAAGGTTTTATACTTTTGAACAGCAATTTAAATGGCAGCAATAGCAAAATACACTATCAAGAGCAAATCTTAAAACTCATAGGAGTACTGAAAGCAGCTGTGTTCAAAATCGAACTGGTTGAAAAAACAGCAAAATTTTTCTTTATACTTTTTAAAATTTCAGTGAACAGTTTCAAAAACTGAAAACTTTGACCACCCCAAAGCCAGTCAATAAGCCAAAAATATTTCAACAAAAATTGATTATATTTTTAATTTTTTGGTCAACATTAAAATTTCCCACAATGATTTTTTTTAATTTTGATTTTTCAATGACAGCCAGGTCTAGTTCAAACCTTCAGCTAGTATATACTCTCTGCTCTCCTCAAAATCACTAGCTAAGATTCTGATCTCAGTTGCATCTGGCATATCTTAATGACGAACCCCGCCAGGCCTTACGCTCATGTAATATAATTGAGATGAGAGTTTGACCCACTGTTCCGCAAACTGCTGTGTCTGAGTGTTTTACTCCTCCTCAAATAGGCAAAGAATTCCTTGTGTTAAGGGTGTCACTCCAACTGTTCTCATTTAGCTAGCTGGCAAAATCTTCCGAGCACTGCTCATTTTTCTTCCTTTGGCCAGATAGAGTACCATACCTACATGAATACCTTCCCACCTTATATGAAAGCAAGTTTGACAATATAGTAAATGATTGTAAAAATAATTCTGCCCAAGTACTTGTTAACAATACTGGATTGGGTATAGCAGAAGTAGCTGTTACTCTTTCCAGTTCTCCTATCAGATATTTTATTTCAAACAAGTTATTCACTTTATTTATTTACAGATTTTATGGTCTTGATCACAGCACAAGGGTAAAAATCCCTTAATTGCAATAGAAATTAAACTCATGCAAATGAAAGTTTGTTCCCCCTACCCCCCCGCCTAATTATTCTCCATTTTGAACACAGACCATATAATTCTTCATAGCTAAAATATTTTGCTCTGCCCAGCAGGAATGTTAGTGACTCATAAGCAATTTGCCAATAGGTGGCATGAGTGCACTGCTAAGTACTGCAGGTGTAGGCTGAAAATAATAACAGTTTTTATCCAACTTTCTGAATACACTTCAAAAGCCATTATGGCTAACGTTAGCAATCAGCAATTGCCATATAGGAACAAGAGTCCGAAATTCACTGTATGAGCAGTGTATGCTACAGCTAACAGGTTCTGGAGCCATTATTGCTGTATTCCAGCTAACTAACAATGTTAATAAATCAGGTATCTTTATGATCCAACATTGTGGAGAAGGCTTTGTTCCGGCAACTCGCAGAAGCTACTAGATCGCACGCCCTGGTTCTCATGGGTGACTTTAATCATCCTGATATCTGCTGGGAGAGCACTACAACAGTGCATAGACAATCCAGGCAGTTTTTGGAAAATGTAGGGGACAATTTCCTGGTGCAAGTGCTGGAGGAGCCAACTAGGGGGGGAGCTTTTCTTGACCTGCTGCTCACAAACCGGGAAGAATTAGTAGGGGAAGCAAAAGTGGATGGGAATCTGGGAGGCAGTGACCATGAGTTGGTCGAGTTCAGGATTCTGACACAGGGAAGAAAGGTAAGCAGCAGAATACGGACCCTGGACTTCAGGAAAGCAGAGTTTGTCTCCCTCAGGGAACTGATGGGTGGGGTCCCTTGGGGGAATAACATGAGGGGGAAAGGAGTCCAGGAGAGCTGGCTGTATTTCAAGGAATCCCTGTTGAGGTTACAGGGACAAACCATCCCGATGTGTCGAAAGAATAGTAAATATGGCAGGCGACCAGCTTGGCTTAACGGTGAAATCCTAGCGGATCTTAAGCATAAAAAAGAAGCTTACAAGAAGTGGAAGATTGGACAAATGACCAGGGAAGAATATAAAAATATTGCTCGGGCATGTAGGAATGAAATCAGGAGGGCCAAATCACACCTGGAGCTGCAGCTAGCAAGAGATGTTAAGAGTAACAAGAAGGGTTTCTTCAGGTATGTTGACAACAAGAAGAAAGCCAAGGAAAGTGTGGGCCCCTTACTGAATGAGGGAGGCAACCTAGTGACAGAGGATGTGGAAAAAGCTAATGTATTCAATGCTTACTTTGCCTCTGTCTTCACAAACAAGGTCAGCTCCCAGACTGCTGCGCTGGGCAACACAGCATGGGGTGTAGATGGCCAGCCATCTGTGGAGAAAGAGGTTGTTAGGGACTATTTAGAAAAGCTGGATGTGCACAAGTCCATGGGGCTGGATGCATTGCATCCGAGAGTGCTAAAGGAATTGGCGGCTGTGATTGCAGAGCCATTGGCCATTATCTTTGAAAACTCGTGGCGAATGGGGGAAGTCCCGGATGACTGGAAAAAGGCTAATGTAGTGCCAATCTTTAAAAAAGGGAAGAAGGAGGATCCTGGGAACCACAGGCCAGTCAGCCTCACCTCAGTCCCTGGAAAAATCATGGAGCAGATCCTCAAGGAATCTATCCTGAAGCACTTACACAAGAGGAAAGTGATCAGGAACAGTCAGCATGGATTCACCAAGGGAAGGTCATGCCTGACTAATCTAATCGCCTTCTATGATGAGATTACTGGTTCTGTGGATGAAGGGAAAGTAGTGGATGTATTGTTTCTTGACTTTAGCAAAGCTTTTGACACGGTCTCCCACAGTATTCTTGTCAGTAAGTTAAAGAAGTATGGGCTGGATGAATGCACTATAAGGTGGGTAGAAAGTTGGCTAGATTGTCGGGCTCAACGGGTAGTGATCAATGGCTCCATGTCTAGTTGGCAGCTGGTATCAAGTGGAGTGCCCCAGGGATCGGTCCTGGGGCCGGTTTTGTTCCATATCTTCATAAATGATCTGGAGGATGGTGTGGATTGCACTCTCAGCAAATTTGCGGATGATACTAAACTAGGAGGAGTGGTAGATATGGTGGCAGGTAGGGATAGGATACAGAGGGACCTAGAGAAATTGGAGGATTGGGCCGAAAGAAATCTGATGAGGTTCAACAAGGATAAATTAAGGGTCCTGCACTTAGGACGGAAGAATCCAATGCACCGCTACAGACTAGGGACTGAATGGCTAGGCAGCAGTTCTGCAGAAAAGGACCTAGGGGTGACAGTGGACGAGAAGCTGGATATGAGTCAACAGTGTGCCCTTGTTACCAAGAAGGCCAATGGCATTTTGGGATGTATAAGTAGGGGCATAGCCAGCAGATCGAGGGATGTGATCGTTCACCTCTATTCGACATTGGTGAGGCCTCATCTGGACTACTGTGTCCAATTTTGGGCCCCACACTACAAGAAGGATGTGGATAAATTGGAGAGAGTCCAGCGAAGGGCAACAAAAATGATTAGGGGTCTGGAACACATGACTTATGAGGAGAGGCTGAGGGAACTGGGATTGTTTAGTCTGCGGAAGAGAAGAATGAGGGGGGATTTGATAGCTGCTTTCAACTACCTGAGAGGTGGTTCCAGAGAGGATGGTTCTAGACTATTCTCAGTGGTAGAAGAGGACAGGACAAGGAGTAATGGTCTCAAGTTGCAGTGGGGAAAGGTTTAGGTTGGATATTAGGAAAAACGTTTTCACTAGGAGGGTGGTGAAACACTGGAATGTGTTACCTAGGGAGGTGGTAGAATCTCCTTCCTTAGAAGTTTTTAAGGTCAGGCTTGACAAAGCCCTGGCTGGGATGATTTAATTGGGGATTGGTCCTGCTTTGAGCAGGGGGTTGGACTAGATGACCTCCTGAGGTCCCTTCCAACCCTGATATTCTATGATTCTATAATTCTATGAGGCACTTGTATATTCAGAAACTAAAGCTGAATACACATAAAGTTGCTTATAATAAAACAATATGCAAAAAAGCACAGGAAGCTGAGCTTTTGCCACACCTTAATAGCTTGATTGATTATTACAAGATAATGCAGTGATGTTTTACCCTGAAATAACAAACCAGCAAATCATTAGTCTTATAAACAGAGTTTCTAGATCCAAAGCCCACTGAAGTCAACAGAAAGACTCCCTTTGACTTTGATGAGACTGGGATAAGGCCCAGAATAAACTTCTCATGGCTGTAACTAGGAGGGATTTAGTGACAAGAATAGCTGTGATGGGAGGGCATGTATCTTTCTTTAGGGAGCAAGACGAGCAGCCCGTAGTATGGAATCAGAATTGTATTGTATCTTATATCAGCACCTAAACTCCTGGAGAATATATATTGTCTGGGTTTTATAAGTTGAAATATGAATATGTGTTCACAACTGCCATGAACAGAGTAAAGTAGTTGCTCCATTCTCAACCTTCCTGATGACTGTCTCAGAATTTTCTCTTTTTTATAGGCTGCAATTTCTCAAGGGTACATGTCTGTCTGTATCAAATGGATGTTATGGGCCTGATGCAGAAATCTTTGGCTTGCATTATACAGGAGGTCAGACTAGATTATCATAGCTGTCCATTCTGACTTCATAATCTATGATTCTACACTGGGCCTCAGACTACCAGTGAAATGTTTTGGGAAGTTCCCACAAAAGCACTCAGGTATTTTTTATATATTCTGTGAGCATGGTAAAAAACAAAAACCTTGTATCCCTCTATTTATTGATTTATTTTTATGTGGTCTACATGAATATATATGAAGTTATGGTTCACTCTGTGGAAAAGTTTGAGAACCTTTGAATGAAAGGACAAGCATGCATTTTCAATGAAAAGGTTTCTTCTCACTGCCACGAGTGGAAGAGGGATATTCTAAAGAATTAAAGAACAGAGGGAGGAACAGCTTAGCAAGCTTTTGCCGTATTCACAAACTGGCAAAACACCAAAAGGTCAACACTATCCAATATGTTTTAATGTATTCTCTCTCTCTCTAATATTTATACTGCAAGAAGAGAATAGGATTTAACTTTACATAGCACTTTCATACACAGTGCCTGAAAGCTCTTTAGAAGGCAATGAGTTAGATGCTATTTGAGGAGTGACTTTTATTTTTACCTTTTTTTCTTTTGAGGCAATATGATGAAGAGTTCTCTCATTCTGCACCTACTTCTTTCTCTCCAGCCAAATTTGTTTCTACTTGCACCATAGAATATATGTATATGTATATTTTTTGCAGGGGGTGTATTTCCTCCTTAGAGTGCAATTGTATAAAGGCAATTTTAGACTTATATGGTTACCCAAATTCCCAGAGGTGGATCTTTGGTTCACCTTAATTTATCCTGGGTTGTTCTATGTGTTTCAGAAAGAGTATGATGCTGTAGAGCAGTGGTTCCCAGACTTGTTCTGCCACTTGTGCGGGGAAAGCCCCGGGCGGGCTGGGCCAGTTTGTTTACCTGCTGCATCTGCAGGTTTGGCCGATCGCGGCTCCCAGTGGCCACGGTTCACTGCTCCAGACCAATGGGAGCTGCTGGAAGAGGTGGCCAGTACGTCCCTCAGCCCGCGCCGTTTCTAGCAGCTCCCTTTGGCCTGGAGCAGCGAACCGTGGCCACTGGGCGCTGCGATCGGCCGAAGCTGGAGACGTGACAGATAAACAAACCGGTCCGGCCCACCAGGGGCTTTCCCTGCACAAGCGGCGGAACAAGATTGGAAACCACTGCTGTAGAGAGCAGCCTTTGCCCAAGTCCTTCCCTCTCCCACATTAGGCTGTCCCCTTTTGATCCATAGATCCCAAACTCTGATAAAGAGATTCCACAGGTCCGAGTAGGAGAGTGAAGTGTACTGTCTAAATGACATCCTGCTTCCAGTGTTGCCCTCCAATCCGCAAATCACATTGACGAGTTTGTGTTCCCCCCGACTCTTGTTTGTGTGGTGCAGTTGTGCCTGTCATGGGGTGGCTTACCTGTGCGCTGCAGAGCCTTAGAGCTAAGCCAGTCCTGATTACGGGATGAGCCTCACATGAGAGGAATCAGGTGATCCATATAAAAGGCGGCTGAAATGGGTAGAGCTAAGAGAATGGAGGTGATTGCTAAAGATAGCAAGCCTGGCAGTAAGAGAGGGTAGCTCAGGAATCAAGAGTTGCTGATAAGAGAAGGAAGCAGAGCTGAAGGAGTGAGCTCTAGCCTGAAAGGTCTGGGAACTAGCAGCTTCAGGTGGAGCAGACTGACAGAATGAGCTCTGCATATGGTTGAAGGACAAGAACTAAGTATGAATTGTGATTTGGATTTTGTGTTGGAGACTCAAGGATTGTGGGATTATGTTGTGACTAAGAATGCTGAGGTCTGAGTGAACTTTATTTGGTATTAAACCTGCCACAGAAGAGCCATGATCTCCCACTGCAGTCTGGACTGTTTAAGAGGAGACAAATTGAGCAGGATGCCTGTAAAGTGACCCCTGCCCTTGGGATGGAGGGAGGAGCTCAGTAAGTAGCCCCACTCCGCTGCAGTGCCATTGTAGAGCTATTATGTTCATCCTTAATTATGATATGAATCATTCTTCTTTTAAGGATGCTAATCACCTCAGTGAGAATGGAGGAACTCTAATTCTGAGCTTCTTAGAGCCATTTAATTCTTCCATGTGTAGTTTTCAATTGAGGAAATTACTATCACCACTCATTTATCAGCTTTAATAAAGAAGTGTCACAATTGTTTAAAAGGGTCTGTAGCAGCTCAGTTTCTGGACCATCAGAGATGGTAAGGGAATATGGGAGCTTGGAAATAAATCACCTGAAAATACCCTTCTTGCATTGGCAAAGTCTGAGTATGTAAGAGACACTGGACAGATTGAGCCAGTTTAGAGTGGTATCCAGCACTTTTATGTTAGTCTTGTTACTTTTAATTACAGGAAGATTTTTGTCTTAAGTGTTAAATTGCTAGTCCTTACTGTTGTGAAGATAATTCTCTAAACTGGAACTCATGTTGTGCCATCTAGCTTTGTCTACACTTGTGCTCCCAACACTGCTTATACTATTTCAGCTCCATTATTGTTAGCAATGTTGGGAAAACATAGATGAACCATTTGGCTGTCCCTGGTGCATTAAGTTTTGTGTCGATTAGGGCTGCTGTGAGCAGGATATGATGGAGTGTGTTAAATGCTGATGACAGCGGATGATTGGTCTAAACTATGGATCCAAATGTTGCAACCACTAGACCATCTGAACTAGAAATAACCCCCATCAGGAATTCAGGGGGGAAAAATCATTAATGGAGGAAAAAATATCAGAGTTTAGACATGGAAAGAGAAGTGTTTAGCATTCATCTCAATGGGATATTAACTCTGAAATTATGTCCAGATTACAAGCTTTTTCACTTTTGATCAGTTTAGCAGCAATATCTAGTTATTTTTGGAGATGACTGAAAAGTTTCGTATTAATTTTGTTCAGTCTTTTTGTCAGAAGTTGAAATTCCAACAATTTTTCGTCACAGCTTTGACATTTTTCAACTTGCACTGGTTATTTGGGGCTTGTGGGCAGAATTTGGAATTGTGGATAGACCATGGGTAGCGTACCACTGCTTCCTCCTCATTAAATTCTTAGCCTTGGGAAAGGAAACATCCAAGCAGTGTTCTTCACAATATCTACTCCCTCTATTGTAAACTACTATTCCAGTACAATATCATTTTTATGAAGTACAGCATATTTTAATATTTTGACTTATAGTGGTTTTTAATTCTCCAGGACATTTCACTTAATATATATATTACTGTGCAGTGATCATCCAACAACGAAATGTGGCAAAACTTGGAAATACAATTCTATTATGCTCTGTTGGAGTATTAATATTCATTTAATAAGATTTCATGCAATTATATTTCTTATAGTTGTTATAATTGGTTTCTTCAGTGGCAAAATAAGAAAATGCTTACTCACAATGTCTTTGAGGCTCATTTCAAGAGCTTTGTGCTGAATACCATATACACAACAGCAAATAGTCCAATATGACACTGGTCACTTCAATAAACTGAGACAAGGTTCTTCATATTCATTATTTTCTCCTTTTGAATGAAGTTCTTAGTCTTTTTTCTTATTTATTGGTGGTTTTTAAGTGAGTGGATCAGTTTTATGAACTGAATTATTTGTAACATCTGAGACTAATGGAAAATAAGACTCGCACCTTTCGAGTCAGATTAGCTGACTATGTATCACACTGCAATCTAAACAATGCATAAAAAGATTTTGCTGTATAAAATTTAAGAAAGGTGAATAGCTGTTTAGAAATAATCAAATTGTAATTCTGGTTTTATTTTTGGAATAATTAGCTTTGTAATGTTTTTCATGTTCCTTGACTAAGAAAGCTGTTAGTTACAGGATATATGATTTCACAGCTTCTAGGGTTGATTTTTATATGAGTCGGGCTCTATAATCTGCAGATTTTAAAATATTTTGTTTAGCTTGTTTGCTTGACAGATAATTTAATATCATTTGAGCTCGAAGTCTTACTTTAAACATACATAATTTAGATAACATATCCCATCTCTGTAATATTAGCAGCTGTTGGAGTATAGCCAAAATGTTGCATTATATTCCTCCAATGTAGAGCTGTTTATATCTGTGGTAAAAATGTTTGAGTGATTTCGTCATTCATTAGGACACTTCTTCCCCAAATTTTTCTATTTTCATAGAATCTTACACAGATGTAAGTGATCATGTGACTCTCTGATTTCTTTGGATGCAAAATGAAACACTTTTTTATTGTAGATAATTCATATGCATGTTGATAAGTGTTTCTCATTAGCAGTAGGAAAAGAGGAATGGTGCCACGGAGCTAGGGAGTGGGGATAGGTTTCAGAGTGTTAGCTGTGTTTTCAGCAAAAACAACAAGAAGTCCTTGTAGCACCTTAGACTAACAAATGTATTTGGGCATAAGCTTTCGTGGGCTAGAACCCACTTCATCATCAGATGCGTGAAATGGAAAATGTAGGAGCAGGTATAAATTCGTGAAAGGATGGGGGTTGCCTTACCAAGGGTGAGGTTATTCTCATGAGAGAAATCAATTAACAGCAGGATACCAAGGGCGGAGAAACAACTCTTGAAGTGTTAATTAGTGGCCCATTACAGACAGTTGACAAGAAGGTGTGAGTAACAGTAGGGAGAAATTAGTTTTGGGAAAATTAGGTTTAGGTTTTGTAATGACCCCACCACTCAGTCTTTATTCAGGCCTAAACTGATGGTATCCAGTTTGCAAATTAATTCTAGTTCTGCAGCTTCACGTTGGAGTCTGTTTTTTGACTTTTTGTTGTTGTTGAATTGCCATTTTTAGGTCTGTTATTGAGTGACCAGAGAGATTGAAGTGTTCTCCTACTGGTTTTTGAATGTTATGATTCCTGATGTCAGATTTGTGTCCATTTATTCTTTTGCATAGAGACTGTCTGTCTTGGCCAATGTACATGGCGGAGCGGCATTGCTGGCATATGATGGCATATATCACATTGAGAGATGTGCAAGTGACTGAGCCATTGATCATATGGCTGATGTGGTTAGTTCCTATGATGGTGTGCCTTGAATAGATATTTGGACAGAGTTGGCACCATGGTTTGTTGCAGGGTTTGGTTCCTGGGTTGGTGTTTTTGTTGTGTTGTGTGCAGTTGCTGGTAAGTATTTGCTTCAGGTTGGGGGGCTGTCTGTAAGCAAGGACTGGCCTGTCTCTCAAGGTCTGTGAGAGTGAGGGATCGTCCTTCAGGATAGGTTTTATATCCTTGATGTGCTGAAGAGGTTTTAGTTGGGGGCTGTAGGTGATGGCTAGTGGCGTTCTGTTACTTTCTTTGTTGGGCCTGTCTTATACGAGGTGACTTCTGGGTACTCTTCTGGTTCTGTCAATCTGTTTCTTCACTTTAGCAGGTGGGTATTGTAGTTTTAAGAACGCTTGTGTATGAGGAGACTTTGGCAAACTAGTAAAGTGCCTGAACCACTACGGCTTATTGCTAAAAGCAGCCAAGTCAGCAGGCTGTAAATTGGCCATTCAGCAGTCTCAGTTTAACCAAGGCAGGAGGGGTTGGGGGGTTGTGGGTGCCACAGAGAGGGCAGCTTGACCCCACATCCTTTCAGATGAGAATTGTGTTGAAGTTGCTGATACATGCATTTTAGAAGAGCAGGATGTGCCCCAGGAATGTCTGTTGGGGCCTCAAGGCTGCAAACTCTGGAAAAACCCACAGCTGGTTAATCGATAATCAGAAGGAACCTCTCGCTTGACCATTGAAACTGCTTACTTAACAAGTTTGCTTTAAGGGACATGTCATTCTATTACTAATGTATAAATAAAGGGGAAAAGTTTGAGGTGGTGGGACTCTTCAGGTCTGGACTCTCCTTGTGGATGCATCTTGTGTTCCCTCCTGGCAGACAAACTGCCGCTGTATCACTCAAGAGCCACACTCAGCTTTGGTAATTATCAAGGGTTGGTGGTGTTTTACTAACCTGTTGCGGACGTGTGTATAAGTGCTTAAGACTAAGTAAAGTTTAGCTTTAAGTGAAAGCATTCTTGTGTTGTCCTGTTTGTGCCAGCCATCTATAAGTCAGATGGCCGTGTCTCACCTGATTTATTTCCTGATACCACCTCACACAGAGTAAAAGTTAACAAGAGCTTTGGGTTGAAAGGACTCCAGGTAACACTTGATAGAGATCCTGTAGGTGTTTGTCTCTGTCTGAGGGATTAAAGCAAATGTGGTTTTATCTTAGAGCTTGGCTGTAGACAATGGATTGTGATGTGGTCTGGATGAAAGCTGGAGGCATGTAGCTAAGTATAGTGGTCAGTAGGCTTCCTGTATAAGGTGGTGTTTATGTGACCATCCCTTATTAGCACTATAGTGTCTAGGAAGTGGACCTCTTGTGTAGACTGGTCCAGGCTGAGGTTGATGGTGGGGTGGAAATTGTTGAAATCTTGGAATTCCTCAAGGGCCTCCTTCTTATGGGTCCAGGTAATGAAGTTGTCATCAATTTAGAGCTGTTAAGGCAAAACACTTGCATGCAGATGACCCTGTGCTTCCTGGCATATGATCAAGACTGACAGGGATCTTAGCGATCTATGAAATTTATGGGCCAAAACCTTGGTTTCTTCAGTTGGCAGAGTGGGTTAATCCCACTCCCTCGAAGTGTTTCCTGCAGACTCACATGGATAGCCCAGCACAGTGACCAGAACTGGATTTATGTTCAATCTTAGCACATTAAGGATTACATCTTGCCTTGTCTAATATGCATGGTGTGGGAAGGGAAGATGGAGTGCTTCTTTTCTGCACCTACCATGCAAACAGGAAGGCTGTAGATTTAGATGTAATCCTAGGCTGTAGTCTAGACTTGAATGCTGATGTCAAGTGACTGTACTTTTTTGACAGATATTCACAATTTGCTGCATTTTGTTCAGTTTTGATTTTTTTAATTTCCAAGCATTAAATCTTTGTTTTTTGGTATCCCTGCTGCTGTGTTGCATGCTGTTTTCCAGCCAGTTGGCCATTCATGTAAAATTCTATATTTTCTTGATATGAAATACCATTTGGCTTAAATCCTATGGGATACAATATGTACTTTTTTCTTAACAACATACCCAAATGCTGTGCTAACCCTATACAATGCCATTGCATTTTCAGCCTTTAATGTATTTCTTTGTAAAGGGATTTGTTTTTTTTTTTTAAATGGGGCCAGATCCCCAGCTGATGTAGCACAATTGACTTCAAGCTTTGAATGATATTGATTTACACTAGCTGAAGATCTGGCTCATGGCACAAATACATTCTCATGAGTGAATAAAATAGTGACTTTGATCCTGGGCTCAGGTGAACAAGGGCTGCAGGAATGGGTAAATATTAATTGGCAGAGACAATAGAGTTCCAGAAATAACATATCCCTAGAGGGGGAAAAGTGTGATCCAGGTAACTACAGGCCTATTAGTTTGACATCTGTATTATGCAAGGTCTTGAGAAAATTTTGAAGGAGAAAGTACTTAAGGACATTAAGGTCAATGGTAATTGGGACAAAATACAACATGATTTTACAAAAGGTAGATCATGCCAAACCAACATGATCTCCTTCTTTGAGAAGGTAACAGATTTTTTTTTTTTTTTAGACTAAGGAAAAGCAGTGGATCTAATTTACCTCAATTTCAGTAAGGCATTTGATACAGTTCCACATGGGGAATTATTAGTTCAATTGGAAAAGATGGGGATCAATATGAAAATTGAAAGATGGATAAGGAACTGGTTAAAGGGGAGACTCCAGTGGGTCCTACTGAAAGGTGAACTGTCAGGCTGGAGGGAGTTACTAGCGGAGTTCCTTAGGGATTGGTTTTGGGACCAATCTTATTTAATCTTTTTATTACTGACCTTGGCACAAAAAGTGGGAGTGTGCTAATAAAGTTTGTGGATGACACAAAGCTGGGATGTATTGCCAATAAAGAGAAGGACCGGGATATCATACAGGAAGATCTGGATGACCTTGTAAACTGGAGTAATAGTAATAGGATGGAATTTAATAGTGAAAAGTGCAAGGTCATGCATTTAAGGATTAATAAGAATTTTTGTTATAAGCTGGGAACTCCTCAGTTGGACGTAACAGAGGAGGAGAAGGACCTCTGAGTATTGGTTGATCACAGGATGACTGAGCCACCAATGTGATATGGCCGTGAAAAAAGCTAATGTGGTCTTGGGATGCATCAGGCTAGGTATTTCCAGTAGAGATAAGGAAGTGTTAATACCGTTATACAAGGCACTGGTGAGACCTCATCTGGAATATTGTGTGCAGTTCTGGCCTCCCATGTTTAAGAAGGATGAATTCAAACTGGAACAGGTACAGAGAAGGGCTACTAGGATGATCCGAGGAATGGAAAACCTGTCTTATGAAAGGAGACTCAAAGAGCTTGGCTTCTTTTGGTTGAGAGGAGATATGATTGCTCTCTATAAATATATCAGAGGGATAAATACCAGGGAGGGAGAGGAATTATTTAAGCTCAGTACCAATGTGGACACAGGAACAAATGGATATAAACTGGCCATTGGGAAATTTAGACTTGAAATTAGATGAAGGTTTCTAACAATCAGAGGATTGAAGTTCTGGAACAGCATTCCAAGGGGAGTAGTGGGGGCAAAAGACACATCTGGCTTCAAGACTAAGCTTAATAAGTTTATGGAGGGGATGTTCTGATGGGATAGCCTAATTTTGGCAATTAATTGATCTTTGACTATTAGTGGTAAAGATGCCCAATGATCTATGATGGGATGTTAGATGCGGTGGGATTTGAGTTACTACAGAGAATACTTTCCTGGGTGTCTGGCTGGGAAATCTTGTCCACATGCTCAGGATTTAGCTGATCACCATATCTGGAGTTGGGAAGGAATTTTCCTCCAGGGCAGATGGCAGAGATCCTGGGGGTTTTTCGCCTTCCTCTGCAACGTGGGGCACAGGTCACTTGCTGGAGGAGTCTCTGCACCTTGAAGTCTTTAAACCATGAGTTGAGGACTTCAATAGCTCAGGCATAGGTTAGGGGTTTATTACAGGAGTGGCTGGGTGAGATTCTGTGGCCCGTGTTGTGCAGGAGGTCAGACTAGACAATCATAATGGTCCCTTCTGACCTTAAAGTCTATGAGGACAAAAATGAACACCTACAGTCTTCCCCATCAGACCCTTTCCTTAGAAGGGGTAAAAGAGGCAGAATTGGTTTTGAAACTATTCTGGGGTCAGACTATGCTACACTGTGTCCTGGCTTACTCTGTGAGCATGCCTGTTGAAATCGGGAAGGCTGCTTCAAGGAATGAAGATCGAGTCACTGTGAGTAACAGGTAGCACAGCATGACCCAGTGCTGTGAAATGTAAGGCAAAGTAGTGATTTTTATTTGTCTGGGCTAAGCCAAATATTACAGATTCATAGGCTTTTTAAGTTGCTGTGCCAACCTGTCAGGTCTTCAACAGATGCACAGCCTCCAGGCTCTCTTATCTTGCCAATAACTGGCCTCCTGGTGGGAGCTGTCGGAGGACTTTCAGAAGGAAGCAGGTGACCCAATAATAGCTCAATAGGAAGAGATGAAATAAATGAAAATGGAGAGAGAGTACAGTGACCAATAGTTCCCCTGTTTAGATTACCATATATATAGAAAGACTGTAGGCCCAATGACTCTCTCCCTTACCTCATAGCAGGACACCGCACACCTTGGGAACCATAACTAGAAAGGTTGCATTTCCTTGATGCTGTAACTTGCCTCATAAGTGTGTGTTTTTGAAAATGAGATTTTATCTGACACTTTTTAAAATAACTTGAATGCACACCTGTTAACCTACCAAAGCCCAAGTGCATAGGTGTGTGAGAGCCAAAGGAGGGACATGCACAATCATTTTTACTGGAACATCAAAATGCTTTGGGCTTCATTCCTCTTGTTTATAACTCATCTATGATGTTTGTAAATTTTCAACAATAAAAGTTTGTGTGGAACATTAGGAACTGCAGCACCAAGATGAGTGATGTTCCCCAGAAGAAGGTTAAGATCTGAAGGCTCAGCTGAATAAAGATGTTTTTTGTTCTTGTTTTGGCTGGTGGAGCTTTTTCCTTTGGACTTTACCTTTATGCCATGAGTGACTCCCCCCCCCCCTTTTAATCCCCGTAAGAAAAGATAATAGAATGTGGAATCAACTGGGCATATGACCATAGAAAGTCAGGTAACTTGAGTGCCTTCCAAATAATGCTGGAGTGTTCTAATCAGGGCTGTGAGGAGCCAGCTGTGAGTTTCCCTCCCATAAGTAATGGTCTAACTAAGTAAATTTCTCAAGGCAAAAATAAGTGTAAAGAGCAAAGAAACTACAAATTGTTCAGTAATAAGGATGTTGGATAGAACTGTTGCAATCAGTTATTGCTTCTGTGAATCATAGGAACATAACTAACCGAAAGAAGGCTGAGGGAAGATATGATTGCACTCTATAAATATATCAGAGGGACTAATACCAGGGAGGGAAAGGAGTTATTTAAGTTAAGTGCCAATGTGGACACAAGAACAAATGGATATAAACTGGCCATCAAGAAGTTTAGGCTCAAAATTAAATGAAGGCTTCTAACCATCAGAGAGGAGTGAAGTTGTGGAAGGGCCTTCCAAGGGGAGTAGTGGGGGGCAAAAAAACTAACTGGCTTCAAGACTGAGCTTGATACATTTATAGAAGGAATGATATGATGGGACTGCCTGCAATGGTATGTGGCTCATCAGCAACTGTCAGTAGCAAAAATCCCCAATGGCCAGAGACAGGACACTAGATGGGGAGGGCTCTGAGTTGCTACAGAGAATTCTTTCCCAGGTATCTGCCTGGTGGGTCTTGCTCACATGCTCAGGGTCTAACTGATCACCATATTTGGGATTGGGAAGGAATTCTCCCCCCAGCCATCAGACTGGCAGAGACCCTGTGTGTGTGTTGGGGGGGGGGGGGGGGGGTTCCTTTCCTCCGCAGCAAGCGGTACAGGTCACTTGCAGATGTGAATTCTCTGTAACTTGAAGTCCTTAAACTATGGTTTTGAGGACTTCAGTAACTTAACCAGAGGTTAAGGATCTATCCCAGGAGTGAATGGGTGAAGAATGTTAGACTTGATGATCCCTTCTGACCTTAAAGTCTGCGAGTCTATACATGGAAGGGATTTTGAAGTCCAGTCTCCTGCTATTGCAAATAATCCTGTTATAAACTCCTCAGACTCCTTCTGGATGATGTATGTCAATCTTAGGATTGTCCTCTGTCATAAATATAAAGGGAAGGGTAAACCACTTTAAAATCCCTCCTGGCCAGAGGAAAAATCCTCTCACCTGTAAAGGGTTAAGAAGCTAAAGGTAACCTTGCTGGCACCTACTCAAAATGACCAATGAGGAGACAAGATACTTTCAAAAGCTGGGAGGAGGGAGAAAAACAAAGGGTCTGTGTCTGTCTGTATGCTGCTTTTGCTGGGGACAGAACAGAAATGGAGTGTTAGAACTTTTAGTTAGTAATCTAGCTAGGTATGTGTTAGATTATGATTTCTTTAAATGGCTGAGAAAAGAGCTGTGCTGAATAGAATGACTATTCTTGTCTGTGTGTCTTTTTTGTAACTTAAGGTTTTGCCTAGAGGGATTCTCTATGTTTTGAATGTAATTACCCTGTAAGGTATCTACCATCCTGATTTTACAGAGATGATTCCTTTACTTCTATTAAAAGTCTTCTTGTAAGAAAACAATGCTTTTTCATTGTTCTAAGATCCAAGGGTTTGGGTCTGTGGTCACCTATGCAAATTGGTGAGGAATTTTACCAAACCTTCCCCAGGAAGTGGGGTGCAAGGGTTGGGAGGATTTGGGGGGGGGGGAAGATGTGTCCAAACTATGTTTCCCAGTAAACCCAGATAAAGTTTGGTGGTAGTGGAAATCCAAGGGCAAAGGGTAAAATTAATTTGTACCTTGGGGAAGTTTTAACCTAAGCTGGTAAAAGTAAGCTTAGGAGGTTTTCATGCAGGTCCCCACATCTGTACCCTAGAGTTCAGAGTGGGGAAGGAACCTCAGTCTGTTTATATTGCCCAGGACAGGAAGTGCTATCTGGCTAAGTTAAAATCTCAGGCTTCTTGGGCAACAGGGGAGGCTGGTATGAACTGGGTGGCACTGGGCTGAGCATCTCTGAGCAGCCAGTTATGGGTTATATTATGGCTTTCAGTGCCTAGCTAAAGTGTAATGTCCACCAGTTTCATAACACCCATTTAAGCAAAAGTGGTTAATGGTTTTTCGGGCCCCCTATAACAAACAGGCACGATGCCAATAATGAAACTGGGTAAGCTGATAGTGTAAAACTACTTAATTAGTGACTTATTTAGGTCATTGGTAAATTGGAAGAATAATTGTTGTGCAATTACAAATGTTGACATCATTTCTCTGGCATCCTTTTTTTCCACTATATATCCTGTAACTGCAGAGGGGAAAAATATTTTAACATACAGTACCAGCATTAGAGTGAAATCTAATCAATCTTCAAATGCAGATAATTTTATGCTTTTCTGAACATAGTTCATAGGATTCCACCATTTGGTATTGCATTCATTTCACTTCTCAAATTGTTTTTTCTTTTAAAAAAAAAAAAAGAGAACTGTTAAAGCTATTGCATAGGAAAGTGGACAGTGGTTCTAGAAAGCTGAGAAATTTTGAAAGTATTTTACAAAGAGCCTCATGTGAAAAGGAAAAGTGGCAAGTTTTGGCTTGAAATGAAGTTCACAGAAAAATGTCACACTTCATGTTAAGGGTACATTTACAAATAGCTTATAAAGGCTAACAAATTAGATGTTATAAGCATGTTAGACACAACTAATATGTGATTGGTAGAAGGTGCTATAGATGACAATAAGCCATATGACCAGTTTCCACTGGCTGGGTTCTTAGGAACCATGAAAATAAGGCCGTTTATATAAATAGGAACTTAGATACCTAATTTAAGACAGTCAAATGTTGGCGTAGGTGCCATATTAGTACACAATACCTGAAGAACAACTCCAAGAATCTTCTTGTGGTGAGTTTTAGTTTCCCTTAAGCTTCAGGCTAGCTTTGGAAAAGAATCTCCAAGCAGCCAAAATGCTCCAGACTCAGAGGCGTTGTCTTCATCAGCAGTGGGAAGAAAACTTTCAGCCACATTATTGCCACTGCACCCTCTCTTTCCCCACCTGTTTCCTTCCATCATGGGCACTCGGTCTCCTCATGGGCTTGAAGAAGGGAGAAGGCCAGCTTTGTGCATGATTGGTTGCCCAGAAGGGTACAGCATAAACCAAGGGGACAGCTTACCCCTGGCCAAGTGTGCATTCCATACTGGGAAGAAAAGTTGAAAAATATTAATTGGAAGTTATGTGAAACAGCTTTGAACTCCATCATTCATGAGGTCCTCCTTATTATGAAGGCATTGATATCGACTACACATCTCAGCTTTTACTGAGTGCCACTTAAAGGGTAAATGAGGTAACCCTAGTACATAAAGCACTCCTTGCAGGCTTACGGTAAGGCTTTGGCTCTGTTTTCATATTTAGTAAGTAATAAGATTTGCAAGAGGACTCTTCATACGTGACTGCAGCTTTTAGTTTTCACATTAGTTCTATGCACATTGGAAACTGAATTCTGTCCCTTTGCATGGCAGGATGCTGTTTCATTCAACAGTGGCAGTGATTGTGAATGTGTGACTATCCACCAGTTGCCTCAATACCTGATCGTAAACCTAAAATATTAAAAATTCTCTTCACTTCTCTTTTTAGAAAGCTAATTTATTTCTGCTACTGAGCAGAAAATTAAAGATTTAAATAAATTACACTGACTACTACCGCTGGTATCCCGTGCAGTGATCTAGCAAAGAACAAAAAGCCTCGCATCATTTAACATGAAA
The DNA here is from genome assembly GCF_965140235.1 of Caretta caretta. Classification (NCBI taxonomy): domain Eukaryota; kingdom Metazoa; phylum Chordata; order Testudines; family Cheloniidae; genus Caretta; species Caretta caretta. The sequence goes on from NC_134214.1 coordinate 18,692,509, forward strand.
ACAAAGAGCATATGTTTTTACAGGGTCTGAAACCTGTTTCAGTATGGTTCCAGTTACTAGAATTTTCCCAATGCTCTTTTAATTCCTTTCTTAGAGATTCTTGTGTTTGATATCTAGGAGATGATGGACAACACAGTATGGATAATACTTTTGGCTTACAATAGTTCTATGGGAGGATATCTTCTTCCCAGAGATGTGATTAGGTTAATGTTAATTGCACAGAAGTGACTTGCAGATCAGAGATGAGTAATTCTTGTCAGCAAGGTAAATCCAAGATCCTTATTTCCCCAATATTAGCAATGGCTCTAGAGGACCTTTCCCATCCTGTGTGTGTGGTGGGGATTTAGGGGCTAAGAGATCAGAAGCTGGCGAGTGGATGGATTGGGACAGGGCATGATTACCACCTTCTTTACAAGACACCAGTGGAAAAATTGCCAGACAATTAGTTGATGCAGTATCTGGATACGTTCCTCAATGAGGAATCCTCTGAAGGCAATAGTAGACTCCTCTAGGCAGCATTAGCTAGAGGAACCCTTGGAATGGAGCAGCATTTTTAAGGATGGAAAGGCCCCCAAAGCCAATATGAAGGTCAGAATCCTGCTGGTTCTGAGGTGGCCTATTCTGCAATTGAGCAAACTTCCTTCCCATGATGTGATGGTTGGAGGGAAGCTTTCTGAGGGAAAGTGGATTTCTGAAATCCAAGTTCTAGACCAGGCTTTGCCACTCGTTGTGTGACCTCGGCATTTAACTCAAATGGCTGTCACTTCTCTTCTTAAAAACTGAACGAAATTCTAAACCAAGTGGCATTCCTGACATATGTTCCTGGAGCATTTAATGATACTCTAGGCCAGTGTTTCCCAATCTAGGGGCACCGCTTGTTCAGGGAAAGCCCCTGACGGGCCTGGACGGTTTGTTTACCTGCCGCGTCCGCAGGTTTGGCCGATCGCAGCTCCCCCTGGCCGTGGTTCGTTGTTCCCAGCCAATGGGGGGCTGCGGGAAGCGGTGTGGACCAAGGGACATACTGGCCGCCGCTTCCCACTGTGCCTGGCCAATGGGGCTGTGGGAAGCGGTGGCCAGTACGTCCCTCGGCCCGTGCCGCTTCCTGCAGCCCCCATTGGCCGGGAACAACGAACCGCGGCCAGTGGAAGCCGCAATTGGCCTAACCTGCGGACACGGCAGGTAAACAAACCAGCCCGGCCCGCCAGGGGTTTTCCCTGAACAAGCGGTGTCCCAAGTTTGGGAAACACTGCTCTAGGCCAGTGGTTCTCAACCAGGGCCCCCTCAGAGGCTGTGAGTAGGGCTAGCGGTAGACTCACTGGGCCCAGGGCAGAAAGCCAAAGCCCCACTACATGGGACTGAAACCCCTGGGGCTGCAGCAGAAGCCTGAGCAACGTAGCTTCATGGGGCCCCAGGCAATTGTCCTGCTTGCTGGCCCTGGTTTTTATGTGCAGAAAACCAGTTCTTGGGCACAAGTGGACCATGGAGGTTTTTATAGCATGTTGGGGGGAGGGGTTAAAGGAAAAGGTTGAGAACCCCTGCTCTAGGCTGTTTCCCTTAGGGCCCTACATTTAAGTTACAATAATGAAACTGAGTATATGAAAATGGCCCTGAATCCATTAGCATGTGGCACATTTATAAATGTTAATTGATACAGGTTGACTAACTGGTGGTATTATTATTAGTTTTTTTTAAACAGACTCAAATAATGGAAAATAACTAATTGAAACGTGTGCTAAGTATTGTTATGCAATGGGTTAACTCCATTGAAACCAGGGAGTATAACAGATGGCCTTCACTTGGGATACATGTAAGCCCTGGTCTCTACTAGGACTTTAAGTCGAATTTAGCAGCGTTAAATCGATGTAAACCTGCACCTGTCCACACGATGAAGCCCTTTATTTCGACTTAAAGAGCTCTTAAAATTGATTTCCTTACTCCACCCCCGACAAGTGGATTAGCGCTTAAATCGGCCTTGCCAGGTCGAATTTTAGGGTACTGTGGACACAATTCGACGGTATTGGCCTCTGGGAGCTATCCCAGAGTGCTCCATTGTGACTGCTCTGGACAGCACTCTCAACTCAGATGCACGATTGTTTGCCATTGCTCTGATGCAGGGAGGGGCGACTGATGACACGGCTTACAGGGTTGGCTTACAGGGAGCTAAAATCAACAAAGAGGGTGGCTTTACATCAAGGAGTATTTCAGGCAGGACTTCACAGAGGGTTCCAATAAGAAATGGTGCACCTAAGTTATTGTTCTTATTGGAACAAGGAGGTTAGTCTGGCCTCTGATACATGGCTAGATTTATCTCGCTGCACCTTCTCTGAGTGACTGCAGTGTGACCTAGAGGAATGAGTCCCCTAGATGGGGGGCGGAGGGGGGGGGTTGCAAATGAGTACAAAACAAATCTGGTCTATTTCTTGTTTTGATACACTCCATCTATCTTTTACATCTTTGGCTGGCAGCAGACAGTGCAGAAGGACTGCATGCCATCCACATCTCATGGCTGCTCAGCAGAAGATGGTACAATAGGATTGCTAGCAATCCATATCACCTGCCTGCTTACCATAAGATGGTTCAATAGGACTGACTGCAGGACCAAACAGAATGACTTGATCAAATCACTCCAAATTTAGTCCCTGCGCCCATGTCTGCCCAGGCGCTCCTGATCGACCTCAAACAGGTGACCAGGAGCACCTCAGACATGACGATGACGGCTACCAGTCCTACTGCACTGTCTGCTGCCACAAGGCAATGGGTTGCTGCTGCTGTGTAGCAATGCAGTACCGCATCTGTCAGCACCCAGGAGACATACGGTGACAGTGAGCTGAGCGGGCTCCACACTTGCCATGGTATGGCGTCTGCACAGGTAACTCAGGAAAAAAGGCGCGAAACGATTGTCTGCCCTTGCTTTCAGGGAGGGAGGGAGGGAACGGGGGCCTGACAATATGTACCCAGAGCCACCTGCGACAATCTTAGGCCCATCAGGCATTGGGATCTCAACCCAGAATTCCAGTGGGCAGCGGGAACTGTGGGATAGCTACCCACAGTGCAATGCTCCGGAAGTTGACTCTAGCCTCGGTACTGTGGAAGCACTCCGTCGAGTTAATGCACTTAATGCATTAGAGCATTTTCTGTGGGGACACACACACTCGAATATATAAAACCGATTTCTAAAAAAACGACTTCTATAAATTCGACCTAATTTCGTAGTGTAGACATACCCTAAGAAATGATTGATTTCCTTTATAGACATAGATAACTGAAACAATAGCAACCTACACTCCACTGCAGGAAACCATTGAAGAACTGATTAGCTTATTCTCAGGGCTGGGCTAAGAAAAATGGGGCTTGGACTGTGAGCAAAGAAGCAGCCTCCTGTTAAATTCCTGCTGCATTCAGGGAAATGGGTTTATGCATTCTCTGTCAATAAAACAAATCACATCAACTTCTCCTCCTCCTTACTGAAACAACCGTCAAGGCCCTGAGCTAACAATTCAAGTAAAAAAAGAGAATATTCCTAAAGAACCATTATTAATAAGGAACCAAAGACAATTAACGTAGGGTTCTATGTATTCTCTTAACTGAAGAAAAAGAATGTTGCAGCATATAGGTTATAGATCTATATGAGAGACTAATTATCTTTATTTGTGCCAAGAATCTCTATCCAATGCATTCTGCTCACTCTTTTCTCTTAACAGGGTATTTTTAAACATGGGGAAGACAAAAATAGTTTTCATTTTACAGGTGAAGAATGAATAACCTTTGGAAGAAGTGAAAGTGTCCATTAACTAAGGCAAGAACTAAATCTTGGATTTGGAAAATTAATACTCCAATGACTCACTAATTTGCAGGCTGTTCTAGAAAGCTCCCAGCCATGTTACATTGCTGTTGTAGAGCTACATTGCCACAAATCTTGTCAACTTGTTTTCAGTACAATCCCACAGTGTCACTAGAACAAGGCACAAGTGTATGGCTTGCCTTGTCTAGGAGCCAGGTAATTAAGACCATTAAGCATTGCTCCCTTTCCTGATCATCCTAATGATTTGTACTCTCTCAAGTTAGCTAGCAATTGTAAAAGCAATTAAGGCAGCATTATACTTATGTTTTAAAAAAAAGTCAACCCTTAATGAAGTACGGTAAAATTATAGCAAACCAAAGTTATAGACCATATCAGACTCATTCTTTTCTTGCATTGCCAATGTCTGGTATTTATAGTATCATTTTTATGATGCTGTAACTAAGTATTCATTGCCATTTCCACTGTATACCCAGTTATTCAGGAGTTCATAATTCAGTCCACTTAATTTGCATCATGCTGAAACTTGGCATACAAATTGTCAATCTGAATCTAAATTGTCTTGGAAAAAGGGCCTTTCATTGATTAAGCCTTTGTAAGCTACAAAGGTGGTAAAAAGACAGTCTTTTAGGCAATTCAATTACTACTTTTTTTTTAACCCTGTATCACGTAAAATAACTCCAGCATTCTGGTTATTAGGCTCATTGGTAGAAACTATTAGTAGTATCACCATCCAACCAATAAGACAATGTATACAGAGCCTGCTCTTGCTCCTGTTGGTGTCACTAATAAAAATCCCATTGGTTTCAATGGTGCAGGTCCACGTCCATCCCCATAGTGTGGTACCCGTGAGGAACTGAGGGAGAGCACAAGGTAGTCAAGGGCATTTGGAAAGCCGCAGCTAGGAAGGCCTTGGAGTAGCTGCTCAGGCAAGAGCAAGGAGCAGCCAAAAGGAGCTGAGGAGTGACTGTGGGGAGAGATAGAAAGGTGAAAGCTGAGCCCAGCAGATGGACACAGGAGTGCTTGAATGACAGGAGAGAAGACAGACCCCCTTGGGTAGAAGGGGCTGGGCCCAGTTTGAGACTGGAGCCAAGATCTGGCTTTGTTTACTTTGGACTTCGATAACCTGGAAGGAGGTGAGGCTAAATGTGACTTAGCTAGAGGGCTAAGTAATTGAAGCAGCCTGTAAGGTGTTGGTGGCTGGTCAGAGTTGTGACAAAACCATGGGAACCTGGGGCAAAGTTGCTGCAGTATGTCACTGTCATAAAGGGGTGCTCTGGGACAATGAGGTTTTGCTACACCCTCTTCCTGCATTTATCATCCTTATCTGAGCTGGGCAAATACTGCAGAACACTGTTTTCAGTCCTTCCTCACTCTTTGTCAATCCCTCTATTGGCTTTCCATCATTACATTTAAACTTCTTGTCTTTGCTTTCAAGCCCTCACATAACTTTGCCTCTTTCTACTCTCCCTCATCCCATCCTGTCTTAGGGTATGTTTACACTGCACCCTTCTTTCAGCACAATGTAAAGAAGATACAGGTAGACTCCCCATTGCATAGCTAAAAAATAGTAGTGTAGATGGTGAGACCCTTCTTAGGAGAGTGGAGTAAAGACGTACTCGAGCACAAACCTATGTGCTCTCTACTCCCCTATCTACACAACAATGTCCTACTGCCAGAGCCTTTCCCCGCCGGTCACTGGTGCCTCCCTCTGCCAGAGCTGTTCATCGCCACAATGGAAGCTCCAGCAGTGGGAGCTGATGAAATCTTTCCCCAGTGCCTCCCCTCTCCCTGAATGTTTCACTGACATATGTAGCTACCCACGACATTGTGGTGTGCTTCTCACAGGCATGTTTAGCTACACGTACACAATACGCCGTCACCAGTGGTACGTAGTGCAGGTATAGTCTTACTATATTGCCTGCTGTTCCATCCTCTCCACCAGTGGTGGAAGGCTTGAAGCTCCAGTTGTGTGCTTCTCTCATAACTGTCTCTGAACTTTTTTCCATGCTGCCTCCTGCTTAGGAAATACATGAACTCAGGAAAGGTATCAGGTGTCTCCCCATTCAAGCTCTTCCCCAAGAGCCACGTTTGCCATGACACCTACATGGAAGGGTCACCAGAGGTTTTATTTTGTATAAAGAAAATAAATCCGCTGCTCCCCCTGGGTGCACACCAGGTGACTCCTGCAGCTCTTTTTAGCCTCCCCCCTCCTCATTCTTGTTGTTTTGCTTCCCCCCCGCTTTGTGTCAGATCAAGCTAGACTGTAAACTTTTCTGGCATGGACTGTTTTTATATGCACTGCGAGGGGCCTACCATGCTTTTGGCTGTGAAATACAGATGTAAAATAAGATGACATAAGCTGTTCAGACTCCAAACAGCTTGTATTCTTGACCCATTTTAGTCTCTATTCAAACACACAAATGAATGTTAGGGGAATAGCTGCTTTCTGTGTGACTGCCCACTTTTGCATGCAAAAAAAGGGTATTTGTACATGGACAAGAATTCATTTATTAGTTCCTTGTTGTTCATTACTCTCCTATTTCACTTATTCAATCAGGGAGCAGAAAGAATAACGTGACTTATTGGAGGTGACCATTCACATGCTACAAATAGTAAACAGCAGAAGTGAACAGCTTGTGGGCAGCCCATAAGCTGAAATATATTTACATGAATTGTGCAGCAGACAATTACCAATAACAAATAGATCTACAAAATCACAACCAGAAAAGAAGTGCTAAATTCAGTGGATAAATTATTTACAAAGAATAATTTAGCCAGCTCTAGTCATTTCCACATAAATGTCTGCCTGGTAATTGACATATTTTTGAATGCAAACTAATTGCTTTGGCAAATGTCGCATTTCTCTATGGATCTCACAAATGAATTGCCTATTCTGTAAGAGTTATTTTTCATCAGAAAGCTAATGCAACCAAACCCTCTACTTGGTAACCAGAGCTGTAATCCATATGTCATCATAAATGACTTATACACCAGCTAACCCTGGGTCTTCATGCATTCTTATAAGGGTAATGTATCCTGGGTATGACTCTCATTTTGCAGTACACCATCCTAAGCAAATTGCCAGAATGGCATTCCCAGCCGCTCTCATTGTTGCCCTAAATGATAAATGAGTGTGATGCTCTCTGTTTCGGGGTAGAATGCAGGTTCAGCACTTCTGGATTTGTTCAAATGTCTCTCTTGAAAAGCTTGTGATAGTACTAGAGATGAGTGAATTAGCTCACATAAATTACGAAATCCCCACATGAACTCTTCCTCTCAAATCTACTCATACCTATTTTGGATGTTTGAATATAGATAGCTTGCTTTGTCTTGTGTTTCGTTCTTTTCTAGATACAAAAAGCAAGCATACATATTCAGTCTGAATGACCTTTTTAGATTAAAGGAAACAGCAAAACAAGAAAGAACAAAAGTAAAGATTCCTTGAGAGAGTAGAATTTGTATCTCCTCACTCACAAGATGGCAGATGCCCCTGCAGAGAGCAGGGTCATAGACATTTAAAGGTTCAGAGTGTGTAGTTTTAGACATGACTTGCAGAGAAATGTGTAGGACACATTTCTCTGTATGTCTGGTTGGAGGCAGAAGTGCTGAAATATTGTTGAAAGTCTGCACCAGTGGTGACGTGAGTTATCTTGGGCTGTAGAAGTGGGTGCAAAGCATTGGATCCAAACATACCCAAACTTTGAGGTAGAAATGAGACTGGGATTAAATTTTTGCAAATGGTTCCTTTTAATTTTTACAATGGGTCAGTCCCAAACTCTGGCTCTGAATTGAGTTATTTTGACATTCAGATCTAAATTTGGTATTTTAACTCTAACTGTGGGAGTTAGTTAGATGGCACTAATTTATACTAAAGTTGCTATGTTACAGTGACTGTTCGGAGTATAATCCTTGTTGGTTACAAACTCTTTGGGGGAGAGAGTGTATTTGGCCGTTTGTGTCCTCATTGTTTTGGCAATATAAATGATTTCTATCCACTAACATGGTAAAGAAGTTATTTTATACACACCTAGTTAATAGGCAGAATGGATTTCCTGTTGAGGTGGTGATCAAGGAGCATTAATATACTTAAGCAAAAAAAATTGATTCCCCATATGGAATTTAGAAAGCTGTCACTTTTGTGTTTGGGTGTAGCAAACTGCCTTTTGGGGGCTCAGGAGGGAACTGTATTAGTGGATCAGGCTTCCTCTTTGCCAAAAATTGGCTATAGATGGGGAGTAGTGCTTCACAGTGAGAGGTGAAGCAGTAATGGAGAGCAAAGGGTGTTACTCTAGTGCAATTTTTAAAAACAACTTATATAAAAACAAAAGGCTTTACAAAATTCTTAAAAGTTGGACATGGTAAATCTGCTTTCAAACTGTTCCATATGTGAAGGTCCCATGGCTTGCTTCACTGCTCTGTATTTCCCCTGGTCTGCAGAACTTGTGATGCTTTTTGGTAAATGAGACTTGTATGTTTGAAAATTGAATTCTAGGTGTTAATGGATATAACTTCCCAGGTGCCAGGAAGCCACTTTGTTGACATCCTGGCTACTGAAGATCAGAATATATTTTCTATTCCTGATGAGCAGAAAATACTAGTACAATTTCAGCTTACTGGGCTAAAGTCCATGAAGTAGCAGATGTAAATGTCATCAATAGACACACACAAAAAAGGTGAATTTACCTACCAATACATGGCCCTGCTATGGGAACCTGCCCTGTTCACTATAGTGATCAGAATGTTCCAATCAGATAATTCTAGGGGAATGAGAAAAATAGTTAATTGTTGAACCAGAGCAAACTTCACAGAAAGCTTATTGCTAGCCAAATGAGTCTAGTTTAGGCTTTGCCATAACAATTGTTTAGAGGGCTGTAGATTATATCCAAAGATGGTAGTCAACTGAGCTCATAAATCTAGTAAACATCAAGCATCTCATTACTCTGTACTAGACTAAAAAAAATATACTTCCACTGGATCAATTTTGCTCTTAATCCTCTACTCAGGACCACTCACAAGAGATGCTAGTGTCCCCAATGTCAAAAACCTTGCACTTGTGGCATGCAGTCCTCACTCCAGAAATCGGGTACTCAGTCATTGTCTTAGTTGTTACTTGTTGCTTTATCATCTACTTGTCATGTTTTCCCTTTCCTTATTTTAATTACTAAGGTTATTTGCATATAAATGGAGCCCTCATTCTTTAGACGTTACCCTGATCCTGTTGCTTACTCCCTGCCTGTATGTGATATTGTGATAATTTCTGTAGTCACCATTGGGAATGTCACAAAATAAAATTGACTTGAGGGGAGGAATAAGCAGGAGAACCAGATGAAATCTTAAATACAATTATCTTGTTTCCGTGCAATTGTCTCTATTAGCATTCAGTTCAGATAGGCTAAATCAAAACCGTAGGCTTGAACAAGCTTTACTGGGTAAGCCTGGATCCATCTAAACTTTGTGGCAGAAGCCCATCCCCCATATTTTTCTGTAGTTCTTTTTCCCTGTTATTTAGCTAATATTTGGTCTGCTCTTAAATGTATACTCCTACAAAAGTTAATAGCCAGAGTTTCCTGAACTACTTGTCCTTTACAGGATCATTACATAAATCTGAGTACGATGGGCACAAGGCTATAGTTTTAAGGTACTATTAAAATCTGATCTGGAGTCTGATTCTGTTTTTGTCAGGAGTTATTCCTGTTTCATAGCAGGATAAATGAGGAGAAAATCAGGATCACCAGATCCAAAACTTTGTGCTAGTTTTTTATTTTTTAAAAATACTAGTTTGATAGTTATTGGGTATAAAGAAGTTGTGAGGAAAATTATAGGGCCAGTTTGCTTAAAAAAATCTCTCCTTTATTCTGTAACAAATCCATGTACCACGAATGGGTGTGCTTACAGTGAGGAGGTGCTAAGGTCTGAGAAATCTAATAATTTATTTCCTCTTCTAAACAGTGGGTTTTTTTGTGTTTTGTTTTTTTTCCTCCTCTCCCCCGGACCATAAGCAATATACAGGGCATCAACTGCCAAAAAAAGTTATTAAAAGCATTTGCAGCAAATGCTATGACTTTGTACCAGAAAACTATATTGAGCATAACCTGATAACATGGTACAGACTGTATAATTTGGAGACGTGGGAACAGTTTTTGTAAACAGCTGACACTTAGTGCAATCCGGTTCTCTCCAAAGACACACACAGTTTCTTAGAATCATAGAATATCAGGGTTGGAAGGGACCTCAGGAGGTCATCTAGTCCAACCCCCTGCTCAAAAGCAGGACCCATCCCCAATTAAATCATCCTAGCCAGGGCTTTGTCAAGCCTGACCTTAAAAACTTCTAAGGAAGGAGATTCCACCACCTCCCTAGGCAATGCATTCCAGTGTTTCACCACCCTCCTAGTGAAAAAGTTTTTCCTAATATCCAACCTAAACCTCCCCCACTGCAACTTGAGACCATTACTCCTTGTCCTGTCCTCTTCCACCACTGAGAATAGTCTAGAACCATCCTCTCTGGAACCACCTCTCAGGTAGTTGAAAGCAGCTATCAAATCCCCCCTCATTCTTCTCTTCCGCAGACTAAACAATGCCAGTTCCCTCAGCCTCTCCGCATAAGTCTTGTGTTCCAGACCCCTAATCATTTTTGTTGCCCTTCGCTGGACTCTCTCCAATTTATCCACATCCTTCTTGTAGTGTGGGGTCCAAAACTGGACACAGTACTCCAGATGAGGCCTCACCAATGTTGAATAGAGGGGAACGATCACATCCCTCGATCTGCTGGCTATGCCCCTACTTATACATCCCAAAATGCCATTGGCCTTCTTGGCAACAAGGGCACACTGTTGGCTCATATCCAGCTTCTCGTCCACTGTCACCCGTAGGTCCTTTTCTGCAGAACTGCTGCCTAGCCATTCGGTCCCTAGTCTGTAGCGGTGCATTGGATTCTTCCGTCCTAAGTGCAGGACCCTGCACTTATCTTTGTTGAACCTCATCAGATTTCTTTTGGCCCAATCCTCCAATTTGTCTAGGTCCCTCTGTATCCTATCCCTACCTGCCACCATATCTACCACTCCTCCTAGTTTAGTATCATCCGCAAATTTGCTGAGAGTGCAATCCACACCATCCTCCAGATCATTTATGAAGATATGGAACAAAACCGGCCCCAGGACCGACCCCTGGGGCACTCCACTTGATACCGGCTGCCAACTAGACATGGAGCCATTGATCACTACCCGTTGAGCCCGACAATCTAGCCAACTTTCTACCCACCTTATAGTGCATTCATCCAGCCCATACTTCTTCAACTTGCTGACAAGAATACTGTGGGAGACCATGTCAAAAGCTTTGCTAAAGTCAAGATACAATACATCCACTGCTTTCCCTTCATCCACAGAACCAGTAATCTCATCATAGAAGGCGATTAGATTAGTCAGGCATGACCTTCCCTTGGTGAATCCATGCTGGCTGTTCCTGATCACTTTCTTCTCATGTAAGTGCTTCAGGATTGATTCCTTGAGGACCTGCTCCATGATTTTTCCGGGGACTGAAGTGAGGCTGACTGGCCTGTAGTTCCCAGGATCATCCTCCTTCCCTTTTTTAAAGATTGGCACTACATTAGCCTTTTTCCAGTCATCCGGGACTTCCCCTGTTCGCCACGAGTTTTCAAAGATAAAGGCCAATGGCTCTGCAATCACAGCCGCCAGTTCCTTTAGCACTCTCGGATGCAACTCGTCCGGCCCCATGGACTTGTGCACGTCCAGCTTTTCTAAATAGTCCCTAACCATCTCTTTCTCCACAGAGGGCTGGCCATCTATTCCCCATGTTGTGATGCCCAGCGCAGCAGTCTGGGAGCTGACCTTGTTAGTGAAGACAGAGGCAAAAAAAGCACTGAGTACATTAGCTTTTTCCACATCCTCTGTCACTAGGTTGCCTCCCTCATTCATTAAGGGGCCCACACTTTCCTTGGCTTTCTTCTTGTTGCCAACATACCTGAAGAAACCCTTCTTGTTACTCTTCAGGTTAAAGTTTGTGCTTCAGAAATATTTTTGAGTCCTGGGGATATCTGGTAGGGATGGTGGGTATAGAAGCTGTTGTTTGTGTTTTACCACAGCACCCAGCAGCCCCAGTCAGGGACCAGAACGCCATTGCACTTCCGTTTGTACAGAGCCTAAAAGATGGTTTCTACCCTAAAGAGTGTACAGTCTAAGAAGATGACGAGACAGATGTGAGTATAACAACAATGGGACAATATTGGTCAGCATGATGATCATTAGTCTTGGCGCACTAGCTGTCCAACCATTTTCAAGTGTTTTGGAGGCATCGTGGAAGAGGAGAGTTTGAAGGAAGCTTTGAAATAGGATAATGCATTAGTTTTGTTTGTTTGTTTGAGGCGCCTCTCCCAAGCGTGGTGGGGGGGAGAGGAGGTTCAGAGTAAACAATCTAGGAGGAGAAGTTCTATCAGAGGCATGAAAATCATCCCAGTGCTCCCTTAAGTATGCTGGCAAAATTTTAACAAAGGGCCGCACCACATTAGAACAGTGTCTTGTTATATTTTTCCCCCTTGATTCATGTTAAAAAATGTGCATTTAAATGATAGATGAGTCCTGTAAAACTAGTCTTTTTTGTAAATCTCCCCCCTCCCCAACACCAGTTGTTTGACAAGTTTACAAAACCTCAAATTCCCTGCAGTTTAGCCATGCTTAATCAAACTTCTATTCTCTTCTGGTTTTTATTGAACCTATCACTGTCGTATCTGATGACCTTGTAAAACTGCATCCCTATGGCAAGTGTTCAAATATCTCAATCTGGCCCTTGGGAAGTAAGTTTATTATCAGAAGTAACTGGATAACAACTAAATTGTAGCTTCTCAGAAAATTGTATTTATGTTTTAATCACCTAAGGCTGTACTGTAAGAAAAAGTGGTAGCCATTTTTTTGGGCAGGGGACAGGGGGAGTCAGTTCAGTCCCGTATACCTGAGAGCCATTTTATACTTACCTGCAACCTAGCAAAGCCCAAATTTACAAAATCTCTCATGTGAGTTATTTATATCATGACTAAAAACCCAACCTAATTTCCACTCAAATCCACCAACTTATGCACATAGCTGTAAGTTAAAACGTGTTCTTATTACTGTGTTCTTCACTCTTTCCTTTCGCCCGCATCAATTGTTTTTCCATCCACTGTTGCATCTCAGTTTATCTTTTGTTCTGTTGCCTCAATCCTGCAATGAGTGCCACACAGATGCTTGTGGCAGCCTGGAGCCCTGTTGAAATCAACAGGACTTCATGTAGATGGGACCCATCACAGGATTGGAGCTGGTGTTTCTGCAGTGCCTAGCAGGATGGAGGTCTTAGACAGTATTGTGATATTCATATCAATAATTTGTAATCTATAATTTAGACTATGGCATCCAATGTCTTTGGATAGCAGTACCAGTTTACCAGACTATGCCTTTGGCTGCGTGGTACAGGGGTTGACACCTTGACTAAGTTACCACCAGAGAAAATTTCAAAGGCAAAGAAAAAATCTTCTCAATCTCTAAAATGGGGAGAATAGAACTTCCCTTCTTCACAGGGCTGTTGTGAGGGCAAGTTATTTAATATTTGTGAAGTGTTCAGATACTGTGGTGATGGCGTCCCTGTAAATGCCTAGATAGAAATAGAAATACATTCAGCTGTATATACCCAGCTCACCTAAATGCCACAATTGCAGCCTGGAACATGGCGCACAGGTCTTGTGGAAATGACTCAGTGTTACTGTGTATATATTTAAAAAGGACCAAAGCATTGATGCTTTTCTATGGGAAACACTATTGCAATGGGTCACACTAACTGGACATGGTTTCTTTTTCACTGAAGAAATTAAACTTTGCACAGCAGGATAAAAATGGTCAAGAAGAAGCAAGTTTTCCATGGCTGGTGAAATGATTAATTTTTGAGTGCTTCCCAAGTGATCCATTGCATAAATGAACAAAAGGTCAGAAAAGTTATGCTGTCTGTAGCATGAAGATGAGATTTCTAGTTGAGCAGGTGTTGAAGCCAGTGAAAAATGTCCCACTTCAATTGCTGATACACTTGAAAATTAGGCAGTATTGGAGAATATTGTGTTTTACTTCTTCCCCCATCCCAAAGCAAATAAGCACATAACTTGGCATTGCTATAAGAATAATCAGTTTTAGGGAACTGGTGAAAATATCATAGTGAAAATTTAAACTGCAAGCAATAGAAAGCTCTGTTACACTTGACCTTCACTGCAGCTTACTCATTGTAAGTGAATATCTTTAAAAGATTTTTTCTGTGCTATCACCCAAGATGATGCTCACCTGCTGCAGAATAATAGAAACTGTACTTTCTTATCTCATGCTGCAGGAAACAATATCACCCATGACAACAAACTCACTCATTTGTTATTACTCTGCTTTTCGTAACAATTACATTAATATACATTCCATGCCAGAGTGCTAGCCATGAAATTAGTGGCAGTTTGAACAATAGCATCCTGTGGTAGTCTTATCTTGGACATGATTCAGTACATGCATCCTTATAGATAAATAGACTACATAAAATTGCAGACCAAAGTGGCAAAGGAGAATCCTAATGTATTTGTAATATTTTCTCATTTACTGGTCAGACTCTCTCCACCAACCTATATTAGCATGGCAGGTACTACGCTAGCTCTGGATAACCAGTCTGAGTTTTGTTACCTGCTTCAAAAGCTAAATCAATTACAACTCTATCTCAATTCCCATGATGATGTACTGCACTAATTGAAAATGGATCACTGGTGTTTTCTTAACTTGCTAGTGGGGTCATGTCAATGACTCATTACTGAAGTAACTGACATTAATGGAAAGATTTTTAATTGACTTCAGTGGGCTTTGGATTGGGTCTTCGCTTGGGGTTATACACTATTATCAAGTTGCTGGGAGCCATAACTTCCGTTTACTCCACTGCACGTTGAGGGCACTTGGGACCTTGCAGACTCATTGCCTTTTATGCTACCATATTCTAAACAGAAGATATGAAAATTACCTCACTGACTATCTTCTGAAGGTATTTTTTTAAAAAGTCATTACTGATAATCACTACTTATCCAATGTGAAATGTACACTTCAGCAGCAGAATGACAAATAAAATGTCCCATTGCTCACTTAGGTTTATTGGTAGTTAATGGGCTGAATAAATCCTATATGGTAGCTGTATAATATGTACAGACCTTATAGCCCACCAGTAACTTTGTAAACATAGTACATACAGAGTAAGAGAACTATGCTCAGGTATTTCACTTTGACTTTGTATGCTGAGATGCAGTATGAATAAGTGGATACAATCTGGTTTATGCAGTTAAAATGGAGAAGTATGTAAGTTCTGTCACGTCAAACCTCAAAGAAAGCAATAGTTTTATTCAATGCTCTTTATATTCACGGATGTGGTACATATGTAGCAGCTGTGGTACACTACCAGCAGCTCTGTGTGTGTGTGTTTGTTTTTTAAACTGTTTCTTTCTCTCTGTTGGGTCTGGGCGATGGTGAAATCGCGGAACAGCTTTCTTTTATTTTGTGCTCATCTTGCAATAAGAGTTGTGTAACCATAGGAAAGACCATGCCGACTAAAGGTGGGGAAACTCACAGACCGCTTCCTTTAGACTCATCATTAGAAAATGTATCCGGGCAAATAAGCTCCCTCCTTAGCAGTGAAGGGATGAATGGAGGTTTTGACAAAGTCACTGGCATAGGAAAGGGCCAGAGTTTTGCCACCCTTCATTACTGGCTTCCCATCACTAAGCCTAACAACAATCACTCAATAAGAAAGTAGAACACCTACATTCAGAAACATAGGCTTATGTGGTAACTTGCAATTAGAGAGTAGAGGTAAACTTTTCTAAGGCTTTTTATTTCAGGATGTGTGGTTAAAAATACCATGTACCACTTTTTGTGTCGGGTGTGTGCATACCATTGTCACCTAAATTCTCTGTGTTCGTGGCAGAGTTCAAAGGGTTTGCTACTCTTAGAATCCATCAGCGACCTCCTTTCTTCACTTCTCATAATGCTGTAGCCTGTGGGATGTACTGGACTTTGTAGAGCAACCCAGGACTTGCTATACAGCCTGAGGGGAAGAAGGAGAATTCTCCCTTCTCACCCCAACCTCCTGATACTTGTGGAGAACCTCTGTCCAGAGCTCACTTACTCAGGCTTTGTGCAAGGAGAGAGGATTTGACCTATTCATTTTAATAGCCTTTCATAAAGGCACTTGTACATAGATTTCAACGCCAGATCATCTAGTCTGAGGGATGCCATCCTGGCAGTGGCTGGAGACGAGGACTGGAAATCCTCATTCTTGGGTTCTGTACCACTGCCACTGTGGTGCCATCTTGCACAAGTCGCACATTCTCCAGCCTTAAAATGAACACACAGACTACTTTGGAGGGGTTTATGAGCATTAATTTAATCCTTTATAAAAGTTGCGTGAGATCCTTGGACGAAAAGTGTATGAGTGTAAGGTATTTAGACAAGGAAATAATCACTTCCAGACATAAACAAATGCTTCATATTGGGGTAAATGCAGCCTTCTCCTTTGCTGCCAGTGAGAGCCCCATGGCAGTGGAACCCATTGACTTCCACTGCACAAAAGGGGCTAGGGGCGTGAGCTCCCCACACTCATGTGGGGGCAGGAGTGGGCAGGTAGGGTTTAGTGCTATTGTCTTTCTTTCTCCCTTGTGGGAAGGAAGCAAAAAAAGCCTTGAGGATGCTACTTCCAGTTCAGATTCTTCTTTCCTGACTCCTTACATATCTGCCTAGAGCTACATGGTCTTTGCTGTGGGCAGAAGATTTGTCCCTGTGTGGATAGCTATTCCTACATTTGCACAATCATGTCAACACATCCTACCCTTCATTTTAAAACTGGATCATGCTGCACATCCCAGTACAAAATCACCCACACCTCCTATACTGTATATTGGCTTCTGTAGATCTACATAATATATTCATGCTGCATTCCAAAATAGTCCTCTTAAAAGTTAGACACTTCTGTCACTTCATTTAAAAAAAATATTGTGTATTTAAACACTACTGAGATGAGTTCCTCTTCATGCCACAGTGAAATCAGGTACCAAGATGAGTGCTCCTACTATGTAAATAAAAAGTGTGTGTGTGAGGTGGGGGGAATGGATGATGAACAGGACCTCTTAAACTTTGGGATCATAATGAATGTTTGCCTTAAAATGAAGGGTAGGATATTCTGAATACCTTCAAAACTTTAATACAGATTTCATCATGGACTGATCAATTCAATGTCCATACAAAAGTGAGATATTACCACCCATTCAAATATAAGAAGGCTAAAATGCTTTTGCTCTTTCTAGCTTACCCCTTCAAATTGTCATCACATTTTCTTACATTAGAATGATTATTTGTGGTATGATTATAGAGTTCCTGGCACTCCACCATAAATAGAGGGGACCAGGATGTGTTGCACTGGATTAATGTACATAAAATCCCCTAACTATAAATTTCTGTAGTGACTGCTTAAAGTATAGCTCTTTGTGTCTTATGTCCTCACGCTATACCATGTCAAAAGTGAGCGAATCCCTCTCTCATTTTTAAAAAGGGCTCCAGAGGTGACCCTGACAAATAGGCTGGTAAGCCTGACTTCAGTACCAGGCAAACTGGTTGAAACTATAGTAAACAAAATTTTTCAGACACATAGATGAACAAAATTTGTTAGGGAAGAGTCAACATGGATTTTGTAAAGGGAAATCATGCCTCACCAATCTACTAGAATTCTTTGAGGAGGCCAACAAGCATGTGGACCAAGGGGATCCAGTGGATATAGTGTGTTTAGATTTTCAGAAAGCCTTTGACAAGGTCCCTCACCAAAGGCTCTTAAGCAAAGTAAGCAGTCATGGGATAAGAGGGAAGGTTCTCTCATGGATTGGTAATTAGTTAAATGATAGGAAACAAAGGGTAGGAATAAATGGTTAGTTCTCAGAAAGGAGAGAGGTAAATAGTGGTGTCCCCCAGGGGTCTGTATTGGGCCCAGTCCTATTCAACTTATTCATAAGTGATCTGGAAAAAGGGGTAAACAGTGAGGTGGCAAAATTTGCATATGATACAAAACTACTCAAGATAGTTAAGTCCCAAGCAGACTCTGAAGAGCTATGAAAGGATCTCTCAAAACTGGGTGACTGGGCAACAAAATAGCAGATGAAACTCAATGTTGATAAATGCAAAGTAATGCACAGTGGAAAACACTATCCCAACTGTACATATAAAATGATGGGGTCTATACTAGCTGTTACCACTCAAGAAGGAGATCTTTGGAGTCCTTGTGGATCGTTCTCTGAAAACATCCACTCAGTGTGCAGCAGCAGTCAAAAAAGCAAACAATGTTGGGAATCCTTAAGAAAGGGATAGCTAATAAGACAGAAAATATCAGATTGCCTCTATATAAATCCATGGTATGCCCACATCTTGAATAGTGCATGCAGATGTGATCACCCCTCTCAAAAAATATATTGGAATTGGAAAAGGTTCAGAAAAATGATTAGGGGTATGGAATGGCTGGCATATGAGGAGAGATTAATAGAACTGGGACTTTTCAGCTTGGAAAAGAGACAACTAAGGGGGGATATGATCGAGATCTATAAAATCATGATTGGTGTGGAAAAAGTAAATAAGGAAGTGTTATTTACTCCTTCTCATAACACAAGAGCTAGGGGCCACCAAATGAAATTAATAGGCAGCAGGTGTAAAACAAACGGAAGTATTTCTCCACACCAATGCACAATCAACCTGTGCAACACCTTTCCAGAGGATGTTGTGAAGGCCGAGACTATATCTAGTTCTGTTTTTGAACCCGGTTAAATTAATGGAGGATAGGTCCATCAATAGCTATTAGCCAGGATGGACAGGGATGGTGGCCCTAGCCTATGTTTGCCAGAAGCTGGGAATGGCTACAGGATGGATCACTTGGTTACCAGTTCTGTTCATTTCCTCCCAGGCACCTGGCATTGGCCACTGTCAGATGACAGGATACTGGGCTAGATGGACCTTTGGTCTGACCCAGTATGGCCGTTCTTAAGTGAGCCCACTCTACAGGGAATTTCATGCAAAAATTCCACACAAGTGCAAACATGATCTGGAAGACTGTTCAGATCCATCAAAGACCGTATTTTATAATATTGTTCAGGACTATTTAAATGCAGTTGATAAGGGGTCATAACAGTGTAAATAGTCTTATGGCATTTTAAGTTTATTTTGGATTGTTTTTATGTACACTGTTTTTTAATTTTAAGTTGTAATCCTTTATAATAAAGAATGGGAAGTGTGGAGAGAGTAGTGAATTCTTGGTCCTCCACAGCTACCAGATAAGTTGCAGCAGAAAGCTTAAATCTAAATGCATTCAAGTTACCATTAGAGCGACTGAAGCTAGTGACCAAATCTTAACATGAGATTTGGGAGGGGAGGAGGGGGAGTTTCTATAAAGAAGGTCACTGATTAAAAACCAGTTTGAAGTGCAAATATCATTGATGTTAATGTGAAAAGTACAGCATTGAGATAAGATTAAAGAACAACGGATCAATGCACTGTAGAGTATCATAGCCTCCCCACCTCCCAAATTGAAGCTGGAGTTAGAGGTTGAATGTGTAACTTATGTCTGAAGTCTTCTGATGACATATTATATAACCTAATGTATTCCAAGGCTTCAGTGAAGTTCTAGTTTATTTTTAGATCTTGCCAAATTATTCAGAAATAAAAGAAAGATATTTTACCTAACAGCCCATTCACTGGATCGAGATGACGATGACCTTCAGTTGGAATCCTCTCTTAAATGACTCATAAAAGACACATAAGAAATGAATCTCAAACCAAAGGGGATGCAGATGGCCAAATTCCTCTCTGGTGCAAATGCGTGGAACTACATCCACAATGTGTCTTTGACACAGTGTCTAAATGGAATTTAATAAGTGAAGCAGTGTTGCAGAGGACTGTGCTGAAAACTAATTTTAAACAGTGTACTGTTGAACCACGGTATCTTTTACAGCAGCATTATATACTAGAGTACTCCATGTCACCTATAAGTAATATAGGTGTATATATCTGAAAGCGTGCACCTAGTTGCAGTGTCTGGGTGAATTGTAGTTATATCCATTCTACCTTTGCTGTTGCATGTAGTGTTTTGGTAGTTTACTATCAGAATAAAAATATTGCCCAGAACTCATTTATTAATATCGCTTTTTGGAATTCTAATTTATCATTGTGTATTTACAGATAAACAAGGATAACAGTACTGTAAAGTGGGATTTATAGCAGGAAACAAACAGCACTCTTTTTTTTTTTTTTTTTTTTAAGAACAGGTGGAAAAACCAAATCTTTAAATTGGAATTTTTGCTGAATTTTTTCATCGAAGAACATAGAACTTTTTGGTTTTTGTCTATAATTTTAAAACTACTAATTTTCATTCTTCAGGATATTTTATAAGTACATAATTGGTATATTGGAACTGACTAAAAGTTCTGATCAATTTAATATTCTGTCTCTGAACATGGCAGAGTCTAGAAGCTTCAGAAAAAGGCATAAAATCAGGCTAGAGATGGCCTTAATCAAACTTTTTGGATTTGTATTCAAGCTTTGCATGTTGGGCTCTTCTATACCTATATGCACATAAAAATGAGAAATGAAATAAAACATGATATTGTAGAGGAAATTTCTTCCTCACCCCAGATAGAAAGGCATTTATCCCCTAAAGCATAAGGATTCATAGCTGTTATAATTTCCTTGACAGTGTAATTGCAAGGATTACATAAATATCCTGTCTCAGTGAGTTCCCCAGGGTAACTCTATATTTCATAACAAAGTATTTTCTTTTATTGATCTTCAGAATGATGCATTGGATAAAGCTTGTTTAAAAGATAATGGACCAAATTCTTCCCTGGAATAAGCCCATGGATGACTAAAAGCAGGGATGAATTTGCCTGAATCTGAGGAAGCAGTTAACAGCATATATGAATACTTTCTAATCCTAGATTTTCAAGAGACGCGTCCATGTGTTCCCTGTTCAATTATACCCAGAAACAATGAAAATAAAGAAGCCTCATTAAAGTCTTACACTGTAGACCAATAGAAGCATGTGGTGGTCTCTTGAGACATTGACCCTACGCTGCAAGCCATTATAAAGTTTACCCAAGAAAAATAAATAAATTGGGTGCAAATCTTTAGCTCAATAAATATTGTACAGGCAATTTCAACACCGCATCAGATTAGGAGGGATTACAGATGTAGAGGGATTATATTTTCATCAGTAAATGTCGGCAAATGTTGATTTCACTGCACCCACATAAACCTATGAAATAATATTTTCATCGGTTATTAAAATTTACAGATAGGTAAAGTAAGAAAAATGATGCTTGGAAATTTATCAGATTTGGATTTGAGGCTATTACTTTGTTACAAAGTAATAAATATATTACTTTGTATATTTTGACATGTGATTACAATTTGTATGTTAATGGTTATAAAAAATTTAACTTTTTTGGATCTCAGCATTATTGACATTAAGAAATTGTATGACCTGTTAAATTTCCCAGAATTGTGAAACTTTAAATCAATAAAAATTGAAAAACGGTAATTTTTCACCAGTATGAAACTTTATATAGATAAAAATAGGAAAAATGCTTAAAATATTTATATTATCCATCAAACTTATAGTAAAAAATCAAATTTTGACAAGCCTAAGGCTATGGTCTACATTACAGCCTATGTTAGCATAACTTATGTCGCTCAGGGGTGTGAATAAACCACTCCCCTGAGCAACATAATTACACCAACATAAACGCTCGTGTGCACAGCACTATGATGGTGGGAGAGAAGGAAACCATAAGTGAGCCCCAAACCTGCTGACCCCAGCCCTCCAGGAACCCTGTCATACAATTGCACTAACTTTGTCCAGCTCGCTCACAAAACAAATTAAGTTGTTGGTCCCTACAACTCCTATTGATAGGCAGTTCTAGAATTTAATTCTTCTGATGGTTAGAGCTTTTTTCAAATTTCCAGTCTGAAGTTGTTCGTGGCCAGCTTATACTCATTTGTTCTTGTGCCAGCATTGTCCTGAAATAGCTCTTCACCCTCCTTGCTGTATTTATAGAGAGAAATCATATCCCCACTCAGTCCCTGCTTTTTTTTTTTTTTGCTAAGCTAAACAAGCCAAGGTCCTCCAGTCTTCTCTCATAAGATATGCCCTCCATTCCCTGATCAGCCTAGTAGCCCTTCTCTGCACATGTTCCAGTTTGAATTCATCATGGTAATGAGGCTATAATAAGCCTTATGGATATATTTTTATAGGTTATTTAGAAATCTGCATATATTAAATAATCCCTCAACATTTCTCTCTCTCCCCTTCCCATTTGGTTTTGTTCTTCATTTGGGTCCCTTTTGCACATTTTAATGGCTAATGTCATATTTATAATTGTTGTGGCAGATGCAAGGCCTATTGTGCGAGACAATGTAAAAACAAAGCAAAAAGATAACTGGGCTTCATAGTTTGAGAGCTATTTTAAGTTGTGGATATAGGGCAACATTTTCAAAGTCAACTAAATGATTCAGGCTTAGAACTGTATGAGAACCAGAATTTTCCTCCATGTCAAATTCTGCATTTCTTGTGGGATGGGAGTGGGGATTCTAAATTGGAAACTTTTTGAATTTCAAAATTGTCCACATGAGGGACACTTTCGAAAAAATTATTTCAGAAGAACAGAAATCTGATTTTTTTTGCAAAGTGCCAGTCCTATCTCCCAAAGCTCTGTGGGGAGCTAGGGAAGTGGGTGAGCTGGTAGGAAACTAGGCATGGAAGACTTTAGTTTTTCCAAATCAGTATTTTCCAAAGGAAAACCATTCCAATGGACATTTCCCTATCAGCTCTATTTGGATGCCTTTTGAACATTTTAATCAATGGCTCCCTAAGTCCCATTTTCAAAAGTGACTTTAGTCCAGATCCTCAAAAGGTATTTAGGTGCTTAATTCCCTTTGATTTCAGTCTTGCCTAAACACTTCTGAAGATCTGAACCTTAGGCACTTAAGCTGTTAAGTCCTATTCACTTTCAGCCCTAACTGACTTAGGACTTTTTAAAATTGTATTGCTAATACATACTGAGGTTAAACAGAGAATTATAGGCCCATGGGCAACACCTTTCCTTGTGTCTTTTGACTGGGCTGTCTTATTACAAAGCTCGACACTTTTTGCTTTGATTATTTAGAATTCAGTGAAGTGGCGTAGGTTGATCTCTATCTGTATGGGAGCTAGTATCTTATCAGATAGGTTCATTTGCAGTTCAAACCCATGCTGCCAATTGCAATGATCACTTCTAAATCTTTTACAGAGGTGGTGAGTATTTCTTTGATTGAGAAAAGTAAAATGTAGAAATGCTGACAGCTGGCATGTAGTTTTTTACTGCACACACTTTTACTGATCCTATCCTGTCTTTCCTTGTCTTGTCTTTCTCTGTACATTTCAAATTATACACTTTTATCTATTTCCTATCTGTTTCTGTGAGGCAACAGCATTGCTGATCCAATCAGATCTTGTGCAGAAAAGGTTCAGACAGGACTTTCATCTTGTCTTCATAGAGTTCTCACAGTGAAGTGTGTTTGCTTCAATCCTATCCTTATAAATAACCCTAAAATTATTGTAGGTACTTCTGTTGCTCCCATTATTAAGGTATCCAAGTATCTTCCAGTTTTCACATTTTCTCACAACAGCCTTATGAGGTAGGGAAGTGCTATCACCCCCATTTTACAGATGGAGAACGGAAAACTGGGACAGAGACTAAGTGACTTGTTCAAGGTTACACTGCAAGGCTGTGACAGAGCAGGGTCTTGAATCCAAGTTTCCCAAAGCCTAGGCCAGTGCCATAATCACTGGATTGTCCTTCCTCTCAAGAATACGTCCTTTTATTGGCCATGACAACAACATACCTCCCAACTGCCCTTCATTGCAAGTGGGGCTTGTGGATCATATTTACAGTTATATCCCTCACAAATTTGGATGAATGAAGATAATAGCATTGAAATGTGTCATAGAAAAATCAATCCTACATTTTGTGCTTCTTACCAATTATAATTTTACAATTAGACTCTTTGTGATGAGTCTTAGTCACATACTAGGACAAGTGCATGCTTAGAAGTTTTGTCTCTCTTCCCCCCCACTTGTATAGGGTCTCACAGAGGGACCCAATGAAGTCAATGGGAGTCCATAAGCTGGGCTTTGGACCATGTGGCAGAGTGCAGTCTCACATGAGGGAGGGAGGGAGGAGAACACCCCACCCCCTCCAGCAGCTGTAGGTGGTCAAGTTGGCTTTAATCAACCACAATGCCCCAGAGGCTGCTGGAAGTGCAAGGGGTCTTGAGCCTATATAAGGAAGAGAAAACTTAGCTCCTGGAAGGATGTGCTATTGCTTCCTCAGGGATGGTGTGGTGAAAGCTAGCAGTGTGGAGCCTATAAAGTAACCCAGCAACACTAAATTGGAGCCCAGGAGCAGAGAAGAGTATCAGAGAATGTGACAGACCCTTAGAAAGAAAAGTACCCAACCAGGGAGAATTTGGGCATAGACTGGGCCTGCATCCCTTTAAAAGATGTCATCCCTGTCAGTCATATTCCTTGAAGTTTGGGCTCCCGAAAAGGAAAAGACTTTAAATGGACTTGAGAAAAACAGAGCCCTCAGAACTTAAATTCTGGACCTAAGAGCAAAATGGGTATAAAACTCTGGTAAAACAAATATGGATACACCTTTATTCTAAGGATTGCTCTGCTCTCTGGCTTCGTTCCTCTCCCATCCCACCCGCCTTCTGTGGTGATAAGGTCATCCTGGTGACAGACCCATAATACTTGGTGGCAAGTATCAGAGGGGTAGCAGTGTTAGTTTGTATCCACAAAAACAACAAGGAGTCCGGTGGCACCTTAAAGACTAACAGATTTATTTGGGCATAAGCTTTTGTGGGTAAAACCCACACTTCTTCATATGTATGGACCAATACTTGGTGGGAGCATCCTCTGCTTATAGTATTTTGTCATGGTGATATCCTGTGTGGATTTGCACAGAAATAATAGTCCACCATGAATCTACTATAAGAACTATGAGATGGAAGCAGAATATTTCTATTAAAAATTTTTTTTTTCTGCTGACCTACAGCTGGTGAATCCTTATTTATTTCAATTACAATCTGAGCAAGACCCATATAGCTTTTACTTTTTCTAACTTGTGTTGATGTGAGATGCGGCTTTTGGATTATTCTGATTTTCAGATTAGTTTTTCCCAAGTTTTTAATGGCACCTTTTCTGTTGAGTACACTACAAGGTACGCAGTGAAGTAGTGTTTTAGAAGATCAGCAGGTGATTAAATCCATTAGCTGTTCATATCTGAATGATCTACATATAGATAACTATTTGCTGAAGGCAGCTCACAGCAACGGAAAATGCAACATAATTAATAGTGATGTAATTGCTATTATAATTTATAACAAAGGTGAAGGGCATTTATGTTTCTAACAATGAATCACTCTTTCTGCTGCCCTCAAAATTCAAGAAGGGGAACCTGGGAGAACTAAGATCCATGGTTTGTTAAAGTAACTTTTCATTACTCTGGCATCCTTTAAAGCCTGCTTAACCA
The DNA here is from genome assembly GCF_965140235.1 of Caretta caretta. Taxonomy (NCBI): domain Eukaryota; kingdom Metazoa; phylum Chordata; order Testudines; family Cheloniidae; genus Caretta; species Caretta caretta. The sequence goes on from NC_134214.1 coordinate 18,717,959, forward strand.
GGAAGCAGAGGATCTTTCCCAGACTTTCTGGGAGTGTAAGGCCACTGCAGTGAGTCCTACACGACCTTCTACTAGCCTCCAGCTCAGGAGGAATATCTGAAGGAAAAGCACTATGCTGGAGCATCTTTTCCCTGGCAACCTTTAAATGCCACAATGGCCCTTGGCTTCATAAGTACCTGGGCATAAAATAATGCAGTTTTGAGGATGATCAGCTTGTGGTGGTTTGCACAGTTCCCAGGACTGGAGAGCACCAAAACTTACTTTCTTTGGGGGTGGGGAATAAAGATGTCTTAATGCTCCTTTTCTCCATGATGTGTAGCTTGGATGCAGCCCAGAATCTTGTCCCTAATGAGCAATGGGTGGAGATCCAGGAATGCAACTTGGATCTTTCTGTAGACATGGCACCATTTATGTAATTGTGCTTTTTTCTATTTAGACATTAGGAAGGGACTGGACTCTGATTTCTGACTCTAGTCAGACAGATCACCAAACAGACATCAGATGGTGATTGCTCTGTCACCACCAACCTGGGGTGGTTTTGAATTCATGATCTTAGAGGTGAAAGGTGCTGTACATCAGTCACTGGGCTATACAATGCCCCACCCTGTCAGTCATATTCCTTCTACATGGGATACTCCAAATAATTTAAAATGGAGCTCTGGGCCATTCAAAGACTGTAGAATATGACCTAGCTGCTGCTTTCTTTTTCTCTAGGAAGTGAGGAAACCATACCTGCAAGTTGCATTTAATATGATCACTCCCCTGCTCAATATATATATATATATATATAAAAGCATAATAGAAAATACTGGGTGAGTGGGTTTTTTCTCTTTGCATTTTTTTTGCACTGAAGCCTCTATCTCAAAGGAAAGCACTTATAAAATGTGGTGATCTTTCTTCAGTCTGATGTTTAATTTTTATTTCAGATGCTCTATTTCAGGGAACCAAAAGTGTTTTGTAGGAAGAAATCAAAACTGGGAGCCTTGTGCTGCATATGTAAAATACCCCATGAAAACAAGCTTCCTAGGAGAGAACTGCCCTCATTCAGAACAAAGTCGTCTTCAGGTTTCTTGATTAAAACCATTCCGATCACTCTAGGTTTTGTTATCTTCATACAGCCAATGCTTTCTGGGACCATTGGACCTGACAGAAGAAGTTAGCATTCATCCAATGTATATATGCTGACTGGGACCTGAATGTTACTATCCATGAATGATCTTGTTCTCTGCATCTGCTAGAAACAGAATAGCAAAAGGCGGGAGAGCGGGGGAGACTGTTTTTAGATCAGTCTCTGAATTTCAATAAAATACCAAATAGTCTCAAATGACCTGTATAAAAAATTTCTTCTGGAGCAGAGACTTTGGGCGAGATGCTCAAAAGCTGAGTTGTCTCTTTGGGTCGATGCTTCCTGTCAGATGTGCTAAGAGTAGTTGCAGGTCTTTCTAAACCCCGAAATAGCTGCTGACTATCTGGGTCACTTCCAGGGAGTCTTTAATAAAGCACTTACCTCTGCTGGAACTACATGTGCCATTCTGCTCCTAATCCCTGCCCATACCACTAACAAGTGTTTGCTCTAGCTGTGTGCCCTCAGTGCTCTTTGAACCCAAAGGGCAACTGAAGGTGCTCGGCACCTGTCTGGATCCAGCCCTAATGAGGCACAAATGAGCACACAATGGAAGGCTGGATTGAAAAAGGGACTCTTTATCTTCAAAGTATACTTCTTTTTCCATGAACTACTGACAAAACGCACAGCATCAGTTTTACATTGAAACACTGATAATCGCTCTGCTTATATGCTACCATAGCTCAAAAGTCCACAGAGATAGCATATAATTTTATCTCACTTTTTCATCTGTGTTTAGCAATCTATTTTCTTAACATATGTTCACTTTGCAAATGCAAGCAACATTTTGTAGGTCTTAACATCAATTATCATGGTAGAGAATACGAATGAATCACCCCACAAGGGGGAAAAGAGCTTTGCCCTTGATCTTACATCTCTCAATGTGAACAAGTGTCTTACATTGTAAACATGGTAATGAAGACAAAAAACAAACACTTGTTTGGCAGTGAGTGCTTGCTTTCTTTTAATCTCTGGTGAATGCACTTAAATTTGGAGCATATTGTGAAGATAATGAATTTGTCCATATTGAAAACAGATAATCTAAATGTAAAATCCTTGGTTATAATTTGTTTTTAGTAAAGCAGCAACAAAACAACCCTGTATTTATTGAGTCTTGTTACTATGCTGGTATGTGGTCTGGTAATATACAAAAAGGGTTTTGAATCTAGCCATAGTAAAGTAAACTCTGATGAAAATCTGAAGGGCTACATTAATCATTTAAGGATATAACTTTCACTGGCCTTTTCAGGAACCTCCGAAAAGACTATGATAAATCTGTTAATGTCCGCTGAACATATGCCTCTGTATAAGACAAGAATGATTTTTAAATATGGCATTTACAGAGGTTCACTGGCTAATTCCTCTCGCATTATGTAGGATATAGGAATTTACAATAACAATATTCTTAATTATATAAAGCATAATGCTCAGAAGCCTACCATAGAACAATATTAGAACATAACTACCTGCAAAAGTGTTTCTTTCACAATTTTCATTTGAAAATATGAATAAATACCATCCACTGTAAAGTCCATTTAAGCATGTATGTCGCTGTTGCTTAGCTAAAATACACCAGTGTGACTAAACTACAGTATCCAAATAGGACTGCAAACTGCATCAAAGCTCACAACAGGAGATTTACATTGCAGGTGGGATTTTCCAAAGCACACAGCATTAACCTAACTCTGCTTCCTCTGAAATCAATGCAAGTTTTACCACTGTGTTTAATAGGAGAAGAGCTAGGTCAGTACTGAGCACCTTTTGAAATCCACTCTACCAGTCACCACACCCCTCAGTCAGGATATTTACATGGATAATAGGAATATCCAGAGTTGTAAGACTGAATAGTGAAATTAGAATTTTGGACATGCTATAAAACCCTCATGCTTCAGGGCTTTAACCAATTTCTAAGTGTTAGATGAAGCCTTTTATGGGTGGAGATTATCCCACATCTGCCTACTTTAGAGTTTCTTCCTCTGGAATATCTGGTCCTGGCCACTATCCGAGACCTAATGCTGTATTACATGGACAATTCACCTCAAGGGAGCACACTGCTAATGTTGCCATTGGGATTTTTCTGTAGAGAGAACACTATTGTTACTGCTGAGGCTCTGTAGGAGGTAGTAGAGGATCCTGATGGGAATACATTGAACATCAATGGCTTCTCTGTCCACACCAGCTTCAAGGCTAGTACCACCCATCTTCTGAGCTCCCCTGGGCCCTTCTGGGATTAGAAGAGAGAAAGAGATGTGGATATTTGTTACAATCTCTCCCATATAAGCAGACTTTCTGTCACTATCGCTTTACACTAGGGTCTATGCTGGCTGAATCTAGTTTATGATGGGTGAAATTTGAGCATTAACCATTAAAGATTATCAACTGGGCTTCATGCTGTTCTGGACTGTGTGTGCCTTGTGTGTCCTCAGATTGATTTCCTGGCATTCCAGCATGGCTTGACCCCTGGCATCTGACTCATAGTTCCTGACCTCCAGTTTGTCTCCTGCCTCTGACCCCATGGTATTCCGACCAGTCTGACTCTGGCTTCTGGCTCGTGACTGTGGATTCTGACCGTTAGGTCTGGCTGCCCATGACCTGCCTGTGACACCTAGACCACCCTGACAGGTGTTTTCCAATCTGTTCTTAAAAACCTCCAAGGCTGGAGATTCTACAACCTTCCTTGGAAACTTGTTCCAGAGCTTAACTACCCACAGAGTTAGAAAGTTTTTTTTCTAATATCTATCCTAACTTTCCCTTGCTGCAGATTAAGCTCATTACTACTTGTCCTACCTTCAGTGGACATGGAGAATTCCTCACTGTTGTCTTTATGACAGTCTTCAACTATGTTAAAGGCTGTTATCTGGTCCTCCTCTATCTCTTCCCAGAAGACCACCTTCCTGGAACAGATCCTATGGTCGAGAAACCTGAAGCCCTCCCATCTCCACCATCTGCCAGCCCTGTTCATTACCAGGATGCATGTCCCTTCCTGGGCCTTTATCCTCAATGGAGAGGATGCACTAAACACAACTTGTGTTCCTGACCCCTTCACTCTAGCTCCTAGAGACTCCTGCATAGGTCCCTCTGTAGTATGGGGATGACCATGCAAGTTAGTTCATGTAATGTTTGCATGGGAGTAACATAAATACCATTACTGACTGTGGTGAATAGTTTGTGAATGACTGCATGAGATAACATGTATAGTGGGATGTAACAATCCAGCAGTAAGGCATGGGTTCTCTAAATCCCCTTGCAAAAGACCTGGCACTAATACAGTAAATAAAATGAGACAGAAAAGGATTTGTGAGCACTGAGCATGTGTGGTAATGCCCATATTGAATTACAGTATGACAAAAGAAAAATGGAAACCAGAGGATTCAATCAATGCACTCCACTGATACTAGGGCTGTCAAACAATTAAAAAAACAGTTGTGATTAATTGCAGTTTTAATTGCACTGTTAAGTGAGCACTGTACACTTTGTATTCTGTGTTGTAATTGAAATAAATTTGAAAATGTAGAAAAACATCCAAAAATATTTATAATAAATTTACATTGGTATTCTGTTCTTTACAGTGTGATTTAAAACTGGATTAATCATGACTGTTTTTATCTAGTTAATTTGTTTTGTGTTACTCACCTGAATTAATTGCAATTAATTGACAGCCCTAGCAGATTATATGAAACAATGTAGTTTGACATGGCTCCCCAGATCTTCCTAGCCAGAGACTTCAGGCAATTAAATAAGCCAGAAAAAGGAGCTACCCACATCCTTTTAAATAGCATTATCCATGTACATACACAAGCAGTAATTTGGTGTCAAAATAAGTCTTCAACTATCAAAGGAAAATTTGAATATAAAGTCTACTAGACAGGGAATAAAAGTAACTTCTGACTTTCTCACTTAGTCAGTCAGGAGCTCAAGTATTTATTCTGAGATCCATATAGAGTCAAATATAATCTTTATTGTATAAAGAAGAACAGAATGAGTTTTAAAGTGTTCTAGGTCTGGTTATATTCTGGCACAATATGCACACATGGGTGTTCATATGTAGACACTTTTTTTTTTCACGTTCATTTTCACTCTCTCCTTTCCTCTCCCCTTAAAGGGCTTTTTTCTGCAGTTCACTTTCTCCCTCTGAAAATCAAAGACGAAAAGATATTTTTTTCCACATATGACCCTATTTATGAAAGAGTTTTCTAGACATGGTGCAGAAACAATGCCATATGAACTAGGTGACAAATCAAACAGCTTAACTAGTGAATTATATTGCACATTGCAGGAAGCAATAACGGGGAAGGATTTGATGTCATAACAGTTATGAATAGAGAATAAATTCTAAGACACGTCCTTGGTACAGGTATTTTGTGACTAGCTAAAATGGGCCAAATTTGTTGGCTAAAGAGTTAATTATGAATAATTCAGCCTTTCACTTCAGTGTCTTTCATTTATCTTTAAGTATCAGGATGCTCTTGTTAGATTTAGTAGTATTCAGAAAAACTCCTGGCAAACTGACACAAACTTTATATTTTATTTAAATTCCATTGAACAATCATGTACAGCTCTTTTTCTGTAACAGCTTTTCCACCATTGCCACTAACCAAGTTATTTTTGTAGATACTCTCTCTCCTCCAGTCCGCTTCCTCCTCCTTCGATTTCTTTCAGAGATCCCTAATCTAGAATTGGTGAAATCCTCATTAATTAGCAAGAAAATGGTTGAGATGGCTGTAACACAGGATTGTACAGTCAGTGGGACCTAGATTTGTAAAGGGGTTTTGGTGTTTCTCCACTCAGCATTGCAACACCTGACCTAACCTTTCAAACTTTGGTTTTTAGGTGCCTAACTCCCATTGACTTAGGCGCCTATGTCAGTTTTGCAAATGGATCTTGCTAATCTAAATCTCATAGGGCCAGATTTTCCAAGGTATTTGGGTGCCTAAAAATGCAGATAGACACCTACTGGGATTTTCAAAAGTGCCTAGGCATATTTTAAAACCCTACTAGGTGCCTGTCTTCTTTTCCATGTGCCTAAATACTTTGAAAATATGGTACTTTACCTTTGCTATGCTAATCAGCCCAACACCAAAATAACTTAAAATATCTGGGCAACAATTTTTTCATACCCACTGTGAACAGTGATGTCATGTGGAGCTAGCGCTATTTTCTGGCAATAACTGTCCTAACTGTGTGTTAAGCTGGTCATCGTGACAGCTGTTCCCAATGCAAACAGCAGTTCACTAAGAGTTCTTGCCAGCAACACCTAGTCTTCAAAGTGTCATTGTACTTACAACCAATACGTGGCTTCCACTACTTTGGAAAGTTTTCCATAGTAATATTGCCTTCCAGCAAGGATGTGTCAGTGGTATTGATATTTCTACTCACAGACAAGACACTAGAGTGGATTTGACCTATTTTTCATTCTTTTAACTTATAATATGCATGATTCTAAACAATCATAGTGCACTGATGAGCAGAGTCTCCCATTTGATGGTGGAATGCAGAGATATTCTCCTCAATGTTAACATTCCCCTGGAATATCAGCAATTTATAGTTGATTCTGTCCATACACTTTGTTCAGTGTTCCTACTGCATTACATATTCCTCAAATAGTTAAGGACATGCTGAAGATGGTACTCCTGGGCAGCTAGATGGTTGGTAGTTTCATTCTGTCCTTCCTCTTCTCGATATTGTGTGTACTGTAGCTATATAGTTATTACAGTTTTTTTGTGGATAGCACCTTTTACATTTCTGGAATTATGTAGGCAGCTGTCATTTTGCTTTCAGTTTTGGTGCAGTAAGTTTCAAAGGGAACACACACTGCTCTCTCCTGGAGTGTCTACTTTTATTTCTTATATAGTGGTTTTCTCTTAATCTAAAATAAAGTCATGTGGACAGAAAATGTTTGTTCTTTATACGGCATGATGCCATTAAAAGGGTTAAGGTCAGCTTGAGACCAATTATGCTAGTTGTCTGCACCTGGATGGTGAGCCAGGCTTAATTAAAGATGAAGCCTAGCTAGAGAAGGTGCTGGGTGATTTCTATAAAGAAAGAAAGCACAAATTAGAAGGAATCTGTGGGAAGAGAAGAGAAGAGAAGGAACTCTGAAGTTCCCTTGATTGTAGAGAACAGAGGAGGGAGTTTATCTCATGGCCCTGTTGGGAGGTAGCAGAGGTAAGGAGACTCCTGAAGTGGGCCTGAGAGAAGGCCAACCCACAAGCAGACAGGGTAGATAGGATTGAGACTCCGAACTAAGGGCAAGACTAGAATCAGTGTTTTATGGGGAATGGAGTGCTGGGAACTACCCAGGATGGATTAAAAGTTCAGGTATGAGGGAGAGGAGCAGCTGTTGCTTTTGCAGTGGCTTGTTTCACTTTTGAGTTTCACTGAAAGGCTCCAGGGAGAAGCCCTGGGGCCACAGAAGAGTGGAATGGAAGAGGAGCCCTGAAGAGGAAGAAGCTGTTAGACTGAAGTGAAGGCTAGCATCATGTGGGATGCTGTCCCTTTAGGATGCTAGTACCTCTAAATGGGAGAGACTTTTTAGTTATCTGGATGGAGTTTTTTGAGAACAGGCAGACCACCCCAGGACCAGAGTGACTTTTGGCAGGGGGTGTTAAGGACGAAAGCCTGCTTTACCACGCCCACAGGGGGTGCACCTGCAGTGAGTCTACCCTTCTAACATATGGGCAGAATGGTTCTTTGAGTTCATTTGTTTTCTGTTCATTCCACATTATTTTAAGTGATACAAATAAATGTTTCCAAAACCTAGGAAAGCAAAAGAGGTATTTCATTTTAAAAACTTGTATATGTATAAATTGTTTGACATATTGGCTTCAGACTGTTACCTGAAGTGACAAGTTCCTATTTGCTGAATTTAAGCTTGGGTAAACTGGCCATATTGAAAACTTTGAGTGAATTGTCTCTAGTAATACCACTACATAACTGTAAGGGCGAACTAGCATGTCCATGAAATAACTTTTTATTTTCAGGGATTTATAACTCAGCTGTGAAACCTCTTTAATGGGATGCCATTAAAAGTTGATTAACAATTATCTGATTAGTGCTGACTTTCAGAAATATAAGAAAATATAACTGATGTTTGTTTAATATACAAGAACCTTCTTTGGGGAATGGGTATTTGGACTTTCCAACTACAGAATTAATAACTGTGTCTAATATGAATCTCAGAATGTGCAAAATGACAGAAAACCTGTCATAAACAAATTTATTATAGAGCTACTGTTGCCTGGGAATAGGATGAGATGGTGACTAGTAAAGTGGCGTGTTTTTGTTTTGTGTGTGTTTGTTTGTTTGTTTGTTTGTTTTTTTAACTGATCTTCCGTTTCTGAATTGATCCCTTCTATTAAGGGTATCTGGCGGGGGAGGAAGGGACATGGGTGGTTGCAAGGGAAGCCAATTTAAAAGAGAACTAGAAGCTGTGGAGGAGATGGAAACTGCTCCAACTAGTTCTTGTCTTGCTGAAGTTTTTACCCATTTCTTCTCAAAAATAGCTTCTTCTTTTTTTTTAAATCTACGGGGGAAGGGAACCATGGATTTTTGGTGTAAAATGCAACAGTGTGGGGGTAAGAAGATGATTGATCAGTTGAAGACTGTGTTAGTAGCAGGATCATGGCTCATGATTAGAGCTGTAGCTATGTTTTAGGGAGTCTGAGGAGAAGGATAGAAAATTCTCAAGCAAGTCAGACTAATTCAGAAGCGGTAAGGTCTGGGTTATCAGGGCTATTTGTATTGGCTTTTTGCAAAGGCCTAAATACTTTCCTCAACCTTACCATTATCTTAGAAGATTATTGCTAGAGAGCATGGGCTTTCCTGTGGTAAAACAAGATCACTGTAAGACACTTTGGTGTGTGGTAAAACATCTGATGTCCCAATGTGTGCTTTTAATTTTTTACAGTATTCCACCATGGCTAAATCCTGCTCTGTTACACCAGTGTAAATCAGGAACAACTCCATTGACTCTGGGGGCATTAATCTGGATTCTGAATGAAGTAACTAAGAGAAGAATCTTGCCTGTTGTTCATAATCTGTACTAGTATGCATTTAATGTTTGACTTGATTTAGTTATTAGCATATTGTTTGCAATTTTACACATTTAGCTCTCTGTAGGCAATTTTCAGTTTGTTAGCATCTATCAAATGTCATTCTGTTGACTGACTGGAAGGGATAATTTGGTAATATTCCATTGCCCATAGGGGTGGGGCTTTAATGAGATTGACAGGGGAATAGATACCCTTGGTGCCCTTGAGGTCAAGAGGAAGGGGAACCCTTCTCTCTGCATTCCTTTCCCCTTCAGGGAGGAAGGAGTCATAATAGGACAACTTTAACCACAATCCTTTGTGGCCTGGTGCAACTGGACTGCTATTGGTCCTCACCCCTGCTCCCAAGAGGATGCATTGTTCATGCAGGCACTATGGCAGGGCACTCAGGCTGGCTCTGTGCTTTCTTCCCAATTGCTCCCCCTATCTATTTAATTGATGTGGCTTGTTCATGGTCACTGGTTTTGTGGAATGTAAGTCCCTTGGGTGCTTTGGCTATCAGCTGATCTCCTGTTCAAACTGGGGAAGAATTTAACCCACAGTAGATTGTCATGCACAGAGTTTTTTTGCTTTCCCTAAGACACCTTGGAGATTTGATGTGGTGGTTTATTTCTATATTGATATATTCTAAGTATTCAGGGGAAACTTTTGTAATAGCAGAGGATAACGTGTCACCAAACCCTAGTGCAGAAGAAATCTTTGTTTGGGACCTCATGCAGGGCATGGTGTTGACTTCAAGGCTTGGTATAGACTGAAACATCTTTCATCTTCACCCTCATCTCTTCCACAAGGTAAGAGTGGATCGGGGGCTCTGGCAATTGTCTGAGTCCCAAGGATTGGACTGGTAGGGCTAAAGATATTTCCCTTTGTTTGGTGGCTCTATATGGCCAGTGATGCATAACCCCCTGGACTGGGATACTGCTGGGTATTCAGGTGCTTATGCTCTGACCCTTTATGGTTATTGCTGCTTAGTTAAGCAATTAAAGTTGTGGTTGGCATTTAAACAGTAGTGAAGGTGTGCTATGTCTTAGTCACTTGAGGCATCCATATCAAATAACACATGCCATTACTGCTGCATGATACTACCAGGATGAGATTTTTTTGAGCAAAATTTGCAGCCAGTAGGTTTCCATTCAGTGACCTTAAAACTATTTAAAACAGCAGTTTCTCTCATGACGGAATTTAGTGTGCTCTGCTTCGAGGGACGAATATAACAGCCATCGAGCACAGTGCTATTAAAAACCAGCTCACAAATATACTCCTGATAATATAGAGAATTCTCCTGCATGTTATCCCTCTTATTTTCCTGCCACAAAAATAAAGGACAAACCTTAAATCTAACAGAACTGTAATGTAAAATTTAAGAACTGTCATTTTTATTTTGGCTGACTTCTCTGTAGAAATTCTAAGATGTGAAACAAATCAAAGCCTGGAATGGATGAAGTACACAGCATTCAGAAGATTCCCTTTATGTCTATTGCAGCCACTGAAGCAAAAATGCATCCTAATTCCTTTCAGTTGCTTTTACTGTAATACAATTTCTGAGCTACCTTAGGTATGTATGGTGCGATATGCAGTGTAACCCTGAGACGGTCATCAGAGCTTCAGGAATTGTAACCTGAATGGAGAAATGGTGACTCTTTATAGAAAGAAGTGTTACTTTTTAGTTTATTTTTTTAACTTCAGCAAAGACAATTGCCAAAAGAGAAAATAACTAACTTTATTTAAAATTATTTACCCCCTCCCTCCCAGAAGCGCTCTAATGGGAGTAAAATGCATTTGGGTGTGTGTTTGGAACAGGAAGTAATAGTAGCCAAACAATTCTGAGTCATGCCAGGATGTTTTATACTATGGGTAGCATGATTGTTCTTACCCAGTAATCCACTTTTGGAGTCAGTATATCTAACACCGGTTACTAGATAACAGCTACCCTGTTATCAGGGCCGGCTCTAGGTTTTTTGTCACCCCAGGCAAAAAAATTGTTGCTCCAAGAGTGCAACTGCCCAAGCAAAACAACACCAACAAAAAAGCTGGAATGCTGCCCCTGGAATTGTGCCGCTCCGAGCACGTGCTTGCTTGGCTGGTGCCTAGAGCCGATCCTGCCTGTTATCCAGTCATATTTACTATTAGATTTTTTTTTAAACAACTGGGGGAAGAACTTTGTGGGGTGGGGAAGAAGGATTCGGAATTATCCCAACAAAAATGATGCTGGTAAAACTGGCACAGCTGAGTCATAGACTCAGAAAAATGAGATCCTGAAAAGATCTCGTTCCTTTCCCTGCAGATGCAGAATAGATCCTAACACTGCATTATTGAGACTCAAATGGTGGACTTTCTGCCACTTAGGTTAGATACATTTTCCCCAATACTCAACCCATTTGTATACCTTTAGGTATTATCTCAGGTATTAAGATACAGTAGAAACTTGATTATCCAAATATCTTGGAAGACGCTTGAAACATCAGGAATCCAGAGTTTCATGGACTGGGGAAGTTGTTGGGTCAATGGAGTATTTAGCCACATAAAAATCAACCCAGGTATGACTTCATGCATTGAAATCTCTTTGCATGCAAAGACTTCTCTTCCTTGTCCTATATCTGGCACTGGGGAACCCAGCCAGTACAGCAACTTCCCTTTATTTTCCCCCACCCTGGCTAACCCAAGCTACAGCTCTCAGATGACGTATCTGATCTTGGGATAACCGCTTCAGTTAACTGGAATCCAGACAGTTGGGGTTCTACAGGATCAAAAAGCATCTTTGTTTTTTTAAAATCCTTTATATTATAACAAAGTCTTCAGTTTTAACAATATCAATGCTTGAAAAGGCACCTTACTGGCCATCTAGATTGCAAGTAGCAGTGTGGGAGGATGCCCGCCCCTATAGGGCTGCCATGCCCCTCTCACACATGTGTGTTGGGAGTGTGCTGGTTAGGGCAGTGAGTGGGTAGAGCACAGCTTGCCAGCAGCCTAGGGGGAGTGGGCTGTACCTGACAGAGTACTTTCTCCTGCAGAGTGGGGCGGGGGACCTAGGGAGGTGACTGTTAGTCACCATTTGCCTTCTGATTAGTTCCAGTGCAACAACAGACTATCCCTGGCTTGGAGTTCAGAACAAACCTCTAACTGATCCCTCCCGGAGTAAAATCATCCCTGTACAATAAGTCAATATTTCAGTTTCATTACGAAAATCTTCCCAATTTTTGATTTCACTTGAGCCAAGGAGAAAAGAGTTTTTATCTGGACAATAAGTTGGCTTGTTAAATAAAAATAGGCCATCTGTTCTGTGCCTCATTTCCTTCCTTTTGGTGTTTTCCTTCCTTTTGTCTGCTTAACAGTTACCATGGCAATAGAAAAAAAAATAACAAGGCACTAATAAATCCGTTGGTAGCTAAACTGAAGACCAAGAAGCAAAGGCAGTTTTATGAATTCCAGGGCTCTTGGCTCATCTTATTTTATCCTCTCTGCTTGTCGCACTTTTCCCCAACCTGTTCCCTCCCTCATCCTCTGTGTGGTTTAGGGTATTTCTACACTGCAAACACTGGGAAAGATTGCAGCTCGAGTAGAGATACACAACCTAGTTAGATTAAAATTAGCTTGGGTACTAGAGCTGTGAAACTGTACATTGCACACTTCTGTGTGAGCTGTACAAGCCCACCAGGAACCCTAGAACATTACTTTCAGGGGTAGCCCATGCTGAAATGCATGCTACTGTGGCTTCATAGCTCCGGTTCCTGAGCAAGCTCAGGTACGTCTGCTCAAGCTGCAGTCATACCATGTAATTGCAGTCTAGACGTATCCTTGGAGGCATTAAAAATGAAATGGTAGCAATGTTCACTGGTCCTCCCACAGGAAGCCTGTCCATTCTTACAAGAAACAGCTCATCTGAAAGGAGCAGTAGGGTAAGGTGCTAAAAGGACCTTACATATAGGCCATTAACCACCAGCCCCATTGAAGTTAATTGACCTGATTCTGATTTTAGACCGGTGCAACTCTGACTTCAGTGGAGTTACTCTGGATTTAAACCGGTGTCAGGTCAGACCTCCTTGCTGGATTAGGGCTACTCATGTGAATAAAGATTTGCAGGACTGAGACCAAAATTTTGTTTCAGTTCTTGAGGCACTGAAACCTCTTCCCCCTAGCCCTAGTGTGTATATATAATTCATCCATCCACGTTAGTACCATTGGGACCACTATAGTGATCAACATCTGAAGTATAGATCTGTGATCCTGAGGCTCAGAGTTCAAGTTAGACACAGCTAAGCACTCAAAATTCAGCAGTTTACCCTAAGCCAATTGGAAGATCCAAGCCTTTTGGGTAGATACGGTTGGGCAGGAAACTTTACAAGAATAGTTTATCACATGGAATTAATCACTACTTCTGCTTTTGTCTTGGAAAGATCCCAGAATTGGAAAGTGAGGCAAAGGCAACAGTTATGGAAGACTCAGGTCTTTTAGTTTTTGTGGTAGGTTTGGGGGTGTTTTATTTTATCTGTTCTGGATAGCCTATCTGCAAAGTTAGCCATTATTCTGTGTATGTTTCTGCCTCTTCCCTCCTGCTGCCCAGCTCCCTCAGCTCTTTCCTTTCCAGCTCTTCTTTTTTTCCTCTCCTTTGAACTCAGCAACACTGTCTTCAAAAGAGAAAAGTGATGGCAAGTACTGCTGGACTCAGATCATGTTCCTCATTTGCAGTTCTGCTCACAGTGTGAAATTAACTACTGTTAAGTCTGTGAGCTTAGTCAGTTTCACTGTACATTCAGTCCCCCTAGGGAAAGCACAGCTCTTTGGGGCTTAAACAAAATAACAAGAAATATCCTACACCTGAGTGGTATGTGTGGTGTTTTTGTTTGTTTGGTTTTTTTTTTCCCCAGGGTAAATTGGGCACTTTGTGCATCACAAAACCCTTGTGGCCAGACTGAAGGGTGCTTGTCCATAACTGTATAAGCAGCAATTAAACACTTTAACCATAAGAGCACTAAATTCTTTGAATAATTAAGCTATTGTGTGTGGCAAAATTTCATTTTCTACACAGGACTTATTACAGTGCATGACTGAGATTTCTTTCCCCAAGAGTAAGATACAGAATCATACCAAAGTGTGTTACTGATCATTTGTAGTACAGTAGGGCCTAGGGGCCTATTGTCTAGGTACTGTAATGGCAGACAACAGGGTAGAAGGAGAACCAGAAGCACTGAGAAGTGAAGTAATGGGACTACTCACTGTACCTAAAACTAAACATGCACCTAAAGCTTTGTGGGATGTAGGTCTAGAAAAGAGTGTGTTGCCGAGTGGATAGACCTAGATACCCATCTCGAGTCCCAGTGTAGAATTTTCATGGCATGAAAACCCATGATTATACAGGCTCACTGTTTGGATGTGAGTGCTTATAAGGGCTAATTAGATTGTGACTAGCCTTGGTGTGAAGGAGTGCATAAAGAATCTATGGGTGCTGGCAACAGACACTATTAATCCTCTATCCAACTCAACCCACGCACTAAATAGGGAGCCAGGATTAGAAACCTACTCTCTCTCCTCTCCAAAACCACAGGTTTTTACTACTTCAGCTAATCATAGTAGCAGAACTCATATTTTCTGTGGGCAAGCTGCAAGAGGGCAACATCTTTATTATTTTAATAGAATTACTATTACAGTAGCACTGAAAGGTCTCCACCAAGATCAGGGCTCCATTGTGTGAGCCACTATACAAAACAATAGCAAGACTCTATCCTGAATAATTTCTAGCCTAAAAACTCAAGCTAGACCATTCCCATTTTACAAATGAGGAACTGTGGGACAGAGGATTGCCCAGGGTCACATGCAGGCAATGGCAGGACCAATCTCCTGAATCTCACTCCAGTGACTTAACCACAAGACCATACTTCTTAATGTCTGTATACACACACAATCGCTACACTACAGGGGAAGAATGCAAGGAGCAGTCTCCTAACATTTCTGTGTCCATGTATATGGGCCAGCAATCATTTTTGATCCTTAATCCTTTTGGCCACAAGAACTGGTGGTCCGGCACAGACTGTACTGTTAGTCTCTAAAGAGCGAGGGTGAAGGTAGAGCTTCTCTTCCTGCCACTCCTGTACACAGGGAGTGACTTAAAGCTCCAATCTTGCACTAAGGCAGTAAATTATTTAATACCTAATTTCCCTGTACCTGTCCAATGCATCTCTACTCTAACTAAACTGCATGAAACAATATTTCAGAAGGTGGCTTGTTGTATTAACACTCATCTTTGGCAAGCAATTTTGTATGAAATGGCTTTTGGAGGAGCTGTATCACCCTGACCACTTGTGGCCATTTAAGCTCCTATGGCACTTTTCACAAAAGCAGGGCTACTAGATGTTTTGTACAGCATGGTTAAGACAATAACCAAAGTGTTAATTCCTTCTGCATTATGGATTCAATGGGAGCTGCTGTTGACTTCAGTGATCATAGGATCAAGTGCTGAAGGTGAGTGCATGAGCGATATGAAGCTATAAATGCCTAAATTCAGCTGTAAACAAGCTTCATCTTTGAAGTTCTGCACAGAATTCTGCTTAGAGAGAATGTGAGACAATGAGTGCATTTTCTGGTATATATTGATTGGGAAACTCCTTTGTTTGCTCTGTAAACTACTCAGATATATGTTGCATCACACCACTGAACAAAAGGCACTGTGCGCCTTGTATTTAATACACAGCAACTTCCTAAGGAAATCAGGGTGTGGGATGTTTGATTCTTCCATATGCAACCTACATCTAGGGGAGAGAAGTCTAGGCTTGTGCTAGTTGTGATTTGCTTGTCAGTTCTGTGTTACAGAACTCCTCTGTCTGACTTAAGCACAGATTATGAATTCATATCCTTGCAAGAGACTACATCTGGGTTTTCTATAGGAACCTTCTAAATGATAAAGGGTGGAAATTCTAATAGCACTCACTCCCCTTTTTTTCTTCATCTTAGGAATTCAGTACCAATCTTTACCATAAGACCTTTTTCTTTCTCTGTCTCTCAGCACTTTCAATTTTTTTTTACTGAATAGCACCCCAAATATATAAAAACATGAACTGTTACAGCACAGCAGTTACAGTGCATCCTAGCTAGCCTAACATCACCAACTACAGATGTAGTGTTTTCCTTTAAAATGAAGACTCTCACAGAGCCATATATTATTTAAACCTCACAGAATAAGTACAGGGATTGGGACATGGACCTAAGATCTTTTGCCCATGTCAGCTCACCTTGGGGATTATATTGGCAACTGGATAAAACATTCTGTTGTACCTCATTACCAATTGTTTCAGCATGCACAATATTGAGCACATACACAATTTCAAATAAAGACAATTATTGTAGCTGTTAGGCTCATACAGCGTCTTTGGTTCAATGATTGATACAACTCACAAAGAGACTTAGCCTCCCGTCTATAATTTCTCCTTTCTGATGTTCTTCCTAATCTCAGTCCCACTGATTTTGGTAAAATTACAGGAAACTGTATGGAGAGCCAATCCACAGATTCAGTCTAGATTATCCTGGCAGCTCTGTCTCCTCCTTGCAGTGCTCACAGTGGCTGCCAGTTTTGTACCCCTGGGCCCTGATAGAATTACTACTGATTCGTCAGGAGCCTCCAGCTTCTAACTAAGTCTGTATGTATATACAGGAAAGTCTGCCCTTAATGAAAACTTCCACATTGGCTTCAAAACAGCTTCTCAATGGGGTTAATCGCTTCCTGTACTACTCAGAGTATGCTGAAATAGTTTGTAGTCACTCAAGCTTCCATACTGTCGCCTTGTCTGGGAATGCTTCCACATCAACTTAGAGCAAGTAGAAACCGCAACTGTAATTACCTCAATAAGGCTTTTGGCTGAACAGAAAAAAGAAAAGGGGTGTGGGGTGGAGAGAAAAGGGGATTACACATACACAGCAATAGGTTCCTGTTTTAGGGCTACATTTTACAATTACATTCTGCTTACAAAAACTTATAACATGCAGCTGAAATAGAAGACTATTGTCCTTTTCCAGGGTTAAACTTCTGTCTGCTGCTGCGCATTCTTAAAACGTTACTTCTGGAATGAAATGCAGCAGCATTTTGGTGGCAGACAAAATTGTACGTGTTTGTATGTCAGTTTGCAGAGTTCTCTGCGTTGAAAAGTGATATTTAAATGTAAGATTTTTATTTTTTTTTTATTCATACAAGAACCAGGCTAAAGTTCTGACAAATTCTAAAGCAAATGGAATCGAACTTTATGGAAGCTAGAGAAAATTCTTAGGATGACAAAGACAAATTTGTTTAATAAAACTGAAAATTACACAAGCAAATCCTATAAACATCAAGTGAATGTAGGCCATAGTTTAAACTGGTGAAAATTAGGCCACAACTGTGGCTATTATGCGTATATACTCTCTAACAGTGGTGGGCACGTGGCCTGTCAGGGTAATCCACTGGTAGGCTGCCAGACCATTGTGTGTGTGTTTTGTTTGTTTGTTTGTTTGTGTTTTGTTTTAAACACCTTTGCACAGCTACCTGCAGCTCCTAGTGGCTGCAGTTTGCTGTTTCCGGCCAATGGGAGCTGTGGGAGGTAGCGCGGGCCTGGCTGCCACTTCCCGCAGCTCCCATTGTCTGGGAACGGTGAACCACTGCCACTGGAAGCTGCGGGCAGCCGTGCAAGTGTAAACAAATGGTCTGGCGGCCCGCCAGTGAATTACCCTGACGGGCAGCAGGTTGCCCGCTACTGCTCTACAGAAACGACATGCTTTCTGAGTGTAAGCTGTACTGTTCCAGTATAATAGTAAAAAAAGAAACAGGAAAAAAATACTTGTAGGTGATCCCTTCAGTTGGGTAAAATGGACAAGCTTCTGAGAATTTTACTTCTCATCAGGCCTTTGAAAAGGAAGGAAGAAAATCAGCTCAATGGGATGCAAACAAAACGAAAGCGGAGCAAAGGCCTAAAAGGATGCAGGGAATTTGCTAATGTGGTCATGTCCCATTTTATGAGCTTCTCTTGCATGTTTAAAAGGCAAGTAAGCCACAATATACTTGGAAGACTGAAACCAGGAGTGATTCTTACGTTTTTTATTATTATTCCTCAGTCTTCATTAAAAGCAAATTATTTTGCGATCAATACCAGCTTTTGTTTTAATGCAAGTAACGTTTAGCACGTGTCTTGTAGATCATCTGAAGAATTCCCATGAGTTTTCTAGCAAATGTCAGCTCACTTCTGAATTGAGCGCAGCACTGCCTTCCTTTTGCTTTGCTACAATTTGTCATGCTTCATACTTGGCTAAATCTGTCAATTTTCATTGTCCTCACAGACAACAGCTGTCAGTGTGTCGTTTATGTCTTCAAAACTCAGGGTGGCAGCATTATCAAAGTTACAGGATTTAAAAAGCAACCTGAGAACCTGGGTGGCTTAGATCTGTGTGACTTCTTGCTGTATCTTGGTTGGAAATAACGCCTCCAATTCCTTTAATTGCTCTAGAAAGGGAGAACAGCTGCAAGCAGCAAACTGACCAACAGGTCTGCTGAAGTTATTGGGTACATCTAAACTAGAAATGCTATTGTGCAACAGCTGTAGCCCTGCAACTGTGCTGCTGTAGTGTAGACATTCACTCCAGCAATGGGAGGAATTCTTCTCTCCCTGTGGTAAAGCCACTTCTCCGAGAGGCGGTAGGTAGGTCAACAAACTTCCATTGACCTAATGGTGTCTACACTGGGGCTTAGGTTGGCTTAATTACACCACATAAGGCATGAAACTTCACTGACCTGAGCGATGTACTTAAGCTGACCTAACTTTGTAGTTTAGACCAGCCCACCATTATGTACTGACTGCTTTGAAGGGCTCTAATTGGTAGAGCTAAAAATTAGGTAAAGGGAAGTGTATATCAAATAAAACTAGGGTGCAGGCCAGATAAGAGAATTTTCTCCCTCACTGGTTGAAGCAGGTGACGTTTCTTTCTTTTTTTATTGCAACTTGCAATAAAAATTACTGTCTCATGATTAGTTTTGAATTTAAATTCTGAAGGATCTGAAGCTGGTACAGAGCTCGGACAACTCCCACGGGTGTCAGTGGAAGTTGAGAGCATTCAGCACCTTGAAGGATTGGGCTGGAGATAGTTTTCAGTCATTTGTGGGAGCAGTTCCACTTTGTACTGTTCAACTGCAAGGTTCGTTTGCAATAGGATGTATAACAATGTTTGAGTTCTGTTTTAGGAGCTGGGAAAACATTAGGAAGTGACTTGGGTTTTTTTCAAACCCTTTGCTACTGGGATTGAGATTTGCAGAAACAAAAATGACTTGATATCCGGGTCATGCTGCATCCAAACAGCCATTGTTCTGGAGGGTTAGATAAATGAGTGTTTGATCCCTCACTAGAGGGGCAATACCCAAGAACTAGATTCTGCTTTGCAAGACCTCCTCATCTGGGTTTTGCAAGAGAAAACCCATACTGATCAATGGTTTAGGGTTGGTCACCAGATGCATGGTTCACGTGTTGCTTTATTTAAAGCTGGTATGTGTATAACAGCCTTTCATTATTAGAGTTGATAAACTTTAAATGTGAATTTGACAATTTTTATTGTTGTCCCCCCCCCCCACAATTTTGATATATAAAGATCTCATTTTTCAAAGAGTTCTAATTACCTAAAAATGCATCTAAAAAGCTGTGTTGTCTTGTTTATACAGTTAACCATTAACTTAAAATATACACTTCCAGACAATTCTGGTGTTTGGGATTCCCCAATCAAAGAACATGGGGCAAACTCATCACGTTAAAGTTCTGACTTAAACCTGGTTGATTTCAATTAATATTAATAATAATTCTCTTTCTGAAATAAACTTTGAAAATAACACTTTTTTTTTCTCACCTTCAAGAGCTGATCATATTGTGAGCGCTTAAAACACGGTTGGATGTTTGTGATGCCCTCAGCTCTTGTAAAGAAACAGATTCCTGCACTTAGATAATTGACAGCTGTCAGAAAGCTTGTGAAGGTTTTAGCACTCTTTGGCAGCCAGGGTATCATTCTATCCAGCGGAGATGAGAATTGCTCTGGGGTTTCCAGTAGGCTGAGAGAAACATGGCCATGGATTTCATGTGCCTGTTAGGCTGATCTTGGGCAGTTCTAGGCAGAACCATTAATAAACTGTGATTATTTTAGAAATCACTCCTAGTGGCTAAAAGAAAAGGAGGACTTGTGGCACCTTAGAGACTAACAAATTTATTTGAGCATAAGCTTTTGTGAGTTACAGCTCACTTCATCGGATATATTCAGTGAAAAAATGTGTTTTTTTTTCCACTGAATGAATCTGATGAAGTGAGCTGTAGCTCACGAAAGTTTATGCTCAAATAAATTTGTTAGTCTCTAAGGTGCCACAAGTCCTCCTTTTCATTTTGCGGATACGGACTAACACGGCTGCTACTCTGAATCCTAGTGGCTAGTTTACCTTTTCAAGGCTCTTTCTGAAAGAGAAAGGAGGGATAATTTTTCACATTGCTTAAAACAATTCTGGGTTCATGGCTGCAGACTTTACAGCCCCCCAAGTCTCTGAATATTAACATTTTGATACTTAGTCCAGAAGAATATTATAATGTCCAGTGATTATGTTGACATTACTGCAAGTCTGTGAGTAGTGATTAACAAGAGAAGGTGATTATAATCATGGTAGCTCTGAGCCAACTGCTCTCCCATCTGCTAGTATGGAGCTCTGGAGATAGCAACACTAGGCTGTTAGCAATGCTTCTGCTTCAGCTCCCAACCTGCTGCTGGGCTTGCTGCAGGGTAGTGCATTTAGCATAGCAGCACTTTTCCTGGTGCAGGATTTCATAATGCTGTGGGGCCTGAGTTGCTTGACACTACCGGTACAAATCCAGCATCAGGAGATCTTCATGATTAAACTTCGTTTTTCAGCTAAAGGGCATTTTGGAGGGCTTTCTTCTCACCAATGTGGTGGTGAAGGCTGAGTGGTTGGCAGTAGTGAGTAGGTTTGTGGGTAGTCTACTGTTTTTTTTCCCCTCTTCAGCAATATACTGTGGGTGATTTGGGGGTAGCTGAGTGGGTATAGCTGGTAATGGGTATGGGCGCTGAGTCATGTTAGTAGACAGAGTTGTTGAGTTCATCAGGAAAGGTCTTCTTGCAGAGATGAGGTGGGACAGCAATGTTTAGAATGGCCCTGCTGGCACCTTCAGGCTTGAGAACATGGGGCTTCTATAATCATAGCAGGGAAAGCCACTTATATGGCAACACTGATCAAAGTGACAAAGTATACTTGGTACTCCATCATTTTTCTGTAGATCTCAAAAAGCTTTACACATGAGGCAGAGGTGATGCATGGGGACGGGGGGGTGGAATCTGGGGTCATGTGTTCCCCCCCGGGCCCTAGAATTGCTGCTTGGCTTGCACTGGGTATGCACCTATGGACTGAGCATGCTCAGTAACATCTGCTGAAGCTGCTGCTCTCACTCTGCCCCACCACTATCGGCAGGTATGGGTTGACTTTGACAGGAGCGAAGAGCTATTCTTATTTGATGGTGGTTT
Organism: Caretta caretta; assembly: GCF_965140235.1. Classification (NCBI taxonomy): domain Eukaryota; kingdom Metazoa; phylum Chordata; order Testudines; family Cheloniidae; genus Caretta; species Caretta caretta. Next base: position 18,739,643 of record NC_134214.1, read on the forward strand.
TGTGCTGGTTATCTTTGGGCTGGGTAATTATTTCTATCAGCAAGAAGAGAAAATTGTGACAGCCTCTGTATGTTATGGCAATTTTGTTAATTGAAAGTTCACAATTTTTTTCCCTTTGCTGGACTCTCAAACAATACAAAGCATAGTTTAGAAATATAATTGCAATCTGCAGAAGAAATATAACTAGGCTGGCTTAAAAAACAACAGATTCAGATTATGGCTCTGGGAATAGAGTTCCCATTTAAAAAGAGCAAACAGATAAAATCACAGTAATTTGTCAAGAATAGGAAATCCATGTCGAACCACCCATGCCTAGCTTCTCAGGAGAAAAGTCAGTTTGACAGTGATGGCTTGTACCTTGCTTCTGTTGGAGTACTCACATGGTAGTTCTTTCCAATGATCAGCTGCTTTATTGTCAGACATATGGTATGTAAATTCTTAAAAATGTCTTAGACAAAGACAGTTGTGTCTCATATGATTATGTTAACTAACTGTGCAGGGTGCTAATGCATTTAAACTTTTCATAAACACTTTAATTAACATAAATTGAACAAACATCAGAATCTGTTTCACCTCAGAGTTCAATTTATAAAACATCCATACTTTGCTACTGAATTACAGATTCACTGTTAAGAAATGGTAAATGGAATGTTAAAACACCAGTAATCCCGATCCGGAAACGGAAGTGCATTTTTACAACTATTTTTAAGGAAGTACTACATATAACCTGTCTCCAAACATTACTCACTTCTAGGAACCAGATCCTTATGTGGTGTGAATTGGGGTTGCCCCATCAAAATCAAGGGTGCTATGCCACTTTACACCAGTTGTGGATCTGGCCCTTTACGTTTAGAGTTTTTTTATGTTTAGAACTTTGCTTGCTATTATATAAAGCTACATGTACCTAAACATCCCCAAAATACCCTGAATGCTATTTAGAAACTCAAGTAACTAGTAACAATTACTAATAAATAGTACAAAACTTATATTTCTATGGTATATTTTCTTAATTAAACCTCACAAGCCTTGGGACAAGGATTTAGTATACATTTTTACAGATGGCTAAAGTGAAGCACAGAGAGGTCCATTTGTGTATGAAACAACTTCCAGTACATTTTTCTTGGTTCTGTGTAAGCTGTACAAAATGACAGATATTTATCCACCTAATCCTCATGGGTTTAGCAGCTCAACTCTCTATCATTCATTTTACACATGTTATAGAAAGGATTTTAAGTGCAAATGTAGACTGTTCTGTATCAAAACTGTTATGTAAACAATAACTCTATACACCGAAGAAACCTAAAAGTCATATATTGACAGCTTTTTATATATGTGATAGAAGAAGATGCTGCGCATTTATTGCAGATTTATAAATTTTACGAGGGCTAAATACCCCACCAAAAGAAAAATAAAGACAAATGCTCTTGACTGCATTGTATGACATTTACCTTACATTTTTTTAAAAGTGTAGTTTAGACAGGAGAAATGGTAATTGAGACCCATCAAACCACTTTTTAAGTAGTACTTCTAGTACATGACCACTTTAGTGTAGGGTACATATTATCTAGAAGCAATTATAGGTAAATACAGAGTTAGTTTTTCCTCTGATTATGTAGACAAAAATTTCTGTTAATTACTTTTGGATCTTCTCTTTGGAAATAACATAATCTATATGAATATGTATTTACTGAATCACTGTATGAAGTCAAGTGAGAGTTAAATATCTAATCCTCTATTTAAATTAAACATAGTTAAGCTATTCAAATAAAGCCTTACTAGGATGTACATTTTAGAGTCAACATTCTCATTTTATTTTACACTGCTAATGAAGGGCCAAATCCTTATTGCAAGGCATAGTGTTGGGGGACTTCCCTGACAACTAAGGGGAGGAATCCATTTTCTTCAGCTGTGCTTGGTGCTGCTGCTGCAGTGTTCATATGTACATCGGCTCCATGAGGGCAATGGCCACTGGATTCTTAGATTGGTAGAGCCCCTACCCCCTCTTCTGCCATACTGAACCCAGCTCCATGACACACAAGTGGTGTGGCTGCCTTCACAGGGTCTCAGCATTCTGCTCCTCTTCTTCAGGACCTTTAAGATCACAGAAAGAGGAGCAGATTTGACCCTGACCTGCTGGTCCACAGAACTTCCTGGTGGTCTGGGGAGAGCTTGGAAGGTCACATGGTGCTGGCTTCTCCTCCTTAATGACATTAAAAGACAGGTCAAATATATTAAATGATTCCCTTGAAGTACTGTCCTATGTTCATATTTACTGTAGTTGCCACAAGATTATTATGGGATTGCAAGTGGGAGGGGAATGTGATCAGCCTAGTTCTGAGTGCGAGAGCAGTTGGCACACTTAACGATCTCCGTATTAAAATGAAAAAGCTTGAGAATGACGGGAAGAGGCATGGTTACAGGGTCAGGTTTTATGTTGCTGTATAAACGTCAAAGTGAAATTCAAGAGATTTATTTTAAAATGAGGTAACACTGACCCTGCAATGATGTTCTACTGCAGTGGTTTTATGGGCCTGATTTTTAGGAATCAGATCCTGGCTCATCTGAGTCTAATGTTCATGCATACTATTGCGTATGTGCCTGCAAGCTTCCATATTTTTGTCTGTGTTTTGTCCCTGCTTTTTTTTTTGCATAAGTGCAAAAATGCAAATAACACTGAAGAAAAACCTTCAAAATTATGTTGCGGTTCTGCTCATCTTTCATATGTAAAAATCAGAAATTCCCTGTATAATGTGTGCATCCAAATATATTCTAGTATATTTGTTAGTGTCAAAAAACTGAAATGAGAGCCCACTTATTCTAAGTGAGGGGGAAAAAATCAACTCCATCTCATAAGAGTTATATTTCATTTCTACTTAGGGCTATGCAGAGTTGGAACACTGTTGTTGCAACAACATGGTCTTGTTCCTGCAGTTGCTGATCGAAGGCTTTTGCCATTATTGGCTAGATTCAGCTTCAAGGATCAGACTTGATGAAGAGGCAGCATGTAACTCAATCACACTCCCTGTCTTTCTCCTTTCATGCTCTAGGGAGAAAGTAGGGCCAAATTAGATATCTGAAGATAGAATCAGTTGATTCTGTCAATTGAAATCAAAGGATGTTAGACCCCTAAATACCTTTGAGAATCTGGGTGGAGGTGTCTAGTAGGATTTTCAAAAGCACCTGGCTGCACTGTGGTATTGGAGCACCCCCACTACTAAGTGTTCCCTTACCCCGTCCATGCACCCCCACCCCCAGACCTGGGGCCAGGAGCAAGGACGTGTCTCCAGGAGGAGAGGGCGTGGACTGGGTAAGGGGACCGGCGGCTGGGGCCACAGCTGGGGGCGGGCGCAGGGCCGGCAGCCCTCCAGGATTGGTCTGGACTCTCCAGGAATTAAAGATTGTCATGTGATGAAATCTTCATGAATATATCCAATCAAGTTTGGCAACCCTAAGCCCCAGAAGCAGGGCCGGGAGCATGTATGTGGGGCTGGGAGCAGAGCCAGCAGCTGGGACCCCATGGGGGGGGGGGAGGGGCAGAAGCAGAGACCCAGGCGTAGGGCTGGGACCCCACATGTGGGGCCAGAGGCAGAGCCTCAGTGAGGGGTCATCTGCCAGGACCCCCATAAAACCTGGGGGGGGCTGCAGCACCCCCCACACCACTAGTTCCTGTGCCTATGTATCTGCATCTTTAGGTGCCTAAGTACATTTAAAAATCTGTCCCTATACTACTGCAGCCTTTGAAAGGGTGAAAATTGCTTCCCCTTTGTGCCTGGCCCATGAATCTTGTGAATTGGAAAAGAAGAGGAAAAGGTTTTGTCCACTCCTTGCCACTTTCTATCCCTTTTTTTGCAGCAGGGAGCATCCTGAGATCAGAGGCTACACTCTGCCTCAGACCTAAGATCAGGCTGAGCAAGAAGGTAGCGAGGGGACCTTATTCCTTTTTTTTACCTCACTGGTCAGATGAGCAATAGAGGGGCAGAGTCTAATTCATTGTGAATATGCATGATATTCTTGAGCAATACCAGTTACCAATGAATCTAATACAACATGCCTGCCCTAATTCAGAATATATACGTCCGCTATAAAACACCAAAAAGATATTTGTTCAGACAATATACTTGCCCTCTTGTAAAATGAGCTGTTGGGTTGAGTGGTATTTCTTTGTAATAACCTTTATTAAAATATAAGCCATACCAGGGGTCCAAAGTGCGTTATAAAAATAAATATTACCGGCATGTACTAGAGCTGTTACATAAAGTTTGGTTTTATTGGTAATTGTTAAGAATATGAAGTTCTCACAAAGGTAGAAATAACCCCAAGACAATACTGAAAATCATAATGGCATCTGGAACAGAGCAGATAAAGTAGACTATACAGTTGTGCTGTACAGCAAGGCCTGATAACATACATTTGTTTTATTGAGACAGCAGCCCTGGTTCTCTTTGGTCCATTGTCTACACACAGCCACCTGTTATGGAACCTTTGATCTCTCCTTCCAGTACAAAAAGAAAAGGAGTACTTGTGGCACCTTAGAGACTAACCAATTTATTTGAGCATGAGCTTTCGTGAGCTACAGCTCACTTCATCAGATGTTTACCGTGGAAACTGCAGCAGACTTTATATACACACATAGAATATGAAACAATACCTCCTCCCACCCCACTGTCCTGCTGGTAATAGCTTATCTAAAGTGATCAACAGGTGGGCCATTTCCAGCACAAATCCAGGTTTTCTCACCCTCCACCCCCCCACACAAATTCACTCTCCTGCTGGTGCTAGCCCATCCAAAGTGACAACTCTTTACATAATCAAGTCGGGCTATTTCCTGCATAGATCCAGGTTTTCTCACATCCCCCCCACCCCCATACACACACAAACTCACTCTCCTGCTGGTAATAGCTCATCTAAACTGACCACTCTCCAAGTTTAAATCCAAGTTAAACCAGAACATCTGGGGGGGGGGGGTAGGAAAAAACAAGAGGAAACAGGCTACCTTGCATAATGACTTAGCCACTCCCAGTCTCTATTTAAGCCTAAATTAATAGTATCCAATTTGCAAATGAATTCCAATTCAGCAGTTTCTCGCTGGAGTCTGGATTTGAAGTTTTTTTGTTTTAAGATAGCGACCTTCATGTCTGTGATTGCGTGACCAGAGAGATTGAAGTGTTCTCCGACTGGTTTATGAATGTTATAATTCTTGACATCTGATTTGTGTCCATTTATTCTTTTACGTAGAGACTGTCCAGTTTGACCAATGTACATGGCAGAGGGGCATTGCTGGCACATGATGGCATATATCACATTGGTGGATGTGCAGGTGAACGAGCCTCTGATAGTGTGGCTGATGTTATTAGGCCCTGTGATGGTGTCCCCTGAATAGATATGTGGGCACAATTGGCAACGGGCTTTGTTGCAAGGATAAGTTCCTGGGTTAGTGGTTCTGTTGTGTGGTATGTGGTTGTTGGTGAGTATTTGCTTCAGGTTGCGGGGCTGTCTGTAGGCAAGGACTGGCCTGTCTTCCAAGACTTGTGAGAGTGTTGGGTCATCCTTTAGGATAGGTTGTAGATCCTTAATAATGCGTTGGAGGGGTTTTAGTTGGGGGCTGAAGGTGACCGCTAGTGGCGTTCTGTTATTTTCTTTGTTAGGCCTGTCCTGTAGTAGGTAACTTCTGGGAACTCTTCTGGCTCTATCAATCTGTTTCTTTACTTCTGCAGGTGGGTATTGTAGTTGTAAGAAAGCTTGACAGAGATCTTGTAGGTGTTTGTCTCTGTCTGAGGGGTTGGAGCAAATGCGGTTGTATCGCAGAGCTTGGCTGTAGACGATGGATCGTGTGGTGTGGTCAGGGTGAAAGCTGGAGGCATGCAGGTAGGAATAGCGGTCAGTAGGTTTCCGGTATAGGGTGGTGTTTATGTGGCCATTGTTTATTAGCACTGTAGTGTCCAGGAAGTGGATCTCTTGTGTGGACTGGACCAGGCTGAGGTTGGTGGTGGGATGGAAATTGTTGAAATCATGGTGGAATTCCTCAAGGGCTTCTTTTCCATGGGTCCAGATGATGAAGATGTCATCAATATAGCGCAAGTAGAGTAGGGGCTTTAGGGGACGAGAGCTGAGGAAGCGTTGTTCTAAATCAGCCATAAAAATATCTCTCTGGTCACGCAATCACAGACATGAAGGTCGCTATCTTAAAACAAAAAAACTTCAAATCCAGACTCCAGCGAGAAACTGCTGAATTGGAATTCATTTGCAAATTGGATACTATTAATTTAGGCTTAAATAGAGACTGGGAGTGGCTAAGTCATTATGCAAGGTAGCCTGTTTCCTCTTGTTTTTTCCTACCCCCCCCCCCAGATGTTCTGGTTTAACTTGGATTTAAACTTGGAGAGTGGTCAGTTTAGATGAGCTATTACCAGCAGGAGAGTGAGTTTGTGTGTGTATGGGGGTGGGGGGGATGTGAGAAAACCTGGATCTATGCAGGAAATAGCCCGACTTGATTATGTAAAGAGTTGTCACTTTGGATGGGCTAGCACCAGCAGGAGAGTGAATTTGTGTGGGGGGGTGGAGGGTGAGAAAACCTGGATTTGTGCTGGAAATGGCCCACCTGTTGATCACTTTAGATAAGCTATTACCAGCAGGACAGTGGGGTGGGAGGAGGTATTGTTTCATATTCTCTGTGTGTATATAAAGTCTGCTGCAGTTTCCACGGTAAACATCTGATGAAGTGAGCTGTAGCTCACGAAAGCTCATGCTCAAATAAATTGGTTGGTCTCTAAGGTGCCACAAGTACTCCTTTTCTTTTTGCGAATACAGACTAACACGGCTGTTCCTCTGAAACCTGTCATTATGCAAGGCACTGCATTTAGCCGTATGGAGTGGAAATCTATCAACTGCATGAAAAAACTTGTACAGATACAGACAGACATCATCTTCCTTTCCAAATGCAAACAGATGGACATCGTACCAAAAGGACTGAAGGTAAAAAATCCATTACAATCTACATACCACACAGACTATGCTGACAGCTTGTGCCTCACGCTCTCAAAGAAACTGCGGAATCACCTGATCAAGATCCTCTACAGCAAACAGGGAAAGATTAAGAATGAGCTCTCAAAAATGGATACTCTCATAAAGAACCAACCTTCCACACAAACTTCCTCGTGGCTGGATTTTACTAAAACTAGACAAGCCATTTACAACGCACACTTTGCTTCTCTACAAAAGAAAAAAGACACTAAACTTTCTAAACTACTACATGCTACAAGGGGCCACAGCAATGGTTCCCTCACCCCACCTAGCAATATTGTTAACCTATCCAACTATACTCTCAGCCCAGCAGAAGCAGCTGTTCTATCTCGGGGCCTCTCCTTCTGCCCCTCCACCCCCACGAACATGATACAGTTCTGTGGTGACCTAGAATCCTATTTTCGACGTCTCCGTCTCAAGGAATATTTCCAAAATACCTCTGAACAACATACTAATCCACAGAGGTCTCCCTGCCAACACTACAGAAAGAGGGATTCTAGATGGACTCCTCCTGAAGGTCAAAACAGCAGACTGGACTTCTACATAGAGTGCTTCCGCCGACGTGCACGGGCTGAAATAGTGGAAAAGCAGCATCACTTGCCCCATAACCTCAGCCATGCGGAACGCAATGCCATCCACAGCCTCAGAAACAACTCTGACATCATAATCAAAAAGGCTGACAAAGGAGGTGCTGTTGTCATCATGAATAGGTCGGAATATGAACAAGAGGCTGCTCGGCAGCTCTCCAACACGAGTTTCTACAAGCCATTACCCTATGATCCCACTGAGAGTTACCAAAAGCAACTACAGCATTTGCTCAAGAAACTTCCTGAAAAAGCACAAGATCAAATCCGCACAGACACAACCCTGGAACCCCGACCTGGGATATTCTATCTACTACCCAAGATCCATAAACCTGGAAATCCTGGGCGCCCCATCATCTCAGGCATTGGCACCCTGACAGCAGGATTGTCTGGCTATGTAGACTCCCTCCTCAGACCCTACGCTACCAGCACTCCCAGCTACCTTCGAGACACCACTGACTTCCTGAGGAAACTTCAATCCATCGGTGATCTTCCTGATAACACCATCCTGGCTACTATGGATGTAGAAGCCCTCTACACCAACATTCCACACAAAGATGGACTACAAGCCGTCAAGAACACTATCCCCGATAATGTCACGGCTAACCTGGTGACTGAACTTTGTGACTTTGTCCTTACCCATAACTATTTCACATTTCGGGACAATGTATACCTTCAGATCAGCGGCACTGCTATGGGTACCCGCATGGCCCCACAGTATGCCAACATTTTTATGGCTGATTTAGAACAACGCTTCCTCAGCTCTCGTCCCCTAAAGCCCCTACTCTACTTGCGCTATATTGATGACATCTTCATCATCTGGACCCATGGAAAAGAAGCCCTTGAGGAATTCCACCATGATTTCAACAATTTCCATCCCACCACCAACCTCAGCCTGGTCCAGTCCACACAAGAGATCCACTTCCTGGACACTACAGTGCTAATAAACAATGGCCACATAAACACCACCCTATACCGGAAACCTACTGACCGCTATTCCTACCTGCATGCCTCCAGCTTTCACCCTGACCACACCACACGATCCATCGTCTACAGCCAAGCTCTGCGATACAACCGCATTTGCTCCAACCCCTCAGACAGAGACAAACACCTACAAGATCTCTGTCAAGCTTTCTTACAACTACAATACCCACCTGCAGAAGTAAAGAAACAGATTGATAGAGCCAGAAGAGTTCCCAGAAGTTACCTACTACAGGACAGGCCTAACAAAGAAAATAACAGAACGCCACTAGCGGTCACCTTCAGCCCCCAACTAAAACCCCTCCAACGCATTATTAAGGATCTACAACCTATCCTAAAGGATGACCCAACACTCTCACAAGTCTTGGAAGACAGGCCAGTCCTTGCCTACAGACAGCCCCGCAACCTGAAGCAAATACTCACCAACAACCACATACCACACAACAGAACCACTAACCCAGGAACTTATCCTTGCAACAAAGCCCGTTGCCAATTGTGCCCACATATCTATTCAGGGGACACCATCACAGGGCCTAATAACATCAGCCACACTATCAGAGGCTCGTTCACCTGCACATCCACCAATGTGATATATGCCATCATGTGCCAGCAATGCCCCTCTGCCATGTACATTGGTCAAACTGGACAGTCTCTACGTAAAAGAATAAATGGACACAAATCAGATGTCAAGAATTATAACATTCATAAACCAGTCGGAGAACACTTCAATCTCTCTGGTCACGCAATCACAGACATGAAGGTCGCTATCTTAAAACAAAAAAACTTCAAATCCAGACTCCAGCGAGAAACTGCTGAATTGGAATTCATTTGCAAATTGGATACTATTAATTTAGGCTTAAATAGAGACTGGGAGTGGCTAAGTCATTATGCAAGGTAGCCTGTTTCCTCTTGTTTTTTCCTACCCCCCCCCCCCAGATGTTCTGGTTTAACTTGGATTTAAACTTGGAGAGTGGTCAGTTTAGATGAGCTATTACCAGCAGGAGAGTGAGTTTGTGTGTGTATGGGGGTGGGGGGGATGTGAGAAAACCTGGATCTATGCAGGAAATAGCCCGACTTGATTATGTAAAGAGTTGTCACTTTGGATGGGCTAGCACCAGCAGGAGAGTGAATTTGTGTGGGGGGGTGGAGGGTGAGAAAACCTGGATTTGTGCTGGAAATGGCCCACCTGTTGATCACTTTAGATAAGCTATTACCAGCAGGACAGTGGGGTGGGAGGAGGTATTGTTTCATATTCTCTGTGTGTATATAAAGTCTGCTGCAGTTTCCACGGTAAACATCTGATGAAGTGAGCTGTAGCTCACGAAAGCTCATGCTCAAATAAATTGGTTGGTCTCTAAGGTGCCACAAGTACTCCTTTTCTTTTTGCGAATACAGACTAACACGGCTGTTCCTCTGAAACCTTCCAGGACAGTGGTTCATGCGATATTATGACAAGTCAGATTAAAATGTTTACCAATTAGCTCTGCATGGAGGTGAAGTTCATTTTGTGTGTGTGTGTGGTGTTCATATTTTTTCTTTTCATGGCTAAACATGGAGTCAGTCTCTCTTTCTGTTGGACAATGCAATATTTATCTTCAAAGCTAAGCTACTGTCTCTGATTCAGATAGTAACTGAAGTAACAATCCTTTGTGTTTCTCCAGTGCCTTGTGTCCAAAGAGAAAAAGAAAAGGAGTACTTGTGGCACCTTAGCGACTAACCAATTTATTTGAGCATAAGCTTTCGTGAGCTACAGCTCTCTTCATCGGATGCATACTGTGGAAAATACAGAAGATGTTTTTATACACACAGACCATGAAAAAATGGGTGTTTATCACTACAAAAGGTTTTCTCTCCCCCCACCCCACTCTTCTGCTGGTAATAGCTTATCTAAAGTGATCACTCTCCTTACAATGTGTATGATAATCAAGGTGGGCCATTTCCAGCACAAATCCAGGGTTTAACAAGAACGTCTGAGGAACGGGGGGGCGGGGAGGGGAAGGAATAAACAAGGGGAAATAGGTTACTTTTTATAATGAATCAACCATTCCCAGTCTCCGTTCAAGCCTAAGTTAACTGTATCCAATTTGCAAATTAATTCCAATTCAGCAGTCTCTCGTTGGAGTCTGTTTTCGAAGTTTTTTTGTTGAAGGATAGTCACTTTGAGATCAGAAATCAAGTGACCAGAGAGATTGAAGTGTTCTCTGACTGGTTTATGAATATTATGAATTCTTGACATCTGATTTGTGTCCATTTATTCTTTTACGTAGAGACTGTGCAGTTTGCCCGATGTACATGGCAGAGGGGCATTGCTGGCACATGATGGCATATATCACATTGGTAGATGTGCAGGTGAAAGAGCCTCTGATAGCGTGGCTGATGTTATTAGGCCCTGTGATGGTGTCCCCTGAATAGATATGTGGGCACAGTTGGCAACGGGCTTTGTTGCAAGGATAGGTTCCTGGGTTAGTGGTTCTGTTGTGTGGTATGTGGTTGCTGATGAGTATTTGTTTCAGGTTTGGGGGGCTGTCTGTAGGAAAGGACTGGCCTGTCTCCCAAGATTTGTGAGAGTGTTGGGTCGTCCTTCAGGATAGGTTGTAGATCCTTGATAATGCGTTGGAGGGGTTTTAGTTGGGGGCTGAAGGTGACGGCTAGTGGTGTTCTGTTATTTTCTTTGTTGGGCCTGTCCTGTAGTAGGTGACTTCTGGGTACTTTTCTGGCTCTGTCAATCTGTTTTTTCACTTCAACAGGTGGGTACTGTAGTTGTAAGAATGCTTGATAGAGAGAGATCTTGTAGGTGTTTGTCTCTGTCTGAGGGGTTGGAGCAAATGCGGTTGTATCGTAGAGCTTGGCTGTAGACAATGGATCGTGTGGTGTGGTCTGGGTGAAAGCTAGAGGCATGTAGGTAGGAATAGCGGTCAGTAGGTTTCTGGTATAGGGTGGTGTTTATGCGACCATAGCTTATTAGCACTGTAGTGTCCAGGAAGTGGATCTCTTGTGTGGACTGGTCCAGGCTGAGGTTGATGGTGGGATGGAAATTGTTGAAATCATGGTGGAATTCCTATCTGGACCCACAAAAAAGAAGCCCTTGAGGGATTCCACCATGATTTCAATCTTTCTCATGAACCATTTTCTCCCTTTGATTTTCTTTCCCATGATGACAATATAATTTAAGCATGAATATTTTATTACTGAAGTTTTATTTATTTTCTTACCAGTATCTACTGCTGTTTTTTAGTTTGTATTTTGTTTGTGTGGTTTTTTTTAAACGGGACAATACTGAATGTATTTCTATATCTGATTGAAGATTTTGATGTAGGTAAACATTCTGTATACCATCTGAAGCTGGATCATGGTACAGCTTATCTGGAACTAACTCTCAAAATTAAATTAACAGTTACATTAATCCCTACTTATGTAAATACTTGAGGCATTGCTCTCATCTCTCAAGGCACTGTTTCGAGACAGTTGTTGGATATGTTTTTGTAATATTTTCCATTATAAATTATCTATATCCCTTCATTTTATGTAGGTCTTGCTTTAAAAAACAAGCAGGGAGTCGATTGGAAGAATATCACTTTTTCTCAAAGCTCCACCTACAAAAATAATCTCCTCCACCCATATGAAATTTATAGTCATATATGGACTTTGGGCTTCATGGTCTTGGCTCCCCATCAGCATTCCAAATGCACTTCTGCCGGCTTGTACTTAGCATCCCTTGGTCAGGATCATATGCTCTATTTGGCTTCCTGTGTTTACCTCCCCTTTGAGGAACCTTTTATACTTCAGTGGGCTCTGCTAGACATCTTGCACTTACCACAATTTATTCCCTCTACTCAAGAAGGAGCTATCTCCCAAGCCACAGGTGGTGCCAAAATGAGCTTTCTCACAGTAGATGATGCAGATCATCATAATGCAATCATCCCTTTCTTTTCTGACATGATTTGGGTAGTGAAATTACTTTTAAAATATTAGCTATCAGTGGTATGTAAGATGAATGGGGCAGATCAGACCTCTCAGAGCTATTGCTTCAAATTCGGTAAACACAGGCAGATATCACTGCTCCCCTTAACTCAGTTCAAATATTCAAGACTATTTCTGCAATTAAAACAATTAGACTCTAGTTTATTTTTAATTTAGAGTTTAGATACTGGGGAATGAGCAGTATAAAAGAGCTGCTGCCACGATAGCTGCTGCAATATATAGGCTGAATAAGAGCTCTACATATACAACCAAATTAAGACCAATCAATGCATCAAGAAGCTGTTCCAAAGTAGCTGAAATCACAGGGAATCTTTCCCTTGGATTCATTGTGTTTTGGATTACATAATTAAATTCTACCATGGCTAAAGTGCACAGACTATAGGAACGAGGTGCCCTTGATTTAAATTCTGGTAATAAGAGGAACGGACTTCTTATCCAGTTTTGTAAGAGTGCTAAACATCATTTATCCAAAGTAATACTTGGCCTCCGTGTACTTGAAGACTTTTGAGAGAAATTCTGCTGCCATTGAAGCCAATGGGATTGCAAGGTTGTAAGAGTGCAGAATTTGGTTAATTATGATTATAACTGCTTGTTTTGTTTAAATACTTTAAGACAACATTTTCAAAAATTAAAATAAGATTTCGAAGTCCATATCTTAAGTGATCTGACTTTCCATCCATTTATTTTGTTTGCTGGAGATCATTTGAACCAGGATTAGAATTGTGGAGAATGTGTGTTCTGTGATTGTTATTGCTACCATTACTGATGGAGTTCTTATTGGCCTGCAGGAAGTGATTGATAATAAAGAAATAGTACGGAGAGAACTCAAGACAAAGAGGAAGGCTTGGAAAGTCAGTATTTATTGTTCAAATGAAAATCTAGTAACACAACCTAAGGCAAAAATCTTTATGATGGTGTGTGTGTGTATATACTTGAACAAATGGCTGTACTACTGCCATACCATTCAGAAAGAGGAAAGATACCTTCAGTGAGAAAGTATAAAAAATGCCTGCACTTAAAATGACAGGAGATAAACAGAGTTGTCAGGGGAATCTTGGCTCAAAAAAATAACAATAGGCCTACTTGCATTGAAATCAATGGAGTTACACTGGCATAAACTGCAGAAACACTCTGGTAAATCAGGCCATGGATGTTTTACAGCACTGCAGAACAAATCCTCAAAATGTCATCTCATTAGATGTCATAAACTGTACAAGGTTGGGCTGGCTCAGTACCGTGGGGTATAAAACAAGTGGTTCATAAGTGCTGAAAACAACCTACAATTACTAGTTAAATAACACATGAGCACTTGAGCCAGGTCCTTTAATTCTGGTCCTTGATTTCCAAGAATACATTCTTCTCACAATTCCTATAATATCTGGCGCAGTATATTCCTTATTTCTGAGCTAGCTGCTAGAGGGCAAGGCCAATCATCCATAAGCAAAGACAGTATGTTCCATACTATCCTCCAACTCTCCCAGTTAAACAGCACTCGTCCTGAGCTTCTGAGGCTCACAGTAGTTCCAGCCCAACAACTAATGTTCCATAATCTGTGCTGCAAGCAATGGCTGGGGTTTTCAAAGGAGCATAAGAGTTAAACACCCAAGTTCCATTGGCTTTTGATAGGAATTCGATACCTAATCTATATAGGCTCCTTTGAAAATCCCCCACACAAGAAACAATGATTAGATAACACACACTTGGATAGTGTGACAATGGTGGGAACCAACTAGGGTGACCAGATGCCCCAAAATTAAGGGCTTTGCCTTATATAGGCAACTATACTGCCCCCCCTCCAAAGTGTCCATATTTTTTCACACTTGCTATCTACCCTAGAACCAACACTCTGGTATCCAAACACCAATTAATTCCCCCAGGCTGGAGCGTATGGAACCTAATTAGTGGATTAGAATGGGGGAGAGAACTAACAAGACGATTGGCCCATTAATGCCGGAGATATAAGAAGGAAATAAAGGGTGGGGGCAGAAAGGCAGGCTAGCAGAGCCAGAACCAAGCAGGATCTCTGGGTAGAAAGGTCTCTTCCCTCTCTCGTTGGCGGAGAACTGAGGAGAAACTGAAACTGTAAATAATTATGTTGTATGAATCAGTAAGGCGGTGGGAAGAGCAAATTTAAATAAACTACACTGGAGTATTTTAAGAACTGAAAGTCTCCAAGGCTGTGTAAACAGATCAGAAGACATGAGCAGGACATGGCTCTCATCAGCAGTCCCTTTTACTGACTTGTCAAAAGCTATTTGCTTTAGGTAGAAGAGTTACATTATATATAATATGTGTGTGTGTTACTGAAATACACAGGTTTCAGAGTAGCAGCCGTGTTGGTCTGTATCCGCAAAAAGAAAAGGAGTACTTGTGGCACCTTAGAGACTAACAAATTTATTTGAGCATACTCCTTCGTGAGCTACAGCTCACTTCATCGGATGCACCTTTCATCTGTAAAGGGGTAAGAAGCTATAAGAACCTTGCTGGCACCTGACCCAAAATGACTAATGAAGGGACAAGATACTTTCAAATCAGGAGGGGGACAAAGTGTTTGTCTGTGTGATGCTTTTGCCAAGAACAGATCAGGAATGCAGCCTTACAACTCCCGTTAAATTAGTAAATAATCTAGCTAGAAATGCGTTAGATTTCCTTTTGTTTAATGGCTGATAAAATAAGCTGCGCTGGATGCAATGTATGTTCCTATTTTTGTCTTTTTTGTAATTTAAGGTTTTGCCTAGAGGGATTCTCCATGTTTTGAATCTGATTATCCTGTAAGGTATTTACCATCCTGATTTTACAGAGGTGATTCTTTTACCTTTTCTTTAATTTAAAATTCTTCTTTTAAGAACCTGATTGCTTTTTCATTGCCCTTGAGATCCAAGGGTTTGGGTCTGTGTTCACCTATGCAAAATGGTGAGGGTTTTTATCAAGCCTTCCCCAGGAAAGGGGGCATGGGGCTTGGGGGGATATTTTGGGGGGAAGACGTCTCCAAGTGGGCTCTTTCCCTGTTCTTTGGTTAACACACTTGGTGGTGGCAGCATAGGGTTCAAGGACAAGGCAAAGTTTGTACCTTGAGGAAGTTTTTAACCTAAGCTGGTAAGAATAGGCTTAGGGGGTCTTTCATGCAGGTCCCCACATCTGTACCCTAGAGTTCAGAGTGGGGAAAGAACCTTGACATAAGAAAATGGAATACTTGTACTTCTAATAAACTATAGGCCTGTTCCTGCAGGATGCTGAACACCCTCAATTCTCATATGACTCCTGTGGGAGTTGAGTGCAGTCAACACATTTTAGTACTCTGGGTAAGACTGACAAAAGTATCGAAGTGCCTTAAGAATCCAAGTCCCATTTTCAGAAGTGACTTAGGCCACATCCCCAAAGGTATTTGGGCATCTAATTCCTATTGAAATCAATAAGTGTTAAGTGCCTAAATACCTTTGAGGATTTGGGCCTAAGTCACTTTTGAATATAGGACTTAACGTTCTTTTGAACATTTTATACTGGGTCTAATGTCAGGAAGGGTTATGTATTTTAGGTAACATGTCTTGAGTTGCACAATCAGTGTTGGGAACATTTTTTTATTTTGTACAATTGAAAATTAAAGCAGACACAATATCATATCACAGTTTTACTCCAAATTAAAGTTTAGTTTTTCAAATTTTGCTTGAACTGACTAATTTTATAACATTTTGTTAACAAGTGACGCTAAATATGGCCTGATTCTAAGTTAAAGTGGAGATTATTAAACCAGTTGTTTTGAAGCTTCTATAGAAACAAAAGATTTAGACGATTGAGTTTTTAATATGAATATTTCCCTTTTATTACTACTCCTATTATAATAATAGGCTTAATAAGTGAAGGCAATAAATCAATTCTAATTACTAGTCTTGTCGATTATATGTTCCTTATTCTAATCTTCCAAATTGCATTGCAAGCTCAAATTTCTTTGTAAATGAGATTGCTTTTCTTCTTCTACCTCATGAAATGTGTCAAATCCTACAACAAGACATACATGTCCATCAAAACCACTTGTCTCTCTTTTGGAGTGAGATGAACTTTCTGTTGAAAAAGATGCTGTACTATTTTGAGCCATCTGGAATATTGTTATTCAGTGACTGGCTGTGTCCTTTTAGGAAACAAAATTGGACAAGATGAATCTCTACTATAGTTAATCCACTCAGTAAAATTTCTTTTGGGGGGAGGGGTTAAGGTCTGTTGTTCACTTTATTTCTTAACTCTACATTCAGAGGGGTAGCAGTGTTAGTCTGGATCTGTAAAAGCAGCAAAGAGTCCTGTGGCACCTTATAGACTAACAGACATATTGGAGCATGCATCCGACCAAGTGGGTATTCACCCACGAAAGCTCATGCTCCAATTTGTCTGTTAGTCTATAAGGTGCCACAGGACTCTTTGCTGCTTTAAGTCTACATCGATTCTCTTTTTAAAGGATGGTATGGAGGTGAGCGACTGCTGCAGTTCAGGGAAAAAGACCCACTTTTCCACTGCCCAACAAGGAAAGGGTAGACTAGGCAAGATAAAGTAAGGGCTTGCCAACATGGCAAATTAACATGAGGTAAACCAGCACGTGAATCTACAGCGCCTTAGCTTGCCACGCACTCGTTGGCTATCTCTATACTGCTGCAGTGCATTAAAAGTTGGGGGGCGGAAGCGGGAGGTATAGCTCAGTGGTTTGAGCATTGGCCTGCTAAACCCAGGGTTGTGACTTCAATCCTTGAGGGGGCCAATTAGGGATCTGGGGCAAAAATTGGGGATTGGTCCTGCTTTAAGCAGGGGGTTGGACTAGATGACCTCCTGAGGTCCCTTCCCACCCTGATATTCTATGAAAAGTTCTGTAGTGTATGCTGTAGCAGGGTCCAGATGGCCAGTGAGTACATGGTAAGTTAGTGCACTGTAGATTCACACCCTGGTTTACCATGCTCTAACTTGCTAAGTGGATGAGTCCTAGTTCGTGATACGAATCTTCTCAGGCAACATTTGTATCTAGTTATGTGACCCCTGAGCATCCAAGGCTGATTTCAGTGGGAGCCTGATTTCAGTGGGAGCCTGGAGTATGCAAGGAATGTAAGAAGCGATCCTTGGAAATTTGTGGACGTTCACATGGCCTTTTCAGATACTGGGGCTTCTTTCACCTAATCTTCTGTACCAGTGTTTCCCAAACTTGGGACGCCACTTGTTCAGGGTAAGCCCCGGCAGGTCAGGCCGGACGCAAGGGGCTTTCCCTGAACAAGCGGCATTCCAAGTTTGGGAAACACTGTTCTATAGAGATTGTGTGTGTGTGCGTATGGTTCTACTAATTTTTATTTTTAAATGTAATGTTTGGTGTATAAATTTGGTGTATAAATTGTAAGATACTATGAAAGACATTTTGGAAAGAAAACAAGGACTGAAAGAATCGGGGTAATCTTACTCATCCTTTCAAAACCTGTCACTATGCAGCCATATGAGAAAATATTTCAGAGTATGTATCTGCAGTAGTGGTAAACTGCAATCACAGCTCTTCTTTAAATGGTAAAAGAGACGCCTTAATCTACATTATTTCATGGAGTTGAGCTAAACAATATATATACAAGGAAATGAGCTGCCTTCTTTAATTCCACACTTCTTGCTTAAATGGCACAACATTTCAAAGACTCCAAAAGATCAGTTAAATATTGATTATTTCTTTATTTATCCAGACAACTTCAGTTTGAGCAACAAAATGCAAATTAAGGGCACACAACATAGTTTGTTGTATCACTTGAATTTCTTGTCCATCAGTAAAACCATCTAAAACTGACAATGAATTCAGTTTGGAGGGTTGTTGTAGCCATGCTGGTCCCAGGATATTAGAGACACAAGGTGGGTGAGGTGATATTTTTATTGGACCAACTTCTGTTGGTGAGAGAGACAAGCTTTTGAGCTTACAAAGATCTTGTTAGAATTTTGAAAGCTGTGTAGGTCAAAAGCTTGTGTCGTTCGCAAACAGAAGTTGATCCAATACAAAATGTTACCTCACCCACCTTGTCACAATGAATTCAGGGTTAAAATGAAAATTAAGGGCCCCTTCTAGCCCTCAATCATGTATTGATGTGTGGAAATGGTGTGGGGAGGAGGGCAAAGGGGTGTCAGACCTTCACCTGCCTCCCCCACACCACGTGCCATCTATATGGAATGCACCTCTGGGCACAGGGAGGAGGGGAGGCACCATAGTACTGCTCCCATGACCAACTGGGCTGGGAGGCTGCAAAGATGGGTGGGGAGGAGAGCCATCCCTCTGCCCTCCCCTACAGAACCCTGAGTGGACAAATCCCTAGTGAGAAAGTAGAGTTTGGGAGGAATTATACCTCAGAACAGTGTCTGAGACAACATACCTTCCTGGTGCTACTCCTGGGGTGGGAAAGCTTACACACCAATATCCAAGGCCATATCTAAAGGAACAATCTAGCAGATATGCCAACTACTTAGACGTCTCAAGGATGCTAAATTAGCAGTAAAAAGATTAGCTTTGTGGTATGTGTAGTGTAAAAATGATACTTGCTTTTATTATATAAAAATGTATTGAAACACAATTAGTCCTAAAAAAAAGTTTCTTAAAAATAGGATTGACAATAATCAAGCGAGGCCTATAAGATGTGAGTAAAGTGAAGAGAGACAATTCAGAGATAAGTTAAGGCATAAAACCTAGTATTGTTGTATACATTTATGGGTCCTAACTAGTTTTTATAAATGTTTTTAGCATTTTCCAAAACATTAAAGCTATCTGTATTAATAATTATTGTTATGGCATTTATGCAGATGTTAAAGGTGAGTTTAATATGAAATAGCAGTGTGGCTTTAGAAGGGATTTTAATTATGGTAGCAGAACTATAGATATGGTAAAAGGGGCAGGATTAATGCTAACAAATGATAGGATGTTATTGTAATGATTATTAAAAGGGTAGCATGCTAATTTTATATTAGGCACTGCCATACACCATCCAGGAACTGTTAGAGAAAGGTTAGACCCATTCTTCCCACCCAGGGACTAATCTCACCTGGATGCATCATTTCAACTTACAGTGTGAACATAAGTGCAGTCTATGGTTATATTGCAATGCATGTTTGCTTCATTTTAAATGAAGTCTTTAATTTTTCACATGTCATTTAGTCCTCTAATAAATTAGCTGTAACCTCCCTAGAGTAGTGTTTCCCAAACTTGGGATGCCGCTTGTTCAGGGAAAGCCCCTGGCGGGCCGGGCCGGTTTGTTTACCTGCCGCATCTGCGGGTTTGGCCGATTGTGGCCCCCACTGGCCACGGTTCACCGCTCCAGGCCGATGGGGGTTGCGGGAAGTGGCGCAGGCTGAGGGACGTACTGTCCGCCGCTTCCCGCAGCCCCCATCGGCCTGGAGCAGCGAACCGCAGCCAGGGGGAGTCGTGATGTGCCGAACCTGCGAACACGGCAGGTGACCAAACCGGCCTGGCCCACTAGGGGCTTTCCCTGAACAAGTGGCGTCCCAAGTTTGGGAAACACTGCCCTAGAGGATCAAACCTTAAAGCATTCAGTTTGGTTTTATTCCTTATTTTAAAGTAGTGATTGGGAAGATGTAAATCAAAAGGTTACACAGCACTTAGAACAAAACAAAACACAAAAACCAGATTGTCTGTAACCCTGGCTTCAGTGGATGATCACATGCTGATATGAGTGGTCCCACTGAAGTCAATGTAAGTGTCATACAAGTGCGTTCAATCACATTTCCACTAGTGTGTACATTTTAATATGTTCAAAAGTATTTGAAGTGAATTTAGTTGTGCTGCACAGCAACAAAGTGACAGCACAAGACAACCAAGTCCTCTCTTCATCTATGTATTTGCAACACAGGCACATAATACTCTACCAATATGCCTCAGCCCTAAGCTGGACAGATCACGTGTGGGAGTTAAGAGCTTCCATTTTTACCCTGTCCTTGGCTTGTCTGGCAAGATAGTAATGGCAATGATGCCAATTGTGATATTAGTTTTAGTGCTGTGAACACCCGGTTGTTAGGGACTGGACACAAACTGTCAACTGTTTTTAACATGCACCATTGCAAAGCCATTGAGATGGTAATGACTTTTGGTTTTAATTATGTGGTCCAAAATCATGACGTTCTCTGCAGCTGTTAGCGATTTCTGTCTTTTGAATATTCCTGCATTGGATACTTTGTTGGTACTCTGCTCTCTCAAGAGGGGGCTTCACTGATGTTTACAGTAGATTGCTACAGACTTTCTGAATGTATGGTGTTTTATTGTTACAGAAAACAGAATTACTGTGTATTTACACTGAGATATAATTTTCATTTCCATCATCTGGTACTGGATGTGAAATTCACTCACCTGTTTAGTTCAGGCAAATTACTCTATAACAGTTTTAACAGCTGGTGCATTCTATGTGGCATTGTGTATTGGAACTCCATATACTTTGCTTCAGCATCATGCCGTATATTCCTTTGGCAGAATAATCTTTTTAGGTTAGTCCAGTGGCCAAGTGCTGGTGTGGTGTGCAGCTATGTGGGCATCAGAGATTAAGTCCTGAGGTTAGTCCCTTTTCCCTTCAGTTGCCAGGACATGGAAGCACTGAAGAGGCAGCACACTAGAAGCCAGGGGAATGGAGCAACTTGGTCACAGTTAATGACACCCCTGGCCAGCACCCAGAATGGTACTGACTGATGCTGCAGGAGTTCTGTCCAACCTTCTCCAGCTGAGGAGGTGTCTGTGTTGTGGGGCCTGAGGGAGAAGAAAGTTGAGTGGACAAACAGAATGTCATGGAGGATAATTCACCCTCATGTTGTAGGTTATTTTTGGAAATTTGGGGATATTCACAAATCATGGAGTTCCTATATGCAAATAAGGATGCCTACTGCCTTGCAGTTGAGGTAGGTAGATCTACTTTGCCTAAGTATAATGATAACAGTGTCAGACTTTTATATTGTATTATCAGAATTATAACTGTTGAAGATATATATTTCTATAATTCTCAAAATACAGTTGGTGGATGGCCATGAAGTTAAAAGGAGATGCCCAAGAGTTTGAGGACTTTTCTTGTTTGTTTGTAACCACTATATGTACTCAGAAATCCTACCATATGGGGCCAGGGATTTGGGGAAAGAAAGTGGTATAGTGATAGTGTGGGCTATTATAATGGAGTTTAATTCAGGGGCAGGAAACAGTAGTTTTAAATTAGCTAGCCCCTGGTGGCTGTAACATACCCTATGACCGAAGGGTAGAATCATATTACATTCCTAGAGATATTTGCACTAGAAATGTGCAAACCCTTCTGAGATCTTATTCTATCTGATGTTTGTTTGAACTATATGGTGATTCTGGATCCTCTGTCTGCAGACGAGAGCAGTTAACGTAGTTCAGAATGGGGATGGAAGAAAATATGATCTGCAGCTCAGTTAAAGCAGTTCATAGCCAGTACCATGCAAATCTCCAATATTGCCTGAAAGAGACTGAATAATCAATTCTTTCTAGTGTAAAACTGACATTTTTGCCACTTGCTTTCAAATCTGATACTACTAAATATCTTTTAACAGGCCACTGTCTGTCATAGTTAGCACTTTTGGGCAAAGATTGTAAAAATTTTACATTATTTTGGTTCACCTTCTCTCTTGTCCCCACATTGTTTTTACCAGTCCATTTCAGTGGTTTTAGCCTCTGGACTAAATGTGGTATTATGCAATTCTATCACTTCATTTGCAACACTTGAACAACTTTTTAGGAAAAATTGTTTTTTTATAATCTTTTTTTTATCAAACTCTGTTTTGCAGACTAACACTGCAGTATTAAGACTTTGCTCTAAGTGGAAGTTTCTTTCTGATTAGTACTACCAAAGGTCTATTAGCTAAAATATACACTTTACTAATTGCTGAACAAAAATACTAATAGTTTTGTTTTTTGCCTAAATAAAGAGACCTTTGTATTGGCTGTCCTGATAGGATTTAGCTTTCTCTTCTTAGAACGTTGTAAAAATGGTATTAATTAAAAATTGTATTAATGCAAAGTTTTATGTCATTTCTACCTCACTCCAAATAGACTACAGGAAATGATTTTGTGTTATTGTTGAAATATGTTGCAGGGATTGTGGGACAGTAGAATCTTCTGATTCCTGGATAGAGGAAATGCCCCAAAATTGAAAGATTTTGATTGTTGGGAAGAAAACACTGGAATTTAATTGTAATTGAATATACTGTATTATCCCTTACTTTAGTTTTATAAGTAGTGGATGTTGACAATTGGTCAGGACAACACATTTCTCTTGTTTCTAGCTGATAGGATTATTTTGGCTGCAGTTTAGGAAAAACTGAACTGTTCCCTTACTAAACACACAGCTTACAAAAGTCTGGCAGGTCTTAAACATGGAAGAACTTTTTCCCTTAAGAACTCTTTCATGTCATATCTGAATACTTGGCATATAATTTTCTTCATGTATGCTGTAGCTAAAAAGTGGATTGAAAATCCAACAGACTTCAGAGGATTTAAATAAGACATGTATTTGAACTTCCCTTTTGTACAATGTACAAGCTTTTTGACCATCTATGAAAATCATGGGGCCCTTTTATTTTTCAAACCTTTATTTTCCTCTTGGATTCATGTAATTTCACTTTATTTATCTGTGACCAGATTCAAATACATAGTAGCTTCTTTAGACCCACCTCCTGATTGTTTCATGCACCCTATGACTTCCGTTGCCAGTACCAACTAAGGAAGGAGGTTGGGGTTGGAATACTGAGCACTGAATAGGCACAATGAAATGTTCATTGTCTAATCAGAGTGAAATAAAATAATGGAAATTGAGAAGCATTTGCAGACAACCTCTGTTAGATCCTGACTAGGAGTGGAGTATGGGAAGGGGCATAAAGAACTTCCTTCACACTTCGTGCAGCCTGCTTAAGGGCCTGGCATAATTACAGTTCTTGCACTCAGGGGAGCACAGACTTTGTGCTCTCAATTACTCCCCCAAGCCCAAGGGCTCATGATGCTTTAAAAGGGATGGTGGGGGGAGGAGATTATGAAGACCCATGGCTCCACCCTTTCAAACTGGCCAGTGGAACTGGGTGGCCCAGGTGGTGACAGACGTACACTGTAGCTCCTAGAAGGGTGTAACCATTTGTATGCTTGTCTATGCACTACAGAAATCCAGGCAGAATGCCTCCCGTACTCTATCTGGAATTATGCAGCTCCGCACTACCCCCCTAGTGCAGGATTGTGCCTAAATGGTGCCGTGCATTATGCGTTCACCTCTTATGAATATTCATTATATCAAAAAAGCATCACTGAATTTGGTTCTAAAAAAAGATGAAATTCTGAAATTTCTCCTTTCTCAGACTTGGTGTCAACCATCTTAAAATGCTTTAATGTTTTGAATACACAATGTCTTTAGTTAATTTTCTATCTGTTTAAACTATTTGGGGAGTTTGGATTGGAACAGATCAACTTAACGTAGCACCTTGATAGGAATATAACAACAGACTCTTACTAAAAGAAACTCATTGGAGCATGATTCGATAAATTAAAAGCAAGTCAGAGGATATTCTACCATGGCAAGTTGAACATTCCCGCATAGTTTTATCGAAATTCCTTTCACTTGAATATCTAAACACACATTAAGATAAACTTGGGAGTCATGGGAAGGGCAACATGAGATAATAGTACTGTTTAATGAAATAGAATGCTGTCAGCACAAAATGCATGTTGTTCACATAAATCTTTACTACTTCTCTTCTATAATCAGAAAAAGCTGATTTCAGAATGAGACGATAATAATCAGCTAAGACATTGGCTTAAGAATGTGTCAGATTCATTGCTATTTTGTTTTAAATGGTATTTAATACCAATTAAAACAGAGAAGTGAGCACAACTATATCTTTCCTGGACAGTGGCCTTCACTTTTAGATTTACAGAACAACTTCAACTCAAATGTTGTTTTAACTCTAGCTGATTCTCATTTAATTGACGTCTAAATTCTCTAAATGTATAATCAGAATACAAGTTCACTGAAGTGCAGTTCTCCTTAAAGGAAGCCTGGCGTCTTTTTTTGGGGCGGGGGGGACCTAAATTGACAGCTCCTGTTGAGGAATGTGGTTTTCCTAGAAATTTCAACAATGCAACTTTCACAGCATGGGCTAGATCAGGGGTCTCAAATACATGGGTTATTTCGTGCAGCCTGCCAAGCTGCCGCCCTGCCTATCCCGTGGCGCCATGAGCCAGAACCATGCCCTTGCGGCCCCAGGGGCGGGGGGGGGGGGAGGAAAGAGGGCTCCATGTGTTACTCTCGCTTCCAGGCACCGCCCCCCACAGCTCCCATTGGCCAGGTATGGGGAACCGCGGCCAATGGGAGCTTCAGGGGAGGTACCTGGAGGAGCAGCAAGAGCAGCACACAGAGCTGTGTGTGCCCCGCCCTCACCCCCCCCCGGGATGTGGCTCCGGCTGCTTCCTGGAGCGGAGCGGAGCAGAGTGGCGTGGGGCCAGGCAGGCAGCGAGCCTGCCCTGGCCCCGGTGTGCACCACTGCCACCCCAGAGCCACTCTAGGTAAGCAGCACCGGGCCGGAGCCCGCACCCCAAACCCCAACTCCCCGCCTGCCCACCCCGCACCCCTCCTGCACCTCAACCTCCTGTCTGGAGCTCCCTGCCACACCCTGACCCCCTGTTGCACCCCTAACCCCTCCGGAACCCCACACCCCAACTCCCTGCCCTGAGCCCCCTGCCACACCCTGCCTACCTCCTGCATCTCAACTCCCTGCCCTGAGCCCCCACCACACCCTCCTGCTCCCCCTGGCGGCAGGGAGGGGGAGGGGACTTTGGGGAAAGCGTTGGAATGGGGGCAGGGAAGAGTGGGAAGGGGGGGTAGGGCCTCATGGAAGGGGTGGAGTGCGGGAGGGGTTGGGGGCAGCAAGGGGTGGGTGTCAGTGATGCGGCCCTTGGGCCAATGTGGCCCTCATGGTCATTTGAGTTTGAGACCCCTGGGCTAGATAAATATAATCCCGCGACAAGAGGGGGTCATAGATCAGCATTCACATTGTACTCCCTGTCAGTATCTGGCCTGGGCCGGGGAAGCTAATGATCTAACCAGCGGACCAAATTCGGTGATGAATCCTGGTCGCATGCTACCTGAGGTACTTTGTGCATATGCCAAGAAGAATGGGACAGGAAAAAAAACATTTCTCAAAGATTGTTCTCCTAGTCTTCAAATAAAAGATGAATATGGATGCTCCCTGACTTACACAAAATTCGAGTTACTTGCATAAGTCAGAAATGTATACCCAAACGTTACATGCAAAAAACCCCAATCTCTCCTATTTCTAGCTTACGGAACTTTTTCCGTAAGTGCAGATTTGTGTAAATCGGGTTTTAGGTAATCCGGGGAGTGTCTGTAAAAGGACAAAGACAGAAAGGAAACAGGCAGACCTGTCACAAAAATGGAACTGACATAGTCTCTCTTCATCAGAGAGACTGTAATGGATTTAAGAATTATAGGTTGTGAACTGTTACCATGGAACTCTAGAAAGTTGCCTTAAATCACTTAGCTAAAGACATTCTAGGGAGAACTCAATTACATGTTTGGGAATTTTATTTTAAGGACTGGATATTTGTTGGTGTGCCCAAGGTTGTTTTTGTTTATGAGCAAAGATTATTTGTCTTAAAAGATTACTGAAAAATCTGGTCAGGACTACTCTGGACAGTCTAGATAATTCTCCATGGATTCAGGGACTATAAATTCCAGAGGTACCCAACAGGGGAAAGTGATTCTTTGCTCTTATCACTTTTTTGGTTTTTGTTCTGCATCTGTCCTTTTCGTTATCTGCCACTCCAGATTACAGGTTAATTGGGATTTAAAGCTTGTAGAACCCCATACCATGGTATTTAATTGGTTTAAAAGCAGTCCTGCCTTAGATGTTTGTCTGCTTACCTGAAGTCATTTCAGCTGGCTCCTGCTACCAAGAAAAAGAATGAAACTTCATCCAACAACTTAACTCTGACCCACCCTTTGAACCTGACCTCTGATGAAGCAAGGAGTCTGCTTTCTTGAGGAAAGATCTACAACTGACACCTGTCATCACCTACCTACAATCAGACCATGGGGGCGGGGTGGAGTCACTGTTCCTATTTCCCTGTCTCCTGTTTACTGTGCACATTGACTTAATAGTGGTTTTGGAGAGAGCAGTTAAGCAGAGCTGGTTTTGTATCTTTCGCTATGCCTGTGACAAGGGTGGGGGGGCAGGGGAAAGGTCAAGAAAGAAGGCTTCCTCTATGTGTATGTTTGTGATGTTAAGGGGTTAAAGACTGAAACAGTTAGAGAATCCTGAGTTCACCACTCACTACTGAGATGCATTAAACAATATTTAATGGACACAAAAACCCGACCGACATATCCTGCGAGAGGGTGTGGGGCGGGGCGGGGGGGAGGGAGGTGGGGAAATTAAAGAACAGATCTCCCCTGTTGCTTAGCTGGTCCTGCAGACAAATGCAATTTAATTCTGAATGACTGGTCTCATCTATAAGCTTGCTGCCACAGCATCCCTCCCTAGGAAGGGAAAATCAAGATGGATTCAGTGAGCAGCAGCCTTTCCCTCAAGGGGGGTAATATTTTTTACTTCAATCCTATGAGGAACTGACAGACAGCCTGGAGAGAAGGGACCTTCACAAATGCCCGATGTACCTTGAAGTTAACCATCATGTTTCTGTTCTTCAAATGCCTCCTATCCTGGAGACCTCCATGAGTTCTCCATCCTGTGTGCTGTGTTTTAAGGTTAGGGATTGACTCTGCAGCACTATTTATATCTCTATTTAGGATAAAAAAAAAACTTTAAGGAGAAGAGGACCCTAGGTTTGGGACTTGGCTTGTTACACTTTGAAATCAAACCCATGACCTGAAGTATAGGATCTCTGTTTGTGTGGACTATTTGCCTGTAATTAGTTATGTTACTCTAGTCCATCAATATCTGCTGTTTAAGACTTTCACCAGCACACTGTACATATCTTCCTGTATTAGATCTAAATAATGATGGAGCTATGCTTTGGTGAGCTTAAACACAAAAAGGAAGCTTACAAGAAGTGGAAACTTGGACAGATGACTAGGGAGGAGTATAAAAATATTTCTCAAGCATGCAGGGGTGTAATCAGGAAGGCCAAAGCACAATTTGAGTTGTAGCTAGCAAGGGATGTGAAGGGTAACAAGAAGGGTTTCTACAGGTATGTTAGCAACAAGAAGGTGGTCAGGGAAAGTGTGGGACCCTTATGGAATGGGGGAGACAACCTAGTGACAGATAATATGGAAAAAGCTGAAGTACTCAATGCTCTTTTTTTTTTCTTTTTTTTTTTTTGCCTCGGTCTTCACAGACAAGGTCAGCTCCCAGACTGCTGCACTGGGCAGCACTGTATGAGGTGAGCAGACTTTAGTGCTGAAAGAACAGGTTAAGGACTATTTAGAAAAGCTGGACATGCACAAGTCCATGGGTCTGGATCTAATGCACCTGAGGGTGCTGAGGGAGTTGGCTGATGTAATTGCAGAGCCATTATCTTTGAAAACTCATGGTGATTGGGGAGGTCCAGGATGATTGGAAAAAGGCAAACATAGTGCCCATCTTTAAAAAAGGGAAGAAGGAGAATCCAGGGAACTACAGACCGGTCAGCCTCACCTCAGTCCTTGGAAAAATTATGGAGCAGGTCCTCAAGGAATCCATTTTGAAGCACTTGGAGGAGAGGAAGATGATCAGGAACAGTCAACACGGATTCACCAAGGGCAGGTCATGCCTGACCAACCTGATTGCCTTCTATGATGAGATAATTAACTCAGTGGATAGGGGGAAAGTGGTGGACATGATATGTGTTGACTTTAGCAAAGCTTTTGATACAGTCTCCCACGGTATTCTTGCCAGCAAGTTAAAGTATGGATTGGATGAATGGACTATAAGGTGGATAGAAAGCTGGCTAGATTGTTAGGCTCAACAGGTAGTGATCAACAGCTCCATGTCTAGTTGGCAGCCAGTATCAAGTGGAGTGCCCCAAGGCTCAGTCTTGGGGCCAATTTTGTTCAACATCTTCACTAATCATCTGGATGATGGGATGGATTGCATCCGCAAGTTTGCGGATGACATTAAGCTGGGGGGACAGGTAGATATGCTGGAGGGTAGGGATAGTGTCTGGAGTAACCTAGACAAATTGGAGAATTGGGCCAAAAGAAATCTGTTGAAGTTCAACAAAGACAAGTGCAGAGTCCTGCATTTAGGACAGAAAAATCCCAGCTACAGGCTGTGGACTGATTGGCTAAGTGGCAGTTCTGCAGAAAAGAACCTGGGGATTACAGTGGATGAGAGGCTGGATATGAGTCAACAGTGTGCCCTTGTTGCCAAGAAGGCTAACAGCATATTGGGCTGCATTAGTAGGAGCATTGCCAGCAGATCGAGGGAAGTGATTATTCCCTTCTATTCAGCACTGCTGAGGCCACATCTGGAGTATTGCATCCAGTTTTGCCCCTTCCCCCCACCCCCTGAAAGTATGTGAACAAATTAGAGAGTCCAGCAGAAGGCAATGGAAATGCTTCAGGGGGCTGGGGCACATGACTTATGAGGAGAGGCTGAGGGAACTGGGCTTATTTAGTCTGCAGAAGAGAAGAGTGAGGGGGGATGTGATAGGAGCCTTCAGCTACCTGAAGGGGGGTTCCAAAGAGGATGGAGCTCGGGTGTTCTCAGTGGTGGCAGATGACAGAACAAGGAGCAATGGTCTCAAGTTTCAGTGGGGGAGGTCTAGGTTGGATATTAGGAAAAACTATTTCACTAGGAGGGTGATGAAGCACTGGAATGGGTTGCCTAGGGAGGTGGTGGAATCGCCATCCTTAGAGTTTTAAAGGCCTGACTTGATAAAGCCCTGGTTGGGATGATTTAATTGGTGTTGGCCCTGCTTTGAGCAGGGGGTTGGACTAGATGACCTCCTGAGGTCTCTTCCAACCCTAATCTTCTCTGATTCTATGGAAATAACCACTGTGCCCAAAGCCCTGCACAGCACAATATGGTAAGTGTCTAGGATCCGGCACTAATCTAGGTACAGTTTTATTAATGCCAGTAAACGAAAGTGACTAACTTTAGACTGTTGTTATGGCCTAGAAACATTCACTTATGGTGACACTACTCATCATCCTAACTAAGAGAAATTACATTGGCATATACACTGTGTATATATAACTATATATTGACTTTTACCAGGCAGCATAAGTGACAGCTCATGTTGCTGAATGTGAACATCAACCTTTTGTGATAGGCTAATCTGTAACATTGACTCCACCATCTGTCATCTCTGGCACTGTTTTCTGTGCCAACTCCAGCTCCACTAGCGCAGCTGCTTTGGAATTTTTTACCTCTGGCTTTTCAGTATTGTGGCGGTTTGGCAGAACATGAATCTCACTACGGTTAGAGTTACTTATGCATGTTGAGTGAGAATATAGCCCTTAATAATACTGGAGTTCATTGCATCATTGTTTTAATTTGTGTGCAGCCTTGACTGACCCTTCCAGCTGGGTGGGTGACCTGGGCATGCTCACGGGAGCCTAATGGTAGCTGTTGATGTTTAGCCCTATAGGGAATGGAAGAAGATGCTTATATTTTAGAGAAATATAGTCATTTTTGATGTTGACAGTGACCTTGATATGAGCATTTTAAGAATCCCTCATAAGGTTTTGATGAGGCTGCTTCTAATTCTTGCTGCTTTAGAAATATTTGCCTCTGAGTGAATTTTTCATGACTGCAGTTTCACAAATGTTCAAAATGAGTTGTACTACTTTGAGTTTAACAAACCCAGATGTGCTTGCAATGCAAGCACAGAGAGTGGGAAGGGACTGGAAATAACTCCAGATCAAATCTCCTTCTACAGCTTCACTTTCAAATTCATTTTGACCATTTAGTTGGCAATAATTGGAATGAATCCAAATGATTTTGTTCTGAAGGATGAAACTCAGGGAGGTAGTAAGACTGAATGGAGTCCAGATCTACATAAGCATCAGGACACCTTCCAAAAGGAAATTTGGAAGAAAGGAAAAAAAGTTACCCTGAAAAATCTTCCTTCAAGCCTGCCTTTCCCCCAGACTTAATCTTCAGTCTTAATCCCCAGATTAATCCCCAATCTTAATTTTGAAGCCTGCCCTCACCCCACAGAGTCTTTGTTTCAAGCATTGCTGAGTTGGGACCTCCAGACCACAAGGCCCAGATCCCAAGGATCCTGCCACAATGTGTCCCTGAGAAGATGAGTAAGAATATGCACTTAATTGAAACAAAGAACCCCAGTGTGTCCAGCAGTTCTTATAAATACAGGATTTTTTTCTGCTACTGAAATTGTAAATGATGCGCCCTTCCCTACAGGAGTCTTCAGCAAGTAAACCAACTTGTGATTCCAGTGATCATCATGTGTTTTGTCTTGTATGTGACATCATTATGGTGGCAGCTTTTGTGAATAAACTGACCCAAGAGGAAGAGGAGAAAATCAGTTTGAGGCACAGAAGGTGGCTGTTTCTGAGTTCTCATGATGGGAATGGATTTCTTTAAATGTGGCAGCATGCTTTTAGTATATGCTTTCATGGTTACAAGGGTTGTTGTTGAAAATAAGTATCCCAAGAAAATAATATGAGAAAATCTTTGATCCTTGTGCTCTGTTTTATAAGATTATGCCCAGTGACCTGCAACACCAAGAAATAGAAGCCTCTTTGGCAGGTTATTCCATGGATGGAGACAAGAAGAATTTGAAGTCTGATCTTCATGGATTGTGAACTATTTCTTTTTATTGGAGGATCAGAACACACTAGAATACAGAGTGGACAGTTCTAATTTTGTCCTTTCAAGTATCTGACTTTGCTTTTAATTTTTTTTTATAGGAGAGGTATCTCAAAGCTTCTTAATCTGGGCAGTGACTATCCCTCATTTTTAATCTGTTGCTTTTCTATGATGATGATCATCTGTCCTGGCCTCCATTCAAAGCTAACTGTGATCGCTGTACATTTTTATATTACACTTCTATAATAAGACAAATACTCATGTAAAATAAGTGAAGAGACTTTCCCCTCATAGTAAAGTTTATAGAAAGCCAAATTCACAAAGCAAATTAGGTATTCCCCCACCTGGAATGGAGGAAAACATAATTTTACTAAACCAATACCAATTAATGATATGCGGAAAAACAAAACTCTGTCACACAATGAACTTCTAAATGATGATTCCAGTTGACACCTATTTTTTATTATTAGCCTTAGACATGTTGAGAGCGACCTTGGTGGGACTCCTTGCAGAGGAAGTTCAAAGGACCTCCTGGCAGAGAAAGATATTGTCCCTACTGCTGATACCACCAGTGTTCCATTCTGAGGCTCGTATTACTCGTCTGCCAAGTGGTAGCGAATATGCAGGCCTCTTGTGTAGTATATGCTAGTGGTACTAGGGAAATGGGGGAGGGGTGACTGTGTCTGGGGACACTGCTTGTTTGTGTAACTGGAATCTGGGAGGGCGTTGTTCCTTTCCTTCACCAATTACTTACTTTTATGAGCTACTTGAAAAATATTGCTTGGGCTGTCTCTCTATGATACTCTGGTTCTGGGTGGGAGGACATATGTTTGCCAACTCTCTAACACTTTCTAACTATTGATCAACAGTGCAACTGTACAGCTAGGGACTGCAGAGTAACGTAATTGAAGAGTTTTCTGCATGAGCACTTAGGGCCTGGTCCAAAGCCCATTCAAGTTGATAAGACTCACTTTGTGTTCAATGTGTTTTGGATCAGGACCTTATTAAGTTGGGAGCACTAAAGTAGACTTTCTAAATGATTTAAAGTGCTATCACAAATCATATTGTTTGCAAAGTGTTTTGTACCTTTTATATAAGGGTAAAGAGAATTCTCTGTAAAGTTACGTGTTTGAAAACTCTTGCTACACGGTATTGTCTTTTCCATGTTGCAGTATTGGAGGGATATCAGAGGTGTATCTAGAACACCTAGATACTCTTAATATGATGGACCCACTGAACCTAGAAATGTGGTTTGTCTGACTAAATTGACTTAGTTGAAAAAAAAAATTAGTAGATTATGAGCCCAGAAGAGAACACTATGACTATCTGGTCTGACCTCATGTACAACACAGACCTGAATGAATTCCTGTTTGAACTACAGCATAACTTTTTAAGAAAAACATTCAATCTTGAGTAAAAAAATTTCCAGTGATGGAGAATCCATCACAATCCCTAGCATTGGTCCAGTGGTTAATTACTCTACTGGTATTGGTCTGTAGCATTGGTCCAATGGTTAATTACTCTCACTTTTACAAACTTGAACCTTACTTCTCATCTGAATTTGTCTAGTGTCAGCCTCAAGCCATTGAATCAATCTAGCAAAGAATTAACCTGAATAGTCATCTACTATTAGATTTCTATTCCCCATGTAGGTCCTTAACCTTCTCTTTGTTAAGGGAGACTCTAAGAGTTCAATCTGTTTTTCATGGTCAGGTATGTTTTCCAATTTTTAAATAATTCTTATGGATCTTCTCTGAAGCTGCTTCATTTTATCAACAGCCTTCTTGAATTGGGGATGCCACAATTGCAGTGGGCACTTTATTCCACTAGCTGTTGCACCAAGGCTAGTGGAATACAGAGGTAATATAACCTCTCTACTCCTCAATATGCACCTGTTTATACAGCCAAAAATTGCATTAGCCTTTTTCGTCACCATGTTGCATTGCTAGTTCATGTTCAGTTGATTATCCACCAAGTCCTCCCCACCAAGTCTTTCATAGACTCTGCTTTCCAGGACGGCTTTCCCCATCCTGTAAGGACAGCCTAAATTCTTTGTTCCTAGATGTATTACTTTAGTTTTGGCCATATCAAAACACATTATTTGCTTGAACTGAGTATACCAGGAGATCCACAACATTCTGTACAGTGATTTGTCCTCATCATTATTTACAGTTCCCTTAATCTTTGTCATTTGCACGTTTTATCAGTAATGGTTTTGTTTTTTTCCAGGTCATTGATAAAAATCTTAGCATGCAGGGGGGCATCCTGTTGGGATCTCACTAGAAACACATCTGCTCAATGATGATTCTCTGAATACAATTACATTTTCAGACCTGTCACTTAGCCAGTTTTTAATCCATTTAATGTGTGCCATATTGACTTTGCATTGTTCGAGTCATTTCTTAATCCAAATGTTATGCAGTACCAAGTCAAATGCCTCACAGAAGTATATTACATCAACACTGTTACCTTTTATCAGCTAAATTTATAAACTCATTTAAAAATATGAAGTTAATTTGACAAGACCTATTTTCCATAAACACATATTGACTGGCATAATATTACTCTCCTTTAATTCTTTATTAATTGAGTCCCCTCTCAGTAGCGCCATTATCTTGCCCAGAATGTATGTCAGGCTGACAGGCCTATAACTACCCTAGTTGTCAGGTTTACCCTTTTAAAATATTGGTATAACATTAGCTTTCTTTCAGGCTTCTGGAGCTTCCCCAGTGTACAAAAAGTTGTTGATTAGCAATATTGATTCAGAGAACATCTTGGCCAGCTGCTTTAAAACTCCTGGATTCAGGCCTGGATAACTTGCTGATTTTTAAAAATGTCTAGCTTTAGTAGCTGCTATTTAACATACTCCTTAGTTAATGTTGAAATGAAAAGTATATTATGTAACATTCTCTTCCCCTGCCCCCGCAAATACAGAACAGAAGTATTTATTCAACACATCTGCCTTATCTGCATTGACAGTTCTACCATTTCCATCTAGTAATGGACCAATATCATTGTTAGGATTCCTTTTTTTCTAATGTATTTTAAAAACTCCTTGTTATTGTCCTTTAATTCTGCTAGCCACAGATAACTTCTGTTATCCTTTTGCTTCCCTTTTTAATTTTCTACAGTTCTTAGTAAAGGATATAAATCAGAAGCTACCAACTTTCTCTTTCTTCTATTTGTTATTTATATAATATCTGCTTTCTGTTTCCCTCTAAGGCAGGTTGGCTTATTTTCTTGATTATGCCTCTTGGGCATTTAATAAAGTGTTCTTAAATAGATTCCAGTTACTCACATTTGTCTATTTAAATTCTTTCTCCCAATTGATTTGGCTCAAATGTTTTTAGTTTTATGAAAATGATTCATTTAAAGCACCAACTATATATGTATAAATATATTTTACTGCTTTGGACTCTATTCTGTTTGCACTTAACAAATATAACCATGTCTCGGTCACTTTTATCTAAGGTACAATTAATTTTTAGTTCTGTGATCAGTTTCTTTTATCTGTCAAGATGAGGTCTAATATAAGATTCCCTGGCGAATGTCACACTTTGAGTTAGGAACTCTTGTCTTCTCTAAACTTTAGGAATTCAAAGGATGTGTTTTTTAGCATTGGCAGTATGACATCCCCAGCCTATGTCATTCAGATTGAAGTCTCCCAGGTGACAAAGCTTTTTTTAAAAATTTGTTAAGAGCACATTATAGATAGGTGCTCAAGGAACTGGTTATCCTGTTCTCCAGTGACAGCTGTTTTCTGTAGCAGCCCCCTACCAATACCCCAGCTTGTGCTTTATCTGTTAGAACTGGGGCTTAAATTCAGTCAGAGCTGTCCAGAGCAGAGATCCAGTAAATATTTTCAAACTCCCTGGAGTTTTTATAGCATATTGGGTGGTGGGGTAGGGGGATCTGGGAAATACTCTAAGAATTTAAGCCCTGGTTAGAACATTGATCACAATCATTTACTTCTGCTTTATCAGTGGCTCAGAAACAGGTAATGCTATTTTTGACAGAATGCCAGGCCCTTCCCCTTTTGTTCACTTGGCCTTTCTTAAATAGGTTAAAACCTTTAATCTTAACATTCCAATCACGTGAATCTTCCCATCAGGTTTTTTCAGTCATACCAAAATGAGCTATTTTACTTACTTTTGTTTTTACTCAGACTCCTACCGTAGACAAGTAAAATAATTTCTTCTGTTATTGTCCTTTGTTGTCTTGATTAATTCTGTTCGCAGTTTCTTGATCTTTGTGCTAAATGAGCACTCTTTTGTTCCTTTCTTCCCCTTCCCTTTTTGTTATTAGTTTAACCCCCTCCTGACTAGCTTACCTGGCCTGTCTCCAAGGAGTTTGGTTATCTTTCTACTGAGATGGAGGTCTTTCAAATTGTACAATCAACTCTTTCCATAAAAGTTGGAGCAACGTTCCACAAAACCATAACCCTCTACCTTACACCATTTACTTGCTGTAGGATACTTCCAGAAACTTCCTTCACTTATGGGACAGGAAGGATCTCCAGGAAGATAATTTGGACATTCCTCTCCTTCATCAGCCTTCAGAGTTCCCTGAAGTTGTTTATAATCTATGAGGTATCCCTTGAAAATGTGTCACTAATGCGGATATGCACCATCACCAATGGAGCTTCTTCTGCCACTTACTTCATTTTTTAGTGGTTTCTTGTAACCTTGTGAGAGGAGTTTTGAATTCATTGAAGTTTGATGTATTGAAGCAAAACAAAGTTTGTTTCATCATGAGTTTCTGTTTTATATACAGGTGCTTTTATTTAGTGCAGATTTATAACGTGAAAGGGGTCTCCTAGACAGACATTCTGTCAAAGTCCATGGAAAGACAAAGTATATTGAACATTCTTTACACATGCAAACTGAATATAAATTGTTTATTTAATAAATATCCTTTGTTATTGTATGGGCCAGATTCTGAACCTATTACATGTGTAGGTGAGTAGTTTGATGGGACTACTCATACAAGTATCTGCTCACCAGTGGAATCAAGGAATTTACAATCTGGACAATGCAATGTTCCATTATGGCTCATATACTTGTGAGAGCTTTCTGATTCGAATTGATAATGGACACCAGATCTCAGTAAACTGCACTATATACTCCAGCCCCTATATCAAAACTGGCAAAACCTAAATTCCAAAGAGTTTCTAACACTGAAAATATACATGTTTTGAAAAGAGCAAATAACAGAAAATGAGCATGCATGAACTTTTTTAAGGAAATTTAGGATGAAGTACTTCATAATGTATAGCCAGTCAGACTGCTTCACTGGTTTAACCATCCACAAGCTATAATTAAGCAATATCAGATGTCAGGCAATACATTTCTGTGAGACGATTGCATGTCTCAGATGCCCTTTGCAATAGGCTTCCAGAATGTCTCCTCCTCCGACTCTGGAACCATCTCCTAGAATTGGAGTGGAGTTGACTTTTGATAGTTGCTATAACACTGACTCTGTAAACAGAGCAAAACCAGGAGATGTTTAATGTTCCTAATTTGGCACCAGAATCAAACTGGTTAAAAGCCAATGTAAAGCAAGTGTAATGCTTGTGAAATCTGCTGGTATGAATCTGCTGTGTCTAGGGATGAAACAGTGAGGGAAGTTAAACAGGGCTAATATAATAATTTTCCCCAGCTGTACAAAATAAAGCTGTGTTTCAAGGAAGATTTCTGGTGACATGCAATGCATTTATAATCACAAAGTGCCTTTGTAATGGGGGCATTTGCCTCTCGAACACTATATGTGATGCTCTGAATGCTGGAGACCCCATAATGCTTTATAGTGAGTATCTATCATACACTGCAAAGAGTAGACTGACTGCCAGAGAGTTGGGATTTAGGACAACGTAAGAGGGAATTGCAGCAGTCAAGACTGGAAGTGGAGCAATCAAGGTATGAATAAAGTTTTTTTTCTCTTAAAGAGTGGGGTCAAGGTAGGATGTGTTCTGGCTATATTCCAGGTATGTTGAGAGATGTGGGAGGTAAATGAAAATTTGGAATCATGGATGATCCCCAGATTTCTGCCCTTGGGAGCACATTTAAGTTCAGTATCAAGGAGACAGATAATGGAGTCAAATGAAAAAAAACAGGACCCAGAAGAATGACTTAAGACTTTGAATAATTCTGAAGCAGGAAATTTATGATCCAAGTAGAAGCCGCCAGTCAAGGTAAGCAAATTAGCAAGGAGATAAGAATAAATAAATAATAAAAAAAAATGGAGAGGAGGTTAATGGTGATGGGGATTTCAGTAGCGTCTGCATAGATACTGGGAACTAGAAAGTGAGGTGTCAAGGGGGAAAGACAGTAAAAAAACCTGTTAAGGATAAAGCCTGAAAGCCTCCAGCACAGTTGGCTTAAGAGAAAGTGGTGTGAAAAAGGAACAGTCAGTGGGGATCGGGGTAAGATTTGAAGCAGGAGAATGATGGAGACACTGTGCTCAATCCTATGAGGTGCTGAGCATTCTAATTTTGAGACCATTCAGTTAGGAAAATAAGAATGAGCAAAACTGCATGTTGACTTTGATCACAAATAACTGCAAGGGTCTCAGATGAGATCAGTAGTATTTTTTTTTTCCTTTTCAAATAGCCATTATTTGAATCCAAGACCAAATTCTTCACTGGCATAAGTTAGTGGAACTCTGCTTACTCAGTACAATTGTGCCCACTTACACTGAATTTAACCCAACTCTCCAGAGACAAAAGGCCTAATTTACAATGAACTAGCTAGCAAGAAAAATATGAAGGTAGAACAAAAGTTTAGCTGGACACACCATTACTATAGCACCATTACTTTTGAATGGTGGCAATTACAATATGTGAGATATCAAAGTGACCCTCTCTCAAACATTTCTATCTGTTTACTTTTACTTTATTTTAAAGATTTAGAAGTGACTGGAACTACTAAAACTGTATTTTGTAACTAGGTGAATTTTCATACTGCAGGATTTTAAAGGTAAAACATAATTTCTTAAACTGGCAACTTTGAACAGCTAACAAATTTAAGAGAACCATTTACATGATCGCTTGGAGTTATATTTGGTTGAAGGAAAGATGTTTTCCATTTAATAGCTTGACAGGGATAATAAGCAGATCAAAGGTCTGAACCTAGAATCTGCAAATGCAGGCCTTATTAATGTCTGCAACATGAGTGCTAGAAGGGACAATCTGTTTTAGTTCTGCTTTTGAGCACACTTTAGATCTAATTTTAGTTCACAATAAAAATGAATGCTTCACTTTCCAAATGCATTGCATCTGCTGAGGCTGAGTTTACATACCAGATGGCTTTGTATTCTGTCAGTAATCAACATGCAATACAATAGTGTTCTGATTTGCTAAAAGCGACCTTGTGGTTTTTTCTGAGGTCTACATGTTTCCAAAATGTGGCTGACCTTTATGAATTCTGACCTACTATAATAGAAGCTCACCTTGTTTTCTTAACACTGTAACTATTTTTAGTGTTTAAGTGTAGAGTTTTTTGTTTTGTATTACGTAGTCAGGGTGTTTTGTATTACGTAGTCAGGAACTGAGAAATACTTGGTTTCTACTCTGTTTGGTAGCTCTGTCATATTTACTTTAACCATCATATTTGAGGTTATATGTACAATAGAATTGCATATATTAACTTTGTATCTGTCACATTTCTACAGTTGAACCTGTACTACATTACAGGCATCATTTGTAAATCTAGCCTTATATGTATATATGAACATATGTACAGCAGTAATAGCTGCTGTCTAACATATGCATATTGCTGAAATGTTGCTGTAGTCCAATGCATGTCCTTCACTTTTTCTCATTATGTTTAAAGTGGTTGCTATTAAGAAGTCAGCATTCACCCACAATGATCACAGTGATAGTAACTGAACTACCACAGGAATTTTTCTATTCCAAGCAGTATGTATATTTTAGAAGAAGAAATAAGAAATTCTAAAACCCAGGAAATAATAGTAAAAAGTTTCTAAAGATCAAGCAGGTAAATGTTGGCTACCCCTGTGCAGCTTCATGAGGAACTGAACAAGCCATGTGTAGAGAAGCTTAGACATTTTCTGCTTTCTCTAAAATTACAGATGGAAAACTAATAATGACAGAAAATGTTTTTTGTTGGAATAAGTCCACAATTTATTTCCATTCTGCTCTAGTCACATGAGTTTCATTATCCTCCATACGCTGATCTAGGCTGGGAATTTTCAAAGGATTTAGGTGCCCAACTCCCACTGAAATTCAGTGGGGGGGAGGGCAGATTTTGAAAGCACTTTTGAAAATTCCGCTAGGCACCTATCAGAATTTTACATGCTTAAAGCATTTAGAAATTTATAGCTTGAGTGACTAATTTCCTCAAGCTTCTTTGAAAATCTCCACCCTACTATTCCTTTCAGATTTTCTTTCCTGAAGTTAGTAACTGTATTACTGACTAACAGGCTTTCTATGTATGGATGTCTTATATCTTTTTGACTTTAAGAATGCAAGAATTGAGGATTGTTAATGGAGACTGTCTGTAGGTTAGTTTTGGGCCACATTTTGTTGCTATCAATACAGTTTGATAGCTTTCAACACTTGTTTCAGCAGTATTTGTTTCAGTTTACACTAGATCCTTATCTACATCATGTCACTATTACTTATTTGGTATCTCTTAAAAATTAACTATTCCTCCATCTGCTAAAACAGTGACTGCTAATCTATGGTTTGTTGGCCACTAATGGTCCATGGAGCAGTTGATAGTGAAATGGAGAAAATGGATTTGTCCCACTGCAGCTGAATTAATAATGGGTTTTTCAATTTTCTGGCAGCTCTGAAAAATAAACGAATAAAAATTGTTAAACTGGAAATTAAATTTTTAAAACAATTGGGTAAATTCCAAAGTTTTTAACAAAATTTCATTTTAGGTTGATTGAAATGTTTCTTGTTCAGCCCAAAATGAAATTCTTAGTCTGAGCATTTTTAAAACAATTTTGAAGATATCCAGTAACATGAAGGAAAATTCCTAAACAAAATAATTTGGAACTGAAAAATCCTGAAACATTTTGTTCTGAAAATGTCAAAATGAAATATTTTGACTTTTTTAAAAACAAACAATTGCTGAAACCAGCATGAATTCACAAAATATGGCAATGTCACCAAATCTGCATTTTTCTCCATATACAAAACAACAAAACCATCCACCACCACCAACTTGGGACACATTTTTTTATCCCCAGCTCCTGTTGGTCACTTCTACCTTTAGTGTTTCCTTTTCCTTATTTTGAGCTGTCACATTGCAGTAGTGACAACTAAAAATACATTAGTTTTCTATGTAAGCAATTGCTCTAGATGCCACTGGATTGTTATAAGAGCATGAATAAAATAAGAGGTTCTCCAAAAGGAAATTTCCCCCTGTAATTTGTGGCTTACAGTATGAATTTTTTGAGATTAATCTAAAACATTAGTCCATATTTCATATGTGAACTACTGCAACATTCTGTTAGCCAAGTTTCCTGGCCTTTCTTATTGCTGCAAGAAGTTAGTTCAAAATGCATTTCTAGGTAGTACTTCCACGTGACAGATAAAAGACAGGACAACACTCTAACAAAAAATAGAAACCTTTTTAAGGCTTCAAGACACAAATGAAGGGTATGTCTACACACAGCAAAAGCTAGGGCTAGCCTACTTGAGCTAGCTTGAATCCAGAAAGCATGGTTAACAATGGCACTAAAATAGTTAACAATAGCACATGGTTAACAACAGCACTACCTGCTCTGTGCTGTCTTCACTGCTGTTGTTACCCTCACTAGCTGGATTCAAGCTTGCTTGTAAAGGCTAGCCCGTATGCAGATTTTGCTGTGTTGGCATACGTTGTACTTTTCTTTAGCTGTTCCAGACTGAACAAAACGGTTTGTAATGCCCTTGCTAAATCCTGATCTGGACTCATTAGTCACAGAATAGACTTCTGAATACTTAATTGTTCCATTCATCCTAGAAAGAAAGACAAGACATCAGGCATGTGGTTCAACTATGCCACAACTATAAATAACCTGTCAGGAACTACTGTGCAATAATTCAACCAGTGTAGGTCATCCTTCCATCCATAATCCATGCCAATGGGTGGAAGGCTGCGATTAGGCCCCAACCCCCATTACGCTTAAGTGAGGGCTATGGTCCTCAGCCCCATTAACCCGATCCCAGCGTCGTTGCTGGGACCCAACTGCCCTTGCTTTGTATGAAGGTTAAGAGGGTGGACAAGATGGGGTTGTCACCTCTTTGGACCAGATAAAGCCTGAGAGAGGATAGGATCACATTCTACAAATACGTAAAGGGATTAAAGACCAGCGAGCGAGAAGAGTTATTTAGCTTAAAAGACAATGTTGGCACAAGAACAAATGGGTATAAACTGACCATGAATATATTTAGGCTGGAATTAGAAAGTGTCTAACCACAAGAGGTGTGAGGTTCTGGAACAGCCTCCCAATAGGAGTTGTAGGGGCAAACCTCCAAACTAGTTTTAAAATGGACTTCAATAAATCTATGAATGGGATTATATGAAGGGGTTGCCCATCATGACCCAAGAGGTCCTTTCCAGTCCTATGTTCCTATGTATTAGGAACCTCAGACACCTTTTCCTAATCCACTTCAATTCTGGTATTGCAGGGAACCAGATGTCCTATTGAATAAATACCTGCACTAGGCTTCTGCCAAAATGTGACAAAATGTTTTTTTGTAACCTAACCTATTCACTGGCTCCCTGGGCTGCCAAAAAGAAAGTGTAAAAAACACACCCTTCCCAGTCCAATTTTTAATTAAAAACTCCTTCCTAGCCCTTCAGGATGCTCACAGCAAAACCTGATAACCTGGTCCTATTCTAATCCCAAGGGGTAGAAGCTTCACTTCCCAGGGCAGAAT
Source organism: Caretta caretta (assembly GCF_965140235.1). Classification (NCBI taxonomy): domain Eukaryota; kingdom Metazoa; phylum Chordata; order Testudines; family Cheloniidae; genus Caretta; species Caretta caretta. The sequence continues at coordinate 18,781,880 of NC_134214.1, forward strand.
GGCACCTTCAGCCAAGCAGAAAGGGCTTATAAGACCTACCTTGATATGCAGGAACCATCAGCTGTACAGAACAGCACAATATAAGCCTTCCAGCCAAATTAGCCTCCATCTCCCTTCTTCAAGCCAACAAGGAGGCTGAGTGCCAACAAGGGCTATGGGATGGCAATCCTAAAAGGGGTGTAGGGGTTTCTTTGCGCTGCTGGGCCAGATAAAGCTTCCCCACCTCTGAAGCTGGAGGGGGAGAGAGGCATTTTTGATGCTTACATTCATGGTTATTCACACTGGTTGCCCATTCATAGAGGGGGTCAAAATGTTTGAAATATGCAACGTTTTGTTACATTTTTCAACAACATTTTGAATTTGGACAATGGGAAAACTGTTGTAATTTCTCCCTGGTTTGTCTGACCTGCTATCCCCATTAGTCTTTGGGTTGGTTTTAAAATAGTAGTTTTTAAGCCAAATTCATTTGAAGTGTAACTCCTCTGAAGTCAATAGAATTGTTGTCCTGGGTATGAAATTAGCTCTGTTTATTTAAATTTCTCTACAGCTCCATTATATTTAAGTCCAGGTCCTGGCCAGTTCCTGCAGGGGCCATTGAATGAGAGCAGAGCAGGTCGCAAAGAGCTCTACTCTTTTTATCCGTGCACAGAGCCTGGCCTGTACTCTGCTGGGGCATGATCCTGTTCACGCTAAAATCAATGGCAAATCTTCTATTGATTTTAATGGTGTAAGACCAGGGCCTGGGGTGCACAATCTCTCCATTGATCACATGGGTGTGCTACCATTCAGAAAGGAGGTAAGGAGGGAGAGGGTGAAGGTAGGCTATACCTTTTACACACATGCTCCACCCCAGTCCACGTAGGTAGGGGTGACAGGTTGAGTGAGTCAGAACTCCTGTTCGTGTCCCAGGGAGTATACACTGAAGTGATAACTCTAACTTCCTTTCTGAGGTCTTAATCTGCAATTCACAGACCCTCTGATTCCTGTGGAAACCAAGGACAGAATTCTCCCCTTAATTTCTATGTGTCTCCACGGAGTGCTTGTTTCAGATTGCAATCTTCTTGTGGCGCCACTCAGGCCTTGCACTATTTCTAAGGGTATGTCTACACTACGAAATTAGGTCGAATTTATAGAAGTCGTTTTTTTAGAAATCGTTTTTATATAGTAGATTGTGTGTCCCCACACAAAATGCTTTAAGTGCATTAACTCAGTGGAGTGCTTCCACAGTACCGAGACTAGCATCGACTTCTGGAGTGTTGCACTGTGGGTAGCTATCCCACAGTTCCCGCAGTCTCCACTGCCCATTGGAATTCTGGGTTGAGATCCCAATGCCTGATGGGGCAAAAAACATTGTCACGGGTGGTTCTGGGTACATGTCATCAGGCCCTCCCTCCCTCTGTGAAAGCAACGGCAGACAATTGTTTCACGCCTTTTTTCCTGAGTTACCTGTGCAGATGCCATAGCACGGCAAGCATGGAGCCCGCTCAGCTCACTGTCACCGTATGTCTCCTGGGTGCTGGAAGACGCGGTAGTGCATTGTTACACAGCAGCAGCAACCCATTGCCTTGTGGCAGAAGACTGAGCAATAGGCCTGAAAACCATCCTCATTGTGTCCGAGGAGCTCCTGGCCGCTTCGGTAAGGTCGGTCAGGAGTGCCTGGGCAGACATGGGCACAGGGACTAAATTAGGAGTGACTTGACAAGGTCATTCTCTTTAGTCCTGCAGGCAGTCCTATTGTACCATCTTCTGCCGAGCAGCCAGGAGATGTGGATGGCTTGCAGTCCGACTGCACAGTCTGCTGCCAGCCAAAGATGTAAAAGATAGATGGGGTGGATCAAAACAAGAAATAGACCAGATTTGTTTTGTATTCATTTGCTCTCCCCTCCCTCCCTCCGTGAAATCAACGGCCGACAATCATTTTGGTGAGGTCTGTCAGGGGCACCGTGAAAACTTTAATGGAGATTCAGTCCTGCCTGAAATACCAGAGGGAGGGATAGCTTAGTGGGTTGAGCATTGGCCTGCTAAACCCAGGATTTTGAGTTCAATCCTTGAGGGGGCCATTCTGTGACAGTTTTTTGTTTCTCCTTGATGTAAAGCCACCCCCTTTGTTGATTTTAATTCCCTGTTAGCCAACCTTGTAAGCCATGTTGTCAGTCGCCCCTCCCTCCGTCAGAGCAACGGCAGACAATCATTCCGCACCTTTTTTCGGTGCAGATGCCATACCACGGCAAGCATGGAGCCCACTCAGATCACTTTGGCAATTAGGAGCACGTTAAACACCACACACATTATCCAGCAGTATATGCAGCACCAGAACCTGGCAAAGTGAAACCGGGCGAGTAGGCGACCTCAGCGCAGTGATGAGAGTGATGAGGACATGGACACAGACTTCTCTCAAAGCACGGGCCCTGGCAATATGGGCATCATGGTGCTAATGGGGCAGGTTCATGCGGTGGAACACCGATTCTGGTCCCAGGAAACAAGCACAGACTGGTGGGACCGCATAGTGTTGCAGGTCTGGGATGATTACCAGTGGCTGCGAAGCTTTCGCATGCATAAGGGCACTTTCATGGAACTTTGTGACTTGCTTTCTCCTGCCCTGAATCACATGAATACCAAGGTGAGAGCAGCCCTCACAGTTGAGAAGTGAGTGGCAATAGCCCTGTGGAAGCTTGCAATGCCAGACAGCTACCAGTCAGTCGGGAATCATTTTGGAGTGGGCAGATCTACTGTGGGGGCTGCTGTGATGCACGTAGCCCACACAATCAAGGATCTGCTGATATCAAGGGTAGTGAGCCTGGGAAATATGCAGGTCATAGTGGATGGCTTTGCTGCAATGGGATTCCCTAACCATGGTGGGGCTATAGATGGAACCCATATCCCTATCTTGGCACCGGAGCACCAAGCCGGCAAGTACATAAACCGCAAGGGGTACTTTTCAATAGTGCTGCAAGCAGTGGTGGATCACAAGGGACATTTCACCAACATCAACGTGGGATGGCCGGGAAAGGTACATGACACTCGCATCTTCAGGAACTCTGGTCTGTTTCAAAAGCTGCAGGAAGGGACTTTATTCCCAGACCAGAAAATAACCGTTGGGGATGTTGAAATGCCTATAGTTATCCTTGGGGACCCAGCCTACCCGTTAATGTCATGGCTCATGAAGCCATACACAGGCAGCCTGGACAGTAGTCCGGAGCTGTTTAACTATAGGCTGAGCAAGTGCAGAATGGTGGTAGAATGTGCATTTGGATGTTTAAAAGCACGTTGGTGCAGTTTACTGTCTCGGTTAGACCTCAGCGAAACCAATATTCCCACTAAAAGAAAAGGAGTACTTGTGGCACCTTAGAGACTAAAATTTATTGGAGCATAAGCTTTCGTGAGCTACAGCTCACTTCATCGGATGCATTCATATTCCCACTGTTATTACTGCTTGCTGTGCACTCCACAATATCTGTGAGAGTAAGGGGGAGATGTTTATGGCGTGGTGGGAGGTTGAGGCAAATCGCCTGGCTGCTGGTTACACAAAGCCAGACACCAGGGCGGTTAGAAGAGCACAGGAGGGCGCGGTGCGCATCAAAGGAGCTTTGAAAACCAGTTTCATGACTGGCCAGGCTACAGTGTGAAAGTTCTGTTTGTTTCTCCTTGATGAAACCCCCCCACCCCTTGGCTCACTCTACTTCCCTGTAAGCTAACCACCCTCCCCTCCTCCCTTCGATCACCACTTGCAGAGGCAATAAAGTCATTGTTGCTTCACATTCATGCATTCTTTATAAATTCATCACACTAATAAGGGGATAACTACCAAGGTAGCCCGGGAGGGGTGGTGGAGGAGGGAAGGACAAGGCCACACAGCACTTTAAAAGTTTACAACTTATTGAATGCCGGCCTTCTGTTGCTTGGGCAATCCTCTGGGGTAGAGTGGCTGGGTGGCCGGAGGTCCCTCCACCACATTCTTGGGTATCTGGGTGAGGAGGCTATGGAACTTGGGGGAGGACGGCGGCTGGTTACACAGGGCCTGTAGCAGCGGTCTGTGCTCCAGCTGCCTTTCCTGCAGCTCAACCATATGTGAAGCATATTACTTTGATCCTCCAGCAGGCTCAGTATTGAATCCTGCCTCCTCTCATCACGCTGCCGCCACCTTTCAGCTTCAGCCCTCTCTTCAGCCCTCCACCTCTCCTCATTTTGTGCTTTCCTGCACTCTGACATTGTCTGCCTCGACGCATTCGTCTGTGTTCTGTCAGTGTGGGAGGACAGTATGAGCTCAGAGAACATTTCATCGCGAGTCCATTTTTTTCGCCTTCTAATCTTCACTAGCCTCTGGGAAGGAGAAGATTCTGTGATCCTTGAAACACATGCAGCTGGTGGAGGAAAAAAAAGGACAGTGGTATTTAAAAAGATACATTTTATAGAACAATGGGTACACTCTTTCACGGTAAACCTTGCTGTTAACATTACATACGTAGCAGATGTGCTTTCATTCCAAGGTCGCATTTTGCCTCCCGCCTCCCCGCGGGCCTTTTCTTGTCTACCTGGCCAGTGCATCGAAGTTGAGAGTGCTGTCCAGAGCGGTCACAATGGAGCACTCTGGGATAGCTCCCAGAGGCCAATACCATCTAATTGCATCCACAGTACCCCAAATTCGACCCGGCGAGGCAGATTTCAGCGCTAATCCCCTTGTCCGGAGTGGAGTAAGGAAATCAAATTTAAGAGCCCTTTAAGTCGAAAAGAAAGGGCTTCGTCGTGTGGACGGGTGCAGGGTTAAATCGATTTAATGCTGCTAAATTCGACCTCCACTCCTAGTGTAGACCAAGACTAAATATGTAATCTGGGTGCCTTTTTGGAGTCACTCATGGAGCCCTCAGTTACACATTTTTTGCTCATGTTTATAGGTGTGCAAGACCTCTGGCTTCAACTGGGCTGTGTGTGTGGAACAGAATCTGGCTGTACATTTTTAAGATTAGACTTAAGACTGTCCTGTTTTGCAGTAATTGTTGATGTGAGTTATTGTTCTGTTTTCCTGTACAATATGCTAGCATTTTTGAAGTGAGCATATTCTTCAGTAAATAGCCATATATGATGTAGTTTCTGAAGACTTCCACAGGTCAGGAAAAAATATATTATTGATGTGATACTATTCATATTGATGTCATAACATGGCATCACATCATCAATTGCCATAAATTGTTGTCACATGGAAAGTAAACAGGAAATGCTCCCAAGAGAGACATTCGAACCTTACCTAGAAAAGAACATGAGCAAAGTCATGCAATGGGGTTTTAGTGAGAAACTCAAAATCCACTCATGATTTATTTGTTTTAGAGCCATCCTGCATAATGCTGAGAACTCTCGACTTCCATCAATTTCAATGGGAGTTGAAGGCACTCAGCTCCGGAGAGGCCTGAGTCGATTAGGATTTATGCTGCCTTATGTAGTGACCAGAATCTACCTGTGGAATTAGAGACTTGATCCTGCATGGTGTTGAATGCTTAACTCACGTGAAGAGATGCATGTCCTGAGGTGTTTACACCATACAGGTGAACACAAGTATTTCAGGGGTTCGAGAGCTCAATTATTCTACCTTGCTGCACTTGGAGGATGTATCAGGCTTGATTTATTAGACCCAGCTGGGAAGGAGCTGGGTCACCTTCATAAAACAAGGAAGTGAAGGATACAGGGAATGTCCAGGACAGGGACCTAAGACAGAGAAACCCAGGAGAGAGGCAATAGGGAGTTCCTTCTCTCTGGAAAAGGCCTGGTGAAGGCAGATGGAAAAAGGCCACAGGGATGGAATGGGGCCAGGTACAGAAAGGCAGGCCTGAAGGAGTGGCATTCCAGGAGAGAAAGATGGAGTCGGGAGGACCTTGGGAGAAGCCAGAGGTCTGGAGAACCAAAGGATCAGCTGCATTGAACACAGGCTGCAGGGAAGAAAAACATGGTGCTCAGAGGTACGAAGAGCCCCAGGAAAGCAGCAGTGCATTTCAAGGAACAGACCTAGGTGCCTAATACAGGGGACCTGGTGCAGAACAGAAGGTAGGACAGGGTTGCCCTACTGGGCTCGAAGAAGAGGCATACAAGCCCTATGTAAGGTAGGTGTGTGTTTGTTTGTTATGGGGACGTTTTGGACTTGTGGAATTAAAACATAACTTTGCCAGATAGTCAAGCTGTGAGAACAAAGTCCTTGTGGGACCTGAGTGACTGTCACCAGGGGCGCTAGAGTGGAAATAGCTGCTACACCACACCCAGCCGTGAGGTGTCATGCCAGTGGTGAATCAGCTTGTCCATTGTGTACTTTATATGATTTGGTTTTGTCTCATTGTACTTTACTATTTACTAGTGCATATTGATAGCAAAACAAATCCTACATCTCTTCAGGAATCATTACCAGTCACACAGTCTTAGCTCACTGCTCCAATCTGCTACTGGAATGAGAGATGGCAATATTCTGGATCACTGGCTCACATCAGCACTTTGAAAAGCAAACTGATGTGAGTCTCAAAAGCTTGTCTTTTTATTGGTCCAATGAATGTTTCTATTCTATAAAAGTTCCTATATGACCCTCATCATCATAGTATCTGAGCACCTTCCAGTAGTGCATTAGGCAACATGACTAACGTCTGTCATGTGTTGTTTGTTCTCTCATGCATCCTTTCCCACCCACAGATCTGCTTTTTCGTTTTTCGTTTTCTTTGTCTCCTGGACTAACAAGATTACACTTCTGTAACCACGAGTAATCTGGAAACCAAATTTCTTATTTCAAATACAGATTCTAAAGAGGAGAGGTTGGTGCATGGATGCTGGATAATAAAATGTGGAGGGTTATACCTCTAAATCACTGGTTCAAATCCTGTCCAAATTGACAGTGACCCAAATTTGATTGCCGCTTAGTGAGCTACGTGAAATAAATGAATAAACACAATAGGAAATGTAATCAGTATCTCTACATCATATGCACCACCAACCCTATCTGCCTCCAAGCGTCTCTGCATAATGCTCTTAAATCTTTCTTCTCAGGTCTTTCCCCCCCCTCTATCTTCTGAGCCTCTCTCTCTCTCTCGCTAGGCTGTCAAAGCCATCAGAGTCTACACTTAACCTTGCATCCTATCTTTGATCCCACTACTAACGGCACCTGGCATGGTGCTACTTTTTGACATTCACTAATTCGAAGTTCAGATACTCAGCATGAAGATTGCTGTCAGCAATCCTGTGGTCTAACTGCATTATCTTGAAATGTTATACTACCTCCACCCAAAAATGTGTCAGATGCTGACACAACCGGGACCCCTTTCAGAGGTTCAGTTCTAGGGTAAAATCTGAATACACGAAATCTGAGTCCGCCGGTGTATTAGTCGTTCCTTATTAGAGACAGAATACTTATGCAACAGTTGCCTAAGAAAGGTAAAGTTCCTGAACATCTCTCTGATACATTTTGTGAATGCAGAGTGATAAATCTCCATTCCTTCTTGTTTCTGACTAAAATATTCCTTACTTTTAAGAGTGTTTAGAGGTTAGACAAAGTAGAAGCTATTCAGTCAACCTTACTGCCGCAGGCTAGATATTATATTATTTCCTCTTGAAGCATCTTATTGCTAAGCAGCTATTCTCTTCTCTCAGATTAGAGAGCAAATTTTCAATGGGCAGCCTCCCCTAGTGTACTCAATTTGTTCCGACATACTTACATCTGCACTTCCAGCGGGAACTGGCTACAAGTGGCCTACGACTTGTGTGTGCCTTTTATATAGTTTAATACACACTCAAGCGTGCAACTGCTAGATTATTCCAAGGTTGTACACAAGTGTTTGCACCTGCAAGAATGTTTGTGAAAGTCTGAGGACATGGCAGCTGGATAGGGACCTGGTAGATGATACAAGCTGTCATTTAAAGGAGAATGTTTATGCATTTGGAGTGTATGAAGCAACAAGTAGATTAGTAAGTCATTAGTTTAGTCTTGCTCCATCTATAATGCTCAGTCCTATTCTTCAAGAGAAAAGATGATGCAAGGAACTACAACATTTAAAAAATGTTTTTGTCTGAGTGTTTGTAAGTTCAATGCATCTCCTTTCTTGGACTTCCCATTGTCTGTTCATACCACTTTAGCAGATGATCTGAGTCAATGAATAATTTTCTGAGGGCAGGGATGAAAGCAATAAAGGCTTGAGGAAAAGCTGCTGAAAAATGTGACATGCATTGAAAAGGACTGATCTGATTAAACAAAAGCAAAGCAACATTTTCAAAGATGCTTGCAGGTGCTTTAATTTGAATGTGAAAAGCCCTAAATTTGCATATGCAAATTGCAGAGCTATGTTTGCAAAGTCTAGTTAGATGAGCAATCTATGCACGCAGATGCTCATTTGTATGTAGAAACAGATTGGTGGGTGGCTGGAAGTTTTGCCTCTAGTTTCTCTCAGATATCAGGGTTATTATGAAGTAAAAGTTCAACATTATCCTGAGTTGTGATTTGCTGAAATTCTTCACTTTGGAGAGATAATAGGCACAGATTTCTCAAATTTAGTAATTTACAGAGAGAGGACAAAACTGGGAGCTTGAATCTGAAACACTTCACATTTCAGTGTGTGTGTGTGTGGGGGGGGGGGGTCGAGGGGAATTAGATTTAAAATCTACAGATCTGAAGATATCTTGACTTGTTTTGAGTCCTAGTTAAATCCAAACTTGGAAAGGACTTATTTTCTAGTTTTGATTCAGATACTGTTGTAAAATTCAGCCCTAGGAGGATGGAAATATGAGAGCAGCTGCTCTCGTGAAGGTTCAACATTTAATACAAAAATACAGCTTTTACTGTGGGTCTGGGAATAAAAGGCCACGATTGCAAACATTTTTTTTAAGTGTGCAAATATGTAGCCAGGAGCCTAGTGGTGTTTTCAAAAGCAAACAACAGGTTAGGACTTAGGCCCCTAACTTGCTTAGGTACCGTTAAAAATTCCACTAGCTGCCTTTCAGCATATTACTCATGAAAATCTGTCCCAAACTGAACAGACTAAGTGGCTTGAAATCCCTGTTTCTTGGCTCACACACACTAGTTTTATACCAGTATAATTCTACTGAAATCTACTGAGTTACTCCTGATTTACACCAACACTAGTGAGATCAGCATTAGGCCCTCTGAGTTAAACTCATTTTAACAGACTGCAACAAACAAAACCATTACCGATTACAAAGGGATCAATAAGGAATTGAAATGTGGTTATAACTATTTCAACAACTAAAGATTTTCATTTCAAAGGAAAAATATTTATGGAAAGAGAATTCTTTTTGGCTTATGGGTAGGAGAAAGGGAAGTTTTCAGGCATTGTACATGGTTGTGAATTTGACAACTGTGCAGCCTCTTGGGATGGAAATATTGGAGAAATAGTCTCTTTATTGGTTGTAAATAGAGGAAGGAAGGGAGAATGAACAGTTAAAACTGGAAAGATTTACTAATTCATGAGACTGTAGGACACACCAGAATTGAATGGTGCAGTAGGATGCTTTTCTCCTGGCTGCTGCAAACCCTCACTGTCTGTTCCCCTAATTTGCATAAGCAGCTGACAGCAAGTTAATAGATCTTCAGGAGCACTGGAAACCATGGGACAGAAACAAACCCAGTTCAACAGAGAGGACAAAGTTCCTGAATTAAAACCTGCAGTGAAAGCCATTTAAACAATTAGGGGGAAATTTTCAAAGACTCACATGGCATTTAGGTGCCTAACATTTTCCCCTTCAAATTGTCAAAACCCTACTTTAGACAGGTTGGTATAATCCAGTCCACAGAACACACAGAAAAGTTAGGCAATGCTTATTATAAAGTGTAATCTTTTGCAAAGGCTTTCTGTTACATATACTAGGAGTGTGTAGGGAGAGCCCATGGGGACCACCAACAATCACAGCTTCCTCTTTCCTTCTGTGGGCAAGTCTGGGGATGGGGGGATCCCTCGGCTGGGGCTGAGCTGGAAGGAGTGCTCGCCCTTATGCAAGACAGAACCCCATCCAGTTAACATTACTCTGTGTGACAGGCGTCGGTCGGTCCTCCAAGCCCCTAGGGGCGATGGAGAGCAATGGTCTCCGTGGCAGGCCTCGGCCCCACCTCCGTTGGGGAATTAGTGGGAAGGTGTGTCGGCAGGAGTCAGTAGCGCGCCCCTCAGGCAGGGGAGCGCCGGCAGGAGTCAGTAGCGCGCCCCTCAGGCAGGGGAGCGCTGGCAGGAGTCAGTAGCGCGCCCCTCAGGCAGGGGAGCGCCGGCAGGAGTCAGTAGCGCGCCCCTCAGGCCCACCCAACTCCACTGCGTTCCAACCCAGGGCCCTAACAGTTGCGGGAGGCGAAGGTCCCGCCGCTGGGTCAGCGGGGCAGTCCGCGCCCGCTGACCAAACACACCAACCCCACGGTGTAGTTGGGCCCCTGGGCTACTTCCTACCCGGTCTCTCTCAGGTGGGTCACTCCGGTCCCTCCATCTCCTCCGGGTAGTCCGCTGCGGGCAGCTCCGGTTCCTCCAGGGATTCCGCTGCGGGCCAGTCCTGCTCCCCCTCGGTATCGGACTCACGCTGGCCCGGGTTGCAGTCAGGCTCCTCCAGGTCCTCTGGGTATTCAGCGGCCGGCAGCCCTGGTTGCCACAGGCCTTCCCCCCCGGTTAGGCTCTTCCTTACCCAGGGCTTCTCCTGGGTCAGCAGCAGGATTGCGAGGGAGCAGCCTGTGTCTGTCTCCCTCCCTGGTGCTCTCCTCACTGGGCAGAGGGCCCCGCCCTTTGTACTTCCTGTCCCACCCTTCCCCTTCCGGGGATTGGCGGAAGCTTGGCCTGGCCCCGCCCACTCAGGCTCAGAGGGTGGTTCTTTACCCTCTGGTTCGGAGGGGAGCCACCCTGGCTCCCTACATACCCCACCCCTCAAATCCAGCTCCCGATCTTCGGAGCTGGCGTCCTCACCTTCTCCGAGGCAGGATAGGAAATCCGCATTGGCGTTGTCTCGTCCCATCCGATGGTGGCTCGTGAAGGCATTGGGCTGCAGAGCGAGATATCATCGCATCAGCCTGACATTATTGTCCTTCATCTTATTGAGCCATTTCAGGGGTGCGTTGTCCGTAACCAGTATAAAGAGAGCCCCCGAGGAGGTAGTAGCAGAGAGCATCGACTGCCCACTTAACGGCTAGGGCCTCTTTCTCCACGACGGAGTAGTTCCATTCTCTGGGGAACAGCTTCCGACTGAGGTAAACAATCGGGTGTTCCTCCCCGTCCACCTCCTGCGAGAGGACCGCCCCAAGCCCAACGCCTGAGGCATCTGTCTGGACAATAAAGTCACAATGAAAGTTGGGGCTGAAGAGTATTGGATCGCTACACAGCCGTTCTTTGATGGTTCGAAAGGCTGTCCTGCACTCGTTGGACCAATGCACCCGGTGGGGACTGTCCTTTGTCAACAGCTCCGTTAGTGGGGCCGTAATGCTTGAGAAGTGGAGTACAAACCGCCGGTAATAACCAGCTAAGCCCAAAAATTGACGTACTTGCCTCTTCGTGGTTGGCACCGGACATTCCTGGAGTGCTTGGACCTTCCCGATGAGGGGGCGGTCCTGTTCCCGGCCCAAGGTGTACCCCAGGTAAGTGGTTTCCTCCCGCCCGATTCGGCATTTTTTCGGGTTGGCTGTCAGCCCGGCTGCGCGGAGGTCCCGGAGGACTGCCGCTACTTGGTTAAGATGCTCCTCCCAGTTATTGCCATAGATGACCATATCGTCCAGGTAGGCCGCCGCGTATTTCGTGTGTGGTTGCAACACCCGGTCCCTCAAACGCTGGAAGGTTGCCGGGACCCCATGTAGGCCGAAAGGCATCCGGGTGAACTGGTATAACCCTGAAGGGGTGGCAAACGCGGTCTTCTCCTTGGACCTGGGATCCAAGGGGATCTGCCAGTACCCTTTGGTGAGATCTAAAGTGGTGATATAACAGGCCTCCCCGAGCCGGTCGAGGAGCTCATCGACACGGGGCATCGGATAGGCATCAAATTTTGAGATGGCGTTGACCCTCCGGAAGTCAATGCAAAACCGCCGGCTCCCATCAGGCTTCGGTACGAGAATGACGGGGCTCCGCCACTTGCTCTGGGAGGGCTCAATAACACCCAGCTCCAACATCGCTTGGACTTCCTCCTCTACGGCCTCCCGCATTCGCCTCGGCAATGGCTGGGTTGTCTCTCGGACCACCACCCCAGGTTCCACCTGGATCACATGGTATGTGAGTGTAGTCTGCCCGGGTTTCGTGGTGAACATCTTGCGGAACGCCCTCACTAAGCAGAGTGCCTGTTCTCACTGCTCGACGGTGAGTGTCTCTGCTAGCTGGGGTTCACCATTATCTGACTCCTCGGGTGGTTGGGGCCCCAGTTCCGGTTCGGGGGGATATGGGGCCACTAGGAGCCCTTCCCAGTCCTGCCAAGATTTTAAGAGGTTTACATGATAAATCTGCTTTTCCTTACGGCGACCAGGTTGCCGAACCTCATAAGTTACCAGCCCTACCTGGCGGAGGACCTCATATGGACCCTGCCAGCGGGCAAAAAGCTTTGATTCCTCTGAGGGGAACAGGAGGAGCACTCGGTCCCCTGGCCCGAATGATCAAGCCTGGGCGCCCTGATTGTAGTGCTGCTCCTGGGCTCTTTGGGCGGTGTTTAAGTTCTCCCTCGCGAGCACGCCCGCCCGCGCCAGCCGCCCCTGCAGTTGTAAGACATATTGCAAGAGACCCTGGGTTGTGGATGGGTTGTGTTCCCAAGTCTCCCTCAAGAGATCCAACACCCCGCGGGGTCGCCGCCCATAGAGGAGCTCGAACGGGGAGAACTTCGTGGATGCCTGTGGGACTTCTCGAATCGCCAGTAGTAAAGGAGGGAGCAGCTGGTCCCACTGGCGGAGATCCTGGGTGGGGAAACACCGCAACATCCCCTTCAGGGTCCGGTTGAACCGCTCGACCAATCCGTCAGTCTGGCGATTGTAGACCGAGGTCTGCAATTTCTTAATCTCCAATAGGGCACATACCTGGTGGAACAGCTTAGATGTGAAGTTGGTCCCTTGATCAGTGAGTATCTCCCGTGGGAGGCCCACCCTTGCGAAGATCTTCACAAGCTCCGCAGCGATAGTGCGGGCAGGGATACTTCTTAAGGGGATGGCCTCCGGGAAGTGGGTGGCGTAGTCCATCAGGACAAGGATGTATTGATGGCCCGCCTTGCTTTTTGGGAAAGGCCAGACCAGGTCCATTGCTACCCGCTCAAATGGTACACCTACGACTGATAACGGGACCAGGGGGGCCTTCTGTACCCCGGCCGGGGCTGCATGTTGGCAGTCCGGGCACGACGCACAATACTCCTTCACCTCACGGTGGACGCTGGGCCAGAAGAACCTGGCCAGGACCCTGGCCACAGTTTTTTCCTGCCCTAAATGGCCGGCAGCCGGGATGTCATGTGCAAGCTTCAGGACAACCTGACGATGGATGCGGGGGACCACGAGTTGGGTCCAGACCTCTTGGGTCTAGGGGTCTCGGTCAAGGAGGTAGAGTCGCTCGTGGTTGAGTGCAAACCTGGGCCACTGGGTGGTGCGCTGCGCCTCCACGACCTCACCATCCACCCGGGCCAGCTGCTCGTAGGCAAACCGGAGCATAGGATCCTCCCTTTGATCTTGACTAAAGTCCACCAGGTCAGGAGGGGGACCCGCCACTTCCAGGCCCTCCTGCCCGGGGGTGGGGCCTGGTTCCACTCCAGGGTCGGAGCTCGAGTCAGGTCCTGTCTTCTTCTCAGGCGGGGCTCCCTCGAACGCCTCTTTGGTGGGTAGGGATTGGAGCACCTCGACAAAGTCTGGCCAATCCCAGCCCAGGATCGCTGGATAGGCGAGGGATGACACCACCGCCACATTCGTTAACTGCATTACTCCATGCACCGTAATGGGGACCCGCACCGTGGGGTACGATTTTACATCTCCGTGGATGCACTGAATCCGGACTTCCCCGACGGTCTGCTGGGGGTCCGAGAAGAGCGCCTGGCGGACAAGGGTCTGCCCACAGCCTGAATCAACTAGACCCACCACGGAGACCTCGGCGACTTCCATGGGAGCTGTCAGTTTGGCCACGGAGGGCAGACGGGTCCGTCGCTCCCCGGCGCAGACCAGGCCAAAGTTGCAGTCCATTGCAGGACAGTCCCGTTGCAGATGCCCATCCTCGCACATCGGAAACAAGGTCCTATCTCTGGGCGCGCCAGCTGCATGGGGGCACCTGTGGGGCACAGAGTGGACTGGGGCCTGGTGGTCGGGTTAAGCGTCCAGGGCCGGAGAGTGGTGTTGACTCAGGCTGTCGGGAAAACTCGGTCCTGCCGCCTTCTGGTCATCGGGTACGGTGGGGTGCTTTGGTTTGGGAGGCGGGCCCCCTCCGTTCAAGTTTCTGTGCATTGGGTTCAGGGTTTGGGGGGCAGGCGGCCGGTCCTATCGGGGCCTCAGCCTCGAGAAAGTCCTCCATAAGCGCGACGGCCGAGCTCAGACTTTGTGGCCGGTGCCTTAACACCCAAGCCCTCCCCTGGGGTGGGAGGATGTGCACGAATTGCTTGAGGATAACCTGTTCTTTCACCTCAGCTGCGGTTCGACACTCGGGTTGGAGCCATCGGGTACCTGCGTCCTTCAGTTCCTGGGCCACCGCCTGGGGTCTGGCACCCGGTGAGTAGACCTTTTCCTGAAACTGTCGCCGAAAGGTTTCTGGGGTAATGTCAAAGGCATCCAAGATAGCCGCTTTCACTCGCGCATAAATGCGGGCCTCATCATCTGGGAGCCCACAGTAAGCCTTCTGGGCTAGCCCCATCAGATATGGGGCGAGGAGTGTCGCCCATTGGTCAGGCGCCCAACCAGCCACTGAGGCCACCCGCTCGAAGGTCACTAGGTAGGCTTCCGGGTCATCCTGAAGCCCCATCTTGGCCAGACGGATTGGTGGGGCAGGAGGGGTCGGGGTGGCTGCCCGCTCCAGTTGAGCGCTACCATGGCCCGACCACAGGGTTGCAAGCTGCTGGAAGCATTGGGTTTGTTGTTCCTGGTGCTGGGCCCCCAGGGTTTGGAGCAACTGCTGCTGGTGGGCGCCCAGTTGTTGCACGAGTTGGTGCTGCTGCTGTTGCTGGATGTCAGCCAGGAACTTGATAAGCCTTTCCATCTCCATCTTTCCAGTAGGGTAGCTTCAGAGGCACCCTCGCACTTACCCCTTTCGGCAGGGGTTGGGATCGCCTGCCCACATTCTTCACCACTTGTGACAGGCGTCGGTCGGTCCTCCGAGCCCCTAGGGGCGATGGAGAGCAATGGTCTCCATGGCAGGCCTCGGCCCCACCTCCCGGGTGTTGGGGAATTAGCGGGAAGGTGTGCCGGCAAGAGTCAGTAGCGCGCCCCTCAGGCAGGGGAGCGCTGGGGTAGGGGAACGCAGGCCCACCCAACTCCACTGCGTTCCAACCCAGGGCCTTAACAGTGGCGGGAGGCGAAGGTCCCGCCGCTGGGTCAGCGGGGCAGTCTGCGCCCGCTGACCAAACACACCCACCCCACAGTGTAGTTGGGCCCCTGGGCTACTTCCTACCCGGTCTCTCTCAGGTGGGTCGCTCCGGTCCCTCCATCTCCTCTGGGTAGTCCGCTGCGGGCAGCTCCGGTTCCTCCAGGTCAGGCTCCTCCTTGCCCAGGGCTTCGCCTGGGTCAGCAGCAGGATCGCGAGGGAGCAGCCAGCAGCCTTTGTCTGTCTCCCTCCCTGGTGCTCTCCTCACTGGGCAGAGGGCCCCACCCTTTGTACTTCCTGTCCCACCCTTCCCCTTCCGGAGATTGGCGGAAGCTTGGCCTGGCCCCACCCACTCAGGCTCAGAGGGTGGCTCTTTACCCTCTGGTTCGGAGGGGAGCCACCCTGGCTCCCTACACTCTGCCATGCCCACATTCTGAGAGCTCACGTGACTTAAAGCCCCAGTTATCTGCCCCAGTACACGAGGGAAGATGCCGACTGCCACAGGGGAGTGGGAATGGGATGGAAAGAAGGAATCTTGGACAGTTAAGAGGCTACAGGCCCAGCTACACTCTGGCAGGGAGGAGGTGAAGTAAGTCATGTGATAACTGACATGGAGAGGGTTGACCCACTATGGCCAGTCTGTATCAGTGCTGCAAATATGGCTAACTTTTACTGCCAGTCTGAATTCACATGACCTAGTGGGGACTGGCTGGGATAATCACTGCGTCCGAATCACTGTCTGGTTACTGCTACATGTGCCTTTGAAAATCCCCCCACCTTGTTTTAAAGAATTAGATCCAATAGAAATGTGTATTTCCATTAATCAAATCCAAACTGTGTATATTAGGGATATATCCAAGTGTGCTGGGGCAGCTAACCCCACCAGTCAAGAAGGGGTGAAAGATCTCCTGTGGTCTCTATCAGGCCCCATCTCCCACATCTGTGTGGCTTGTCAGGCCTGGAGGTGAGCCCTTAAAAGGCAGGAGCTCTGAGCACTTGGTTGGCACTCTGAAACAAGCAGCGCTTGAGTTCCCTGACTGGGGTAGAGGGTTACTTGCTGAGGAAAAGTCTGAGAATAGAGCTAGCCTGAGTCCTCTGAGAAAAGATGATTGGTTACTTTTGTTTTTGTTGAAAGCCCTAGGAGTAACTCTTGGCCTTTAGCTGTACTAGAGGGGAGTAGATGAGACTTCCTGTAGACCCTGAAAGACTGCTTTCCTCTCCTTTGTTGGAGGGAGGTGGCCTGGTCCCTCATGGGTCTGGGAACTATTTTTGGTTTTGTTTGGATTGTTTTATATCCCCATGGAAGCATGTGGACTTGACAAGAAGTACAGCAGGCGCACACCACCCATACCACAAGACTGCTGCTGTGACATATAAGGTAAGTGAGGTGCCTGCTTTCACCCCAAGTGTGTGACCTTAGGACACAACCCTTGACAGAAAGACTTCAGAGAATTCAAAAACTACACAGAATTAGAATGGGTGCAGGTTCTGTAGGTTTCATGGTGTTTGGTCTAGGCTTAAGAATGGGCTCTGAACCTCTGTGTTACTTGGTACTCTTCAACTCCCTCAGAAACCCACACCACATATATGAATAAGCTACTTTAGTCGATAACCATTGGTTAGAAAGATATTTGCAGTACTAAAGAATGCAACCACTTGATCATACTATTGCAACTTTTGTGCTTCTCTCCTCTAATACCATGTCTCAACATGCTTACCTTTAATAACATCTGTATTTAGAATGAAAGCTCTTCAGGGCAGGGATTGACATCCAGCCAAAAATGCATATGCTGTGCATGCTTGTGCTGCTGTATAAAGAATCTGAGCTGATGCTGTCTGCATAATCTACTTCCTCTGTTATCCCAGCACATACTCCTCCCACCTGCCACTGATTGGGGCCTGAAGACACCTCCTTAACTTTATGCCCCATAAAAATTCTGCTGTAATCTGGAGCCCTGCCATCGACCCCTTAATATTTTATTGGGGCCTTGGGCTGGGCATCAGATGGCAGTGTTTCTTCAAGGGTTTGCCTGGGAAGTGCTGCTACTTCCCTAATCTAATTAGGCTTTCCTGGGAACACTCCTCTGTTGCAGTAGGAGTACAGGAACTCTCCCTTGACAATGGCTTCTGTAGTGAGCAAAGGGCTGGAGATGCTTCATAATCTTTACTGAGGTAGCGTGTGTGTTCAGGGTTGTGGAATGTCTCTGCCCCTGCCTGAGTGAAGGAGTCACTGGCAGTGGAAACAGCAGACTTATCCTCTTTCTTATTCAAGGAGGCTTGGTGGGTTTGGGGGAGGAATGGGGTGCAGAATGGGCCCTCTCCCCTTAAAATCATACAGAATTGAGGCGATTGTGGGAGTATACCATAGCCTTGGGGAGAGGGAAAGGTTTGGATGTAGACAAGTGGAATGATCTTGGTGAGAAAAGTGGGGTATACTTGTTTAACCTCAGCTGTTTGTCATGAAACTCCAGGCTTTTTTGGTTTTCTGCCCCTCAGGGTTGCTTCTGATATCTTAAGGCTTTTGGTAGCACCACAGCCATGGAGCAAATGCTGCAACTATAAAAGTGAAGCAGAATAGATAATCAGGTTACAAATCAGACAGTTCTGGGCCAAGTGATCTCTGCTGTTGTTCAAATGTACTAAAATAGCAGAGTTTGATTCATGTGGTCTGCATGAAACAAGCCATGCAGGTTCATATGTAACTGAGAGAAATACTCAGTCCACTCTTTTAAACATATATTTTGGGAGAAGAATAAAGGCCTGGCTTGCAGAAGGGTTGAACTCCAACTGAAGTCTACTAGAGCTGCAGGTGCTCACTGTTTCTGAAAATTAGATCCTAAGACTTCGGGTCTACGTATTTAAATAAATGTTAAAGGAACACATTTCAGTGCCCGTGTATAAAAAGAGGAATAATTGGAGTAAGTCTTCTTTCCACATGCACCAGTGAGTTTCTGGATTAAATAGTAATATTACATTAATATTATTTTCTGGCAAGGATAATCACTGTTCTGATCACCATTTGGGATAAGGTTTATACTGAAAGTCCTAATCTTCTTTAGTCTGTCTAGTTTATTTGGTATTCTGTAATGTCACACTCATTTAAATGGCTTTTTTAGTATATTTTGAAAAACTTTAGGTTTAATCCATTTTTCAAGTTTGAGTTACAATGACACTGCAAGCAATGTCATGCCTCTGCAAATATGAAACAAGTGAACCATTCTCTTTTGCTCAATAAATAAAGCTTTGCTCTCAATAAAGCAAATAAAGATTTCTATTAAAAGTCCAATTTCCAAAGTGCAGTTGCTTAAATAGGGTGCCCAGCTACCACTCTTGGGAAACAATACCTGCAATATGTATGTGCCTAAGTACCAATGTCATCACCCACTGTGGGATCTGGGTATTCAATTTAAGGAGTGGGGGTTGATCTAAAGTGGAAAGGTTGGGCACTTTCAGCTCCGGTTTTAGGCATCTTCTGGATGATGAAGAAAGAGCATCACTACTGCTGAGGTGGCTGACTCCTCCTTTCCACATGCAAATCTGGGGTGGGAGGGAAATTAGCCGCCTTATATAATGAGGTCCATTTAACTTCGCTGCCTAACTTGAATTTTATCTGAGTAACTTCATGACCAAATTGTCTGCAATCATTGTGGTAGGGGTTAGTTATGTATTTAGTCCATTATTAAAAGAGAACGAGTGACCCATTTTATTTGGCTTAGAAATGGAATATGACTCTCTTGCATTAGAAACTGAGTGCTGTTGTGTTTGGCCTGAAAATGAGAATTAGTAAAATGTTTCTAGTTCACATACTGATCTCTCAGGCTGATCTCTCTAAAGCCATTTGTGTAGTGTGAGCTAATTAACTTCAACCCCCATGTGCTTGATAATGGTACCGTTTTCTCCTGTCACAGCATTAACCTTTCATTTGGACTTTCTTCAGAGGCTAAAAAGGAGGATGAAAGTAAGTAATGTCAGAAACATTAGCTGTAATTGGAAGGGAGAGAGGGGACTATGTGTCTTTACTCCAAATGGATTTTTGGGGCCAAATCCATTGGGTTGAATTAGCCTCTGTGTGGACGAACAGATGCTCTGTATTCTGAGCAGGGAGGATTCTTCTCCATTGCACTTCTACCTAGTGCTAGGCCTGACAGGCTTTGGTTATGGCCCCCAAATGTCTTCCATTTCTAACTTCCATGATTTTATGAAGAGGTGAAAAAACTTGGCACTGTTGGACTCTGGGGCATGGCCACTAGGTAACTCGAGGGGATGGAAGACCACGAGTGTCGATGAAGCCCCCTCGCACTAGGCCCAAATGTCCTTGGCGCCCCCCCACCCCCCCGCCTGGAGGCACTCGCAGCAGCTCTGCGTACTAGGCCCAAGTGTTCTTGCCCCCCACCCCCACCTGGAGGCACTCGCAGCAGTTATGCTGAGGATCTGCAACAATATGTTGCAGAATTAGACTGCCTGAAACTAAACACGGCCAAACTGGGCAGATATGGAAGAAAAATGCTGAATAAAGCAGCTTTATGTATAGTTTAACAAATAATACAAAAACCAAGGGAACTAGCTGGTAACTGGATTGGCTGGCTATATGGATACTTAGGGCAGCTTACTATTGGATAAGTATGCTAAAGAAAGGATGTATAAAAGCCTGTGTAACTTCCTGCTCTGTGTGCAGGATTTGAGATTCTATTCTCCCTGTACCTTTTTGAAGCTTCAAATAAACTTTTCTGCTTCTCCACCCCGTTGTAATTATTGGGTGAAGCACACCGGGTAGCAAACCAACCCCTGCTGTTGTTTTGCCTCTCGGCACTGGGTGCTGGCAACAGCTTTTGGCGTCCCTGGGTGGGCGACGAGGCTGCTATTTAGCCTTGCCCGGACCCCTCCTGGAGGTCGAGGATTGCGGCGAGAACCGACGCCCAGCGCGCACCGGTGAGTTCATCGGGGGCCTTGGAGGAGATGCGATTTGATCGACCGCGAAGGGCACAACAATGCAACGCACTCATATAGTGGAGAAGCAGCTGTGGATGACTGTGAGGAACCGGTCCCTTGGACCTAGGGGAGGAGCAGCTGCTGACGACGGTGAGGAACTGGTCCTTTGGATAAGGTAGGAACCTTTTGAAATCCGGATTGCATGCTCTGTTGGAACCTGGGGACGCCCAGAGTTACCCTGTAGGTATGGGACAGGGACAGAGCTCGGGGGTTAGGGCACAGTGTATGCCCCTAGAATGCATTCTAGCAAACTGGAAGTTATTTGGTGCGGATCCGATGACTAAGAGCCAATTAAAACGATTCTGTACAGTTGACTGGCCTCAATATGAACTAGAGGACCAGGAGTGGTGGCCACCAGGAGGGTCGATTAATTACAACACGATCGTCCAATTAGTTTTGTTTTGTCAGTGAATGGGTAAATGGAATGAACATTTGTATGCACAAGCATTTATGGCTTTAAGAAATAGAATAGAACTGTAATTCTGCAGAGCTGTAATTTGACTCCGACTGGTTCAGTAGTAGCTAATGTTAGTCCCCAGACCCCCACCCCCACTGTAATGGCAGAGCCGGTGTCCCCTTCGGCCCCCACACCTCCACATTATAAGGGTAGGATGCCTCAGGTTACAGAGATTGCCCCCTCGGTGGGACTATATCCTTTGCTTACCGAGACTGTTGTGGCTTGCCCAGGGGCAGACAGACGTCAGGCTACCACTATGCAAGTTTACACCCATGTGCCATTCAATCCAATAGACTTAGCAGCTTTTAAAACACAGGCTGGGGAATTCTCAACGAACCCAAGCCGGTTTATTTCAGTCTTTGAGGAGTGCCTCAATAGTCACAAGCCGGATTGAGACGACTGTAATATCCTCCTAAGAACCCTGTTGTCTGAGGTAGAGCGGAATCAGGTTACAGCTAAGGCAAGGGGAGTGTCAGCTTTCAAGCGAAAAAAAAAAAAGAAAGGAAGCTATCTGTCAAATTTCTACCCCAAGTAATCGTAAGCGGCTCAGGGCATTTCTGGGTATGGCAGGCTTTTGCAGGATATGGATCTCAGAGTTTGGACTGTGGGCTAAACCCCTCTATGACTGTGTAAAAGGAGCAGATCATGATCCCTTCTATTGGACGATAGAGGCTGACAGGACATTTAAAATCCTGAAAAGAAAATTGATGGAAGTCCTGGCACTGGGCCTGCCGAATCTCTCTAAGCCGTTTCAGTTGTATGTACATGAACGAAAGGGGGTGGTCCTAGGAGTGCTCACACAGGTGTTAGGAGCATGGAGACGTCCTGTGGCTTATTTTTCTAAGCAACTGGATCAGGTTGCAGAGGGTTGGCCGGCATGTTTATGGGTGGTCGCAGCTACTGCCCTAGTGCTTGAGGAAGCCGAGAAGCTAACATTGGGAGGGGTTATGCAAATCTATACTCCCCATATGGTCCGAGCCTTATTGGATGCAAAGGGAGGGCTTTGGCTCACCCAGGCTCGTATTGCTCAGTATCAGGCTAAGCTGTTAGAGAACTCTGAAGTCACCTTACAGCCTTGCCCCTCCCTTAACCCAGCCACTCTCTTGCCAGAAACAGAGGAACAGAAACATGACTGTTTAGAGATCATAGATACCCAGTACTCCAGCCGTCCGGATTTAAAGGATGTACCCCTCCCAAATGCAGATTATGAGTGGTACACTGATGGTAGCAGTACTGTAATAGATGGGCAGAGGAGAGCGGGTTATGCTGTTGTGACCCTCCATGACACTGTGGAAGCTGAAGGTTTGCCTGCTGGGACTTCTGTCCAGCTTGCCGAACTAATAGCCCTGACCCGTCCACTTGAACTATCAAAAGGAAAGCGGGTCAACATTTTTACCAATTCAAAGTATGCTTTCGGTGTGCTACATGCTCATGCTGGTCTATGGAAGCAAAGGGGAATGCTGACAGCCCAAGGCTCCCCAGTCAAGTACGGGCCCCAAATCCTCCAGCTCCTAGAAGCCATACAACTTCCCTTGGAAGTGGCGTTGGTACACTGTAAAGCCCATCAGAGGGAGGATCAAAATGTGGCCAGAGGTAACGCCCGGGCAGATAGAGAGGCTAAGCATGCTGCCACCCTGCCATCCCCTCAGACTGAGAACACCCATATGCATGCCCTTATCCCATCAGTAGGGGAGCTTCCAACCCCTCAGTACTCTGGGGAGGAGAGACAGCTAACTGACAAACTCGGTCTCCGGGAAAAGGAGGGATGGCTCCTTTCCCCGGAAGGGAAGGTCCTCCTACCAAAGGGCCTGATCCGGCCGGTGCTGCAGAAACTACATCAAACCACTCATGCTGGCAAGGAAGCACTTATCCAGCTAATGGGAAAATACTTCATCACTTCCGGACTCTGACCCCTGGCTGCCCACGTACAAGCCGACTGCTTAGTCTGCCAAAAGAATAACCCCCGACCGGGACATCCTGTGCCACCAGCTGCCCTGGAACCCACTCCGGACCCTGGACAAGTGTGGCAAATAGACTTTACTGAGTTTCCCCGGACCCAAGGGTTCAAATATCTCCTTGTCATAGTGGATCGGTTCAGCGGATGGCCAAAAGCCTTCCCATGCTGTAACTGCACTGCCAGAACAGTGGCCCTCAAGTTTGTTAAGGAGATCATTCCTCACTTTGGATTCCCCCTGTGGATGGAATCTGACAATCGGACACATTTCACATCAAAAATCATTCAAAGCATCTCACATGCCTTACAGATCCCCTGGAAACTCCATACGCCCTGGAGACCACAAGCCAGTGGTGTAGTGGAGCGTACCAATCAGACCCTTAAATGGCATCTCTCAAAAGTGTGCCAAGAAGCCTCACTGCGATGGCCTGATGCTTTGCCCCTCGTCCTACTTCGTATCCGCATTCTCGCTAAGGGTAGATTAGGGCTTAGTCCCTTTGAAATTATGTTTGGAAGGGCATGGCCTATGAATGGCACCCTGGTTCTGTCAGGGGAATGGGAGCTGGGTAATGGTTTTTTTGTCACAGTATGTGTGTTCCCTGTCTGCTGTTCTCTTGTCTCTTCACAGGTATACCAAGGATTCCCAGCCTCTCCCCTTGGACTGTCCCGTCCACTCCTTACAGCCCGGTGACTCTGTGCTTGTTTGTACCTGGAAAGACGAGCCTCTCCAGGAAAAGTGGAAAGGACCCTATACCATCCTGCTGGTCTCCCATACAGCGGCTAAGATCGAGGGACACAAGAACTGGATCCATCACTCTCGTCTGAAGGCAGTACCCGCCCCCTCGTCAGCAGAACAGTGGACCGTCCAACCTGCTGACTCCTCATCTAGTGACAATCTCGGGCTAAAGCTACTGTTTAAAAAACACAAATAGTGGGCACCTTAACGCTAAAATGGGCCCACCCAGGAACTGAAGACCCTGGGTTAAAAAAATTCTGGTAATAATTAATTGGGTAACATTGTTATTCTCTGTATTGGTATTTCCAAACTGTGCATATTGGGAGCATAACTCCTTTGTTTCGCTGGCGCATGTGCTCCAACTCCACTGTCCCCCAAAATGGGAATGCCCCTTGACATGCTGCCCTTGACCTTAGCAAAATTAGCTGCCACCAAAAAGCAAAAAAAAAACCGGACTTGCCGTTCTGAAATAAGACCTTTTTACAGCAAGCCACCTATCAGGACCAGGAGTATTCAGTTGCAGTACTCACTGAGGGAGTATTATGTTTTACCCGAAACCAATCTGATTACTGTGGGCATCCTGTGGGGAAAAAGCTCCTGTGTTATTACACAGTGGGCTGATGGGTATTGGATAAAGACCAAAAGGGGAGGACAGCAGTGTGGGTGTAATGGTTCCTCGCCTTTTCGAAAAACTCTTACAAATAATCTTACCACAAAAAAAAGGGTTTAAAGATATAACTTGCCGTCCAGTTAATATCTCCAATGTAGCAAGCCAATGGTGGGTTTGTAGTGGTCCCTATGGCGAGTGTAATTTGAACCGGCACAATTAGAAACGCCCCCACTTGTACCCAATCAGAAGGATGGAATGCCCCCTTAGGGGCATATAAACTGTTTAAAAAACAGCCTTAAATATCCCAGGAGTCCCCTTAAAAAACAGTCCTTACTGGGCCCTACAGGGTCACTATTTTGTATGTGACCGAAAGGCTTACAAGGTGCTGCCAGCCAACTGGACAGGTAGCTGTTATACAGCTCATGGAGTTCCTCATCTGTCAATAACTGCCACACTGCCCAAAAAAAAAAAAATTAGAAATGCCCAAGACAGCTCTGTTGAGTCACAAGAAAAGACCCTGCGGCGACTGACTACAGCATTAAAAAGCAATATGAAAAATTCCCTCACAACCGAGAAGCTTGTAGGGTGCTCTGTACTGGAAATAGCGCCACTGTTTTCCGGGCCAGCCATGGCGTGCATAGTCCGCTATACTGTAAGGCTGCAAATGGTACTTAAAGTTGCCTTAAAGTTAAAGGACTCGGTTAGTGATTTAGGGTCAGCAGTAAAAACATTAAATAAAAAGGTACAGCAGCTCAAGACGTTTTCCCTCCAAAACAGGCTGGCTTTGGACTATCTCTTGGCATCCCAAGGGGGGTTTGTGCCCTCGTCGGGCCCCAATGTTGTGTATATGTAAATAATAGCAATTATAAAATCTATAAAAAAAATGGTACAGGCTGAGGCCCATGCCCGAGCTGGAGCACAGGTTGCCTATACTGCCCCAGAGAGCGATTGGTTGAAACCTTGTTTTCAGGCTAGGGTTTGTCATCTTGGTGGTTTATTTAGCCTGTTATTGAAATTTCTCTTTCCTGTATTGCTTGTATTAATGGTATTATGCTATGCAATATGATGTGTCAGGGCCCTTTTGCAAAAGTTAATAAGTCATTCTCTTCAGGGCTATCACAAAGTGCTTATGCAAAGTCCTATTATAAAAAAATAAGTAGCCCAAGGAAAAAAACTCAAAGCCAAGACTGTTGAGTGTTCTCAAAGGAGGGAGTTGTTGGGGACACTGGGGCATGGCCACTAAGTAATTCGAAGGGATGGAAGACCACGAGTGTTGATGAAGCCCCCTCGCACTAGGCCCAAGTGTCCTTTGTGCCCCCCCCCCCCCCCCCCCGCCTGGAGGCACTCGCAGCAGCTCTGCGTACTAGGCCCAAGTGTCCTTGGCCCCCCCACCTGGAGGCACTCGCAGCAGTTATGCTGAGGATCTGCAACAATATGTTGCAGAGTCAGACTGCCTGAAACTAAACAAGGCCAAACTGGGCAGATATGGAAGAAAAATGCTGAATAAAGTAGCTTTATGTATAGTTTAACAAATAATACAAAAACCAAGGGAACTAGCTGGTAACTGGATTGGCTGGCTATATGGATACTTAGGGCAGCTTGCTATTAAATAAGTATGCTAAAGAAAGAATGTATAAAAGCCTGTGTAACTTCCTGCTCTGTGTGCAGGATTTGAGATTCTATTCTCCCTATACCTTTTTAAAGCTTCAAATAAACTTTTCTGCTTCTCCACCCCGTTGTAATTATTGGGTGAAACACACCGGATAGCGAATCAACCCCTGCTGTTGCTTTGCCTCTCGGCACTGGGTGCTGGCAACAGCACGATGGGTCTGACTTGAATTTTTCAGTGGATATTGGGTTAGTGTGGGATGGATAGAACTTGCAAAAGTGCAAGGAGCAGTGACTGCTAAATCACTAGGGTGCTTTTGACAATCTTTTGGCTCTCATTGATTTCAGTCAGGCCAGGCTTTCACTCTGTGTGCAAATTATTTAGAAAACTAGGATTTGAAAGGATAGTGGCAGTTTCTAATCAAATTTAGAGTTGCTTCAGAAGTACTTGTTTTCATGGGGTTAAGTTAGATTCTTGATGTGGTCTTTTAGATGAATTTTAAGGCTTAATTTTATCAGGGGTAAAAGGAAGGAGCAAGAAAGCAAAACACATTAATCTTGTGTAACTGTTGCACAAGCTTCTGTATTTGTGAATTATTGTATATTGGTCTCTTTATTTGTATAATTTTAATCCAATTTTCAACCAAGCATAGAGATGATAATGAAGTGGAGGCTATAAAAGGATAATAGAGAATCCGAGACTTCATGAAAATACACATTCCTAGTATTTATACTTGCTCAGTTGAATTAAAGAACTAAAAATATTTCATCTGCAAAGTTGTCCCACTTTTTCTTATGCACTCTCCAGTCACATAGTTTATCAACAGTTTGCCTTGTACAGTGGGAAGAGGTAGACCCATCATTCTCTTGATATTGGTACACTGAACTATTCTACACCTTCCTGCAAACACACACAGATCTGACAATGGGATCTAGGCCAGTTTTGGTATTGGCTCCATGCAGCTAGCCCCTTGCACCTGCGTTGAGCTGCATTGATTTCAATGGGGCTCCATGTGGATGCAAAGTTTGACTTGCACTGAGTTAGTGCAAGGATCCGGGCCTACACCAATACTGCCAAGTCTTAAAGAAGACAATAGGCAAAAGAGAACTCTGTGCTGGGAAAACTGACTTGCTTACAGATGTAGAGCCAGATGATAACTGACCCTCTCAGTGGGGCGGGAAGGTGTGGGGAGCCTTCACCTCAAACACTCTTACAAGGAACAGACACGCATGTTGCCCAAGGTGGTAGTGGCAATGGCTCAATGTTCCTCACTGGCATGCAGGCCCCTGGAATTTACAGATTGCAGAGCAAGAAGAAGGCTGCAACATCACCAGCGCTCCAAGGGCCTTAGTGCGGGACTGTGCCTCCTGACCTGACACACAATTCCTCTCCTGGCACCCTGTGGTGAGGATGCACTTCTGGATTACCCCCCAGCCTAGGGTTTAAATAGTAAAAATTGCCCCTCCTACAGGTAAAATGAATGCATCACATAAATACCTTAATCTGTTTCATAAAACTGAAATGTTATCCCATCTCTCCCCAACGTGCCCATCTATCTTACTTCCATTCATGTGACATCACATAAAAGTCAAGTCCGTCCTTTATAACTGTTTTTAAAACCAGTTTCTTACTAACTTTCAAAATACCCCAGCTACATTTGTGCATATGCAGACCAGAATTATTAAACTATGTACACACAGATGAAATAACTTTGATTTCTACATATCCTAGTTATTCGCTCCAATTTTCCTGGACTCATTTTAATGCTGTCAACTGGGTCTTGCTGCCTTCGCCCATCCCAGCCAAAAAAGTAAGAAATAAGGCATTTGTAGACAAGTTCTTTATTCAGACACATGGAATTTATCACTGTGCTGGCTTTGCATCACTTACTTTCCATTTAACTACCACTTAATCCCTAATCAGACGATCTAAGTGGTGCCCTCTGCATAGGGGTGATTGTCATCCATATGAGTGCATGCAGATCCCACTGTATTAGCTGGGAGCTGAGCATTAGCACTAGAGGGCAGGATTTGACCTTTGCTGTATGTGTGAGAGACCGTATTCAAGTAAACTCAATTCTAGTTGTTACTAGTGCCTTCAATATAATTCATAGTAATTATAGTCAATAACAAAAATCCTTCCCCCACAAATGGTCACTGCTTGATGTCAAAGAGAACAAAGTGGCTCTAGCAGACTTGTTTAGAGCTCTCAAAATAAAGCTTGAAGTGGTTTTAAGTGATGGACAATGTGCTAGTTCTCTGCACAGGGGTGAATTTCCCCCAAATAAAGAAGCAGGGCTGGTATGTCATAGGAAAAGGGAACCTCTTCCTATAAATGCTAATAACTGTTAAGCTAGAATGGATGAAAGAACAAGAGCAACTGCTTTACCTTGAAACTTAAAATCCCAACATATGATTGAATTGGCATCATCAGTATACTGCTGACAAAATACAAATCCCCACATTCCTTTAAAAATCTTTCAGCATTTGACTGACTGTAGTCCTAATAATAGTGTGGGGCAGCAATTTTATTGTCAGGGTTATTCTCGGACTTGATGTTGTCTTTATCTGTTGATGAATACAGCAGTTATGTAAGAGATTATTGCTGAGTGCTTCAGAGCTGTTCACAGTGAAAAGTATGATGGCAATGGTGTTCTACTTTAGTCTTTGTCTTCACATCCAAAATATTAGTTTCTTTTGAGGGGAAGCACAGGAGGAGTGAAATATTAGGGCTCCAGAGTCTTGCCATTTTTTTTTAAAATGGCACTTTAACAAGCAGTGAATCCTCATTATTCTCTTTCTTAATTTAAAAGAAGTTTAGGGCTGACCTTCTTGAATACTAAAGTCCTCCCTGTATCTACATATGTAGGTAGTGTCCCTGATCATGGGCTGCATCTAAGCCATGTCTGGAGCAACACAAGAGGAGGGTGCTAGGTTCAGGGTTGTTCATCTGCATGAGTTAAAGCTGCCTTGTGCTGCTCTATTGTATACTCAGCTGATTATGGCTCAAAGGCCTCCTCTGGCAACAGGAGATCACTGGAAGGGACCCTGCTGGCAATGTCTTGTTTCCCATGTCCACTGCACTTAGGGTGACCAGATGCCCCATTTTTATCAGGACAGTCTTGTTTTGGGGGATTTTTTTCTTATATAGGTGCCTATTTACATCCCACCCCCATCCCATTTTTTTCCACAGTTGCTATCTGGTCACTCTACCTGCACTGGAAGTTGGCACAAGAGAGGAGGATGTTTGTAGGAACTGCTACAGTTCTTCTGTTCCACAGGAGGATTCCATGGGATGACTACTGAGGCACTGCAGCTGTGCACCAGCTCTTCCTCAGGCAGACTGTGAATTGGTAGCATAGCCCATTTATAAATACAAAACCCAAACGTTCACCATTAAAACTAACTTGGTATTCCCAACATCTACAAAGAAACCTATCCAGGATAGTTAGCCTGACCTCCCCTCTGTTTATGCTAGTCTTTTATTTTTCTCCCAGTACAACTTGAATTAGTGCAAAGAAAAACAAAATTGCTATCAGAGATGTTCGCTATCGCCAGAATAAAGATTTGAGTTCTTGCTGACATTGAAGTATCTAGTTCACAGATAGAACCATTGATTTCATTAGGAACAGAGTAAGGTACTGCTGAAGGCGAAGAAGGGGGTGGAGGAATTGTGCAGAAATGAGACTCGCCTTAAAACAATGCAAGCAATTATCTGAAACCCAATGGTAAACCTTAGTGCTTTGAAAGAGACTTAGGTGTTTGGAGTGTCCTACAACAATAAAAAAGACAATGCTGTTTTGAGCTGCATATGCACAGGCATCATGCAACACAGAAGATAGATATTAAACCCTCTTTATATGGCTCTGGTGTGACCACACCTGGAATGCTGCATTCATCTGTGGTCACCTCATTACCAGAGAGAGTGAAAACTGGAGGGAATTCAGCAAGTAGATCGTTAGAGGTTTGAAGGGATTAATTTATGTGGAGAGATTAAAAGTGCTAAAAATGTATAGTTTTGCTAACTGGGGAAACATGCTAAGTGTAAAAATATTTGAACATACGGCTGTATTAGCTTGTGTATTTCCAAGATGAATCTTACTTTGAGATCTTCTCCCTATGTTTCAATTACTCCATGTCATCATTTTATTCCTGTGGCCTGCCACTTTGCAGTAAAAGCCCTGAAAACTTAGTCCTAGTTTAATATAGCCTGTGAATATCATCTGAAAGGCTCTTAGCCTTTTCGTTTATTTTAAAATGTGTATTTACACAATGGCTCTATTTTTTGCTGTTCTAATCTCGAATGCATGAAACCCCCAAACACAAGATTTTCTTCATCACCTAGCTATGCACATGCGCACACACACATACAGTGCCATGAAAAGAGGATATTCTTTGTAGCAAATTCAGGCCCCTGCAGGCTAATTTTGGAAGCATGTTCCAGATCGGAAACGGTTCACTGGAAATGCCCTGCCTCCTGCTGCTTCCTGACTAATTGGGATTATTCGCTTAAGCACCTTGAAAGAACCAACCTCCATTTTTGTGGCATTCCTCTAAATACCTTCCTATCTCCACTTTGAAAATAACTTTTTTCTCTCTTGACCTCTGGCTGAGTCTTGGTCTTCATTTACTGTTGTCTAAAGCCCTGGCCTATACATCCCACAATGTATGTTTTGTGACCAAAACAAACCCTTTTTCCAATGTCTATTCATTGTCATTCATAGTGGTAATGCAGAGCCATTCATCCTGACGATGGATTTGAACAGGGACAGCCTGCGGATGACTCTGTAGTCTGGTGGTTGGGGCACTCATCTAGGATATGGGAGGCCTGTTCCACACTGGGCACAGAGAGGAATCAAACCCATTTCTCCATGTGTCAGTGAGTGCTCTAACTTAACCACTAGGCTAAAGGTTATAAAGGAGGTCTCCATGTCAGTGTCCCAAATGCTCTCTTTAAACTTGTCCAAATTTTCCACAGGTTTGGGATTTGGTTCAATTTAATCCATTTTTTTTCTGATTGGAACTGCCAGTGAACTGAAAAAAATCCGCTGTTTGCCCAGCTCTAGTGCAGGCCGTCTACAGTTCACCCAAGCGCCTGCCTGAATCTCGGGCGGGATCCTCACTCCACACCTTGGGCATGTATGTCACTGGAATGTTGTGAGGTGATCTTCCCATGGGGATGGTTATGATGTGCCAGGTTAATTCCTGTTTTACTTATAACCTCCTTCAGGCCTTGGCCAAAAGGGTCTGGACTTTGACAAGTTTGCAAAAAGTGGTATTTTTGCTAGAAACAAAAATACAGCAACCCCCCTACTTTTTGCTACTGCAAACTTTTCAGAGAGGGTCAGGAACCAAGGGCACTTATTCAAAAGAACTTGGCTTTCCTCCTATTCTTCTCTAAGAAAAAGAACATATTCTCACTGCTCTAGTCACAAGCTATGTGATGTTAAAAGCTTTAATTCTCATTTCACGAACTTTAATATGGGGTTTGGTTTTCATGTAAATTATGCATTTTCTTTAAATCTTGAGGCAAATGGCATCATGTCTGAAGTGAAGCAGCCTCATTTTTCCCCCTCTGAAATGCAAAAATAATAGAAAGGAATCCCCCTTTACCTCATGTGTAACTTTTTTTCATTGTAGTTCATTTCCACTTATTTTCCAAGCAGCTAAATGGGACCCACAAATGGAGCAATGAATACACTGAATATTCACTGATTGTATCAGTGGCCTTGAGTCTCTCTGTGTTCTACAAGCTGTAAGATCTAATGCAGGCTGGAAAAATGAGGGATTATGCAGAAATTCCTGTGGGAGGAGAAGAGGAAAATTAAAAAATGCTTTCTACAATAAAAAAAAAGTTCTGTTGGCAGCTGGACTGATTTAGACAAAGGAGCTTTTTTCTCTCCCCACCACCTTTCCCTTGCAGTGGAATCTCCTGCTGCAGCAGGGGTATATTAAATGCATGATGCTTTTATTGCCCTGCCTGAAGCTGTGGTACTTTGCAATGTGGAAAAGCATCATTAACCAGTAAATCCTCATAAAGAACTGCCTGAAAAGATATGGGATCATACCTCTTCAGCTCTCCCTCATTAAGAAACTGATCCAAAGCCCACTGAGATCAGTCTTTCTGATGGAGAGACTTCCATTATCTTCAGTGAGCTTTTTAGATCAGGCCATCATGTAAGATGCTGAGAATCCAAATCACTGAAACATGAAGGTGCTGATCACCTTACAATTCTGGCCCTAAATGAAAATCATGGGTGAAATCCTAGCCCCACTGAAGACCATGAGGAAGTTTAATATTGATTTAATTGGAACCAGGACTTCACCCCATGACCCCAATTCTTTTCCTGCTAACACACGTATAAATCAGATGGTACTCCACTGAAGTCAGCTAAGTTACTGGTGTAAATGCAAGGATGATTTGGCTCAACTTATCTTAAACTCACACTTATTTGGGTATCGCACAAGATTGTTAGCACAATCTTATTGTGGTGTATTTACATCCAAAATGGAATAATGAGGTTATAAAACACTTGTACTACTTTGTTAGCATCTTTAAAAACTTTTTTCTTTTGTCCCACAGTTTGGTCTTAGCTGGTAGAAATGTACAGGTGGATAAAGATAACCAAAGGTGTTATATTTCATGGTCCTGATTTTCCATTTCCTTGCACCTTGTTTACACTCACCTTGCAAAAGTGCAAATGAGTAAAGTGTATGTAAAATTAATTAAGTGGAGGATTCTAAATAGGTAGCACTTTTATAGCCACTAATGCTTGACTACACAAGGTTCTCGGCAGTGGAAAATCAGATCCCAAGAGCTCAAACTTCTCTAGACCTTATTCATCCTTTATGGCCCCTAAACCCACCTACCTCCCATGGTTCAACACAATAAGGTTCACCCCACAGCCCTCATTTTATCCAGAATTTCTTCATACCACTAAAGTGATTTGTTGTGGTTTGAGCTTGTGTCCAAACTAGCCCAGTTTGCTCATCATTATTTCAAAGCTTCATAATCATCTATTTTTGCACAAACGGTATGACTTAAATTCACGACTACAACATTTCCAATGAAAAAGTTCTAGTGGTGTCTTGTCTTGGGTTTTTGGTGACAAATGCATCTTTTTGAGGTTGAAAACCAATGATAATAAAAAAGTACAACGATTCTGTCTTTGAAAATATATGTGCCAATTTAAAATAAAGCCCCTGATGTTAATATAACAGTAAACTTGTGCAGGTTCTGCCCCTGTGGCTTATATTGTGTTGGTCTTTCTTTAAAATTCAGACTATGAATAGAAAAGAAAAAGGTAAGAAAGTTTGACTTGCAAATATTGCAGAAATATAGACAGGCAATTTATCTTTCAGATATCAAATGGGCAAAACCAAGACCTAGTATGTCCACTGTGGTTTTTCTCTCAGATATCCTGCTCACAGATAGATTTATATTAAAATATTTTTGTGTAACTTTTTACTGGAAATGTATAAAACATTTATGATCTTTAGCATTTTTTCCCAATTACAAACTAAATCAGTTCACTCAGTATCTAAACATTTTGCAACAATAAATTTAAACCAAATTTTTTTTGTCTAAAGATGGCCACACTATTTTTAGCAAGTAACTGATTTTCTTTTCTGTGAATTATAGGAAGACTGGTTTTTGATTTTCTCCTTTTTTAAGGAATTTGTCATTTTGTATACAACCTCAAAAAATTTCACTTATTTCAGCCTATATGTTTGAGAAATATTTGTTTTGTCTTTTCCCACTATTCAATGTTTGTGGAGTCTAGTGGTAACACATTTAGTTTGATGCTTCCTATGGACACAAATTTGCCCAATTATTTGAGACTTTCACTTCTCATGCACATTCTTGTGAACAAAAAATGATTTGTATGAATAGTCCCAGAAAACAAATGTAATGTCATGTATAGTGTCACAGTGAATTAATAGTGGGTTTTGTTGTTGTTTTGTTTTTTTAAAGTATTTACCCACTTCTAAAAGTCCTGTAGCAGGTGCCCAGACAAGCAACTTGATTGGACTGCCTGACACGGGAGCAATTTAGCTATGTTTGTCTCACTATTTTATGAGAGCAATATTGTAACTTAGTATAGGTTTATCTTAGCCCCTTTGTCTCGGCTATTTGTCTTGGTTATTTTAGTCATTCTTGGGAATGGATGGTTTGCCTCAGGCAAATTGAGCTGCTTATCAAAGACTATTTATTTTGTTTCTGCATTTGTATGATTTTTAAACAAAGGAACCAGCCAGTTTTAAGAGATTCTATTAGGAATCCTTGTAAGGACACCCAAACCCCATAAAATTGGGAAGAATTTACATGAGGAAACCAATGAATATTTTCAACTTAGAAGTCTCTTACCCAGAAATTGAATGCATTAACGAATCATTGATTGTGCACTGTGCAAGCAGGTGAATCTGTAATTAAGAGGCGTGATAACTGTCTTTATCATGCATTTATCCTAAAGTGTATTCATTCATGCATTATATATATATAGAGAGAGATTTTTATTATAGTTCTAGAGAGGTTCTTAAATAGTGTTAAAGGAATTGAAAGACCAAACAAAGATTAAGTTAACCAGCAGCAAAGTGGCATAGGAAATACTATTTGACAGGTTTCAGAGTAACAGCCGTGTTAGTCTGTATTCGCAAAAAGAAAAGGAGTACTTGTAGCACCTTAGAGACTAACCAATTTATTTGAGCATGAGCTTTCGTGAGCTACAGCTCACTTCATCAGATGTATACCGTGGAAACTGCAGCAGACTTTATATACACACAGAGATCATGAAACAATACCTCCTCCCACCCCACTGTCCTGCTGGTAATAGCTTATCTAAAGTGATCATCAGGTGGGCCATTTCCAGCACAAATCTAGGTTTTCTCACCCTCCACCCCCCCCCCCCACAAATTCACTCTCCTGCTGGTGCTAGCCCATCCAAAGTGACAACTCTTTACATAATCAAGTCGGGCTATTTCCTGCATAAATCCAGGTTTTCTCACATCCCCCCCACCCCCATACACACACAAACTCACTCTCCTGCTGGTAATAGCTCATCTAAACTGACCACTCTCCAAGTTTAAATCCAAGTTAAACCAGAACATCTGGGGGGGGGGTAGGAAAAAACAAGAGGAAACAGGCTACCTTGCATAATGACTTAGCC
Source organism: Caretta caretta (assembly GCF_965140235.1). Taxonomy (NCBI): domain Eukaryota; kingdom Metazoa; phylum Chordata; order Testudines; family Cheloniidae; genus Caretta; species Caretta caretta. The sequence goes on from NC_134214.1 coordinate 18,816,856, forward strand.
ACTCCCAGTCACTATTTAAGCCTAAAATAATAGTATCCAATTTGCAAATGAATTCCAATTCAGCAGTTTCTCGCTGGAGTCTGGATTTGAAGTTTTTTTGTTTTAAGATAGCGACCTTCATGTCTGTGATTGCGTGACCAGAGAGATTGAAGTGTTCTCCGACTGGTTTATGAATGTTATAATTCTTGACATCTGATTTGTGTCCATTTATTCTTTTACGTAGAGACTGTCCAGTTTGACCAATGTACATGGCAGAGGGGCATTGCTGGCACATGATGGCATATATCACATTGGTGGATGTGCAGGTGAACGAGCCTCTGATAGTGTGGCTGATGTTATTAGGCCCTGTGATGGTGTCCCCTGAATAGATATGTGGGCACAATTGGCAACGGGCTTTGTTGCAAGGATAAGTTCCTGGGTTAGTGGTTCTGTTGTGTGGTATGTGGTTGTTGGTGAGTATTTGCTTCAGGTTGCGAGGCTGTCTGTAGGCAAGGACTGGCCTGTCTCCCAAGACTTGTGAGAGTGTTGGGTCATCCTTTAGGATAGGTTGTAGATCCTTAATAATGCGTTGGAGGGGTTTTAGTTGGGGGCTGAAGGTGACCGCTAGTGGCGTTCTGTTATTTTCTTTGTTAGGCCTGTCCTGTAGTAGGTAACTTCTGGGAACTCTTCTGGCTCTATCAATCTGTTTCTTTACTTCTGCAGGTGGGTATTGTAGTTGTAAGAAAGCTTGACAGAGATCTTGTAGGTGTTTGTCTCTGTCTGAGGGGTTGGAGCAAATGCGGTTGTATCGCAGAGCTTGGCTGTAGACGATGGATCGTGTGGTGTGGTCAGGGTGAAAGCTGGAGGCATGCAGGTAGGAATAGCGGTCAGTAGGTTTCCGGTATAGGGTGGTGTTTATGTGGCCATTGTTTATTAGCACTGTAGTGTCCAGGAAGTGGATCTCTTGTGTGGACTGGACCAGGCTGAGGTTGGTGGTGGGATGGAAATTGTTGAAATCATGGTGGAATTCCTCAAGGGCTTCTTTTCCATGGGTCCAGATGATGAAGATGTCATCAATATAGTGCAAGTAGAGTAGGGGCTTTAGGGGACGAGAGCTGAGGAAGCGTTGTTCTAAATCAGCCATAAAAATGTTGGCATACTGTGGGGCCATGCGGGTACCCATAGCAGTGCCGCTGATCTGAAGGTATACATTGTCCCCAAATGTGAAATAGTTATGGGTAAGGACAAAGTCACAAAGTTCAGCCACCAGGTTAGCCGTGACATTATCGGGGATAGTGTTCTTGACGGCTTGTAGTCAATGGCCACATAAACACCACCCTATACCGGAAACCTACTGACCGCTATTCCTACCTGCATGCCTCCAGCTTTCACCCTGACCACACCACACGATCCATCGTCTACAGCCAAGCTCTGCGATACAACCGCATTTGCTCCAACCCCTCAGACAGAGACAAACACCTACAAGATCTCTGTCAAGCTTTCTTACAACTACAATACCCACCTGCAGAAGTAAAGAAACAGATTGATAGAGCCAGAAGAGTTCCCAGAAGTTACCTACTACAGGACAGGCCTAACAAAGAAAATAACAGAACGCCACTAGCGGTCACCTTCAGCCCCCAACTAAAACCCCTCCAACGCATTATTAAGGATCTACAACCTTTCCTAAAGGATGACCCAACACTCTCACAAGTCTTGGGAGACAGGCCAGTCCTTGCCTACAGACAGCCTCGCAACCTGAAGCAAATACTCACCAACAACCACATACCACACAACAGAACCACTAACCCAGGAACTTATCCTTGCAACAAAGCCCGTTGCCAATTGTGCCCACATATCTATTCAGGGGACACCATCACAGGGCCTAATAACATCAGCCACACTATCAGAGGCTCGTTCACCTGCACATCCACCAATGTGATATATGCCATCATGTGCCAGCAATGCCCCTCTGCCATGTACATTGGTCAAACTGGACAGTCTCTACGTAAAAGAATAAATGGACACAAATCAGATGTCAAGAATTATAACATTCATAAACCAGTCGGAGAACACTTCAATCTCTCTGGTCACGCAATCACAGACATGAAGGTCGCTATCTTAAAACAAAAAAACTTCAAATCCAGACTCCAGCGAGAAACTGCTGAATTGGAATTCATTTGCAAATTGGATACTATTAATTTAGGCTTAAATAGAGACTGGGAGTGGCTAAGTCATTATGCAAGGTAGCCTGTTTCCTCTTGTTTTTTCCTACCCCCCCCCCCCCAGATGTTCTGGTTTAACTTGGATTTAAACTTGGAGAGTGGTCAGTTTAGATGAGCTATTACCAGCAGGAGAGTGAGTTTGTGTGTGTATGGGGGTGGGGGGGGGGGGGATGTGAGAAAACCTGGATTTATGCAGGAAATAGCCCGACTTGATTATGTAAAGAGTTGTCACTTTGGATGGGCTAGCACCAGCAGGAGAGTGAATTTGGGGGGGGGGGGGGGGGAGGGTGAGAAAACCTAGATTTGTGCTGGAAATGGCCCACCTGATGATCACTTTAGATAAGCTATTACCAGCAGGACAGTGGGGTGGGAGGAGGTATTGTTTCATGATCTCTGTGTGTATATAAAGTCTGCTGCAGTTTCCACGGTATACATCTGATGAAGTGAGCTGTAGCTCACGAAAGCTCATGCTCAAATAAATTGGTTAGTCTCTAAGGTGCTACAAGTACTCCTTTTCTTTTTACTATTTATTTGAAGTACCAAGAGGTGCCCCTAACAGGGACTGAGATCACGTTGTGTTAAGAACTTTGCAAATTCACAGTAACAGTCCCTAAACCAAAGAGCCTACAATTTAGACAAAATGTTGGGAAGAGGGGAAAGAGGAGACTTGCCTTAGGTGACGCATTAGGTTCATGGCAGAGCTGGGAGTGGAACCTGGTTCTTCTGGCTACCAGTTGAATACCTTATCCACCAGTGCCATGCCAAGTGTTCCAGTCCTGGTTTGAAGACTTAAATCTAGTTTTTCCCTCTGTGCACCACAAACAAAACATTGCAATCACTCTCACAAAGGGACCTTCCTAGCCTTCTCTGAAGCAATCTAATTAGCTCATCTCAGTCTATCCACCTTGCTTCTGAGTTCTCTATGGAAGTAACTGCCAGGTCACTTAACCTTTTCTGCCACATGGAAATTCTTAGATCAGTCTTGATTACTTTTAGTCTTTTCTTAGCAGCAGTGCTGTTTGTTCTAGGGAAACTCAGATCTAAAGACCTTTTGTGAATGTAGCTAAGGAAATCAATGGGCACCTTCATTTCCAAGCCATCCTTAAAGATTCACTTGGAAAAGCTGGCAGAGAGCTCAATCTCATTCTCAAAACAGTTTAAATCCTCCAGGTTTACTAACTTTTGAGCATGCCTCTTTAGGTCTTGGTTGTTAAGATTTTTCATTTTCTTGCCCTCAAAGAAGCAAACATTTCTCAAACTGGAATATACTTACGTCCTATCATCCAGTTGTGTTAATATTGTATGAAGGACAGGGTTGAAAACCCGCATATTCAAAAACTTTTTTCAGGATCTGATGACCTTTCATCCTTTGAAAATTTGCCTGGCATTCCATTCCTCCTTGAATTTTTTTTCTCTTTGGATTGCATGGATATTCCTAATGTTTCAACTTCTGAAGAAGCATGTTCCTTAGAACCTGACTTCACAGTGGATGGATTGCCTCTATCCTTGGGGACCTTCTCATCATGCTCAGGAGCTTTAAAGCAGTGCTAATATGCTTTGTTTCCTTCACACATCCCAGTGACTAGCAGAAGTGGAAAACAGGTTATAGAATCTTGAACAACTAACAAAATATAAAATACCTTAGAACAACCATTGGAGCAACTTCTCCAACAAGAATTGGTGGGTGGCCAGCACATGGAATGAAAGATGTGTACTAATTTATTTGATGAATTCAATATAGAACACCTTTTTGTATGCTGTGGCTGTTATCTCTGTCAGAAATTTGTGCCCTGCAATTGGCCATATCTAAACTATCCTTTTTAGCATCTCTAAAATAACCTTTGCAGTATCCTCTCCTGTTTTAGTGTGGATATCAATTAAATCTACCATGCTTTCAAGAACATTTGCTCACTCTCTTGAAAACGCAACATACCTTAACACCTGAGGCACTTAATCCCTTCAGGAGAGGCCTAGAGTACAATCAAACATAACAGAGAATTCTGAATAGAGTTTGATAAGTACATCACCTTTTCAGTTCATCTTAGTATCTTCCATGTGATCTTGCACCACACTCTCCTACCTTGCTAGAAGTTCAAATAAATTCAATTACCCTTATAAGGATTGTCTAATCTCTCATTTGAACCTCTCAAACCTGAACACCTCACCTATAGACACTAATATCCAAAAGACAAAACAAAATGTTATGCCGTGTGTCCTTCATCTGATAGCAGGTTGGCATACCTTTGTCAATTGCACAATCCTTTTCCAGCTATTCTGCAAGTTCCATCCAGCAAGCAACTGACTCCACATATTCTTTCAAACATTCATGTTGGCATATTTGCTTGCTAAATTGGAAAAAGTTTGTAAATCTAGTTTTACAGGTCACAAAGGAAGATGGGAATTTGGCTAGGAGAGCGAAACAGGTGAAGGAAGCAAGAGTCTAACTGTACATCGACCAAGATTGCTGGTGTAACTCTCCACTAAATGTTTTGACAAAACTATTTTAATATTTGCTTTCCTTTGCATTCAAGTTTAAAAAGTTTTATTCTAAATTAACAATGGGACTTCTTTCTATTTAAAAAGCAGTGAACGGAATCCATCAATTGTGGTCAGATAGCTAGATCTGCCTTGTCAAAGTCAAAATCCTAACCATGCTTTCAATAATCAGAAAAAGAAAAGGAGTACTTGTGGCACCTTAGAGACTAACCAATTTATTTGAGCATGAGCTTTCGTGAGCTACATCAGATGCATCTGATGAAGTGAGCTGTAGCTCACGAAAGCTCATGCTCAAATAAATTGGTTAGTCTCTAAGGTGCCACAAGTACTCCTTTTCTTTTTGCGAATACAGACTAACACGGCTGTTACTCTGAAACCTGTCAATAATCAGAGTTTTCAGCAAACACATCCATAATAGTTGCTCGAAGAACCAGTGGATGACTTTCTGTCCCAGAATCAGAATCTAATACCCAAGTCTGACAAACCTGAATCAATGTCCTCATTAGTTAAGGAAGGCTCAGAAGTGTGAGTAGTAGATTGCTCACTAGGAACATGGATGAACTTTGCATGTTCCAACACACTTTTTTCTGATCTTTTTCATGGGCCTGAGCACCACTCTTGTGCTTTTAGATATTCATGGTGGAAATCCAGTTGATGAAGGATTCGCCCACCAAACTCTCTGTGAATGAATTGTGAGGTTTGGAATGGCTATGCCATTCCAATGGAAAGTTCTAACTATCTCTGAAATTCAGAGAGAATGCATGTATAAGATCATTTCTGTGAAACTCGGAGGTATATAAAGTGAAATTAATGAGTTAGAATTCAAGAATGCAGATAAGGTAAAGTGAGAGACTTTATAGAGCTGACTAAGGACCCATTATGGAAGAAACTTCAAGTGTGTTTTTCAAAGGGGTGGGGGGAAGGTGGCTTGACCTTTATGGGCCCCTGAGGGATCCAGTTTCACTGGAACCATTTGAACTCCCCTTTGCCCATCTGGGCTATTCACTAGATCACCTGGCTATTCGCTAGATTCACTATCATCTTTCAAGGATGAAAAAACATTCTTATCTCCAAGGAGAATAATTTAGTTGTGTGCTGCAGACGATACAATTTTTTAGACACTTCCTAATTCTCATGTTTATCTCTTGATTTGTGTTTTTGTTGTATGAGACTTGATTATCACTTTCTGGAGGTGGCAGGTTTAATTACATTAAGCAGTAATAGGTATTTTGATAGGACTCTCTGGAAGGAAACTTAATAAAAACTCAAAGTATTTTTTACAGTTCATGAATCAGGCAAGGGTTTAATTTACAGAGCAGGGACGAGATCAGAAATTCTTGGAGCTTAAGGAATGTTCTTTCTATGGAACGTGTTGAGAATGAGTGAGAGGTGGTACATAAATCAGAGAATGCTGGGGTTTTGTAACCATGGATTATAAAACTAAACACAATAGGCACGAAGGCCCTGTAAGGACTTATTCAAGCAAAAATAATGTATCTGCATGTGACAAAAAGTTACTAGACTGGCAGCCGTGGAGGAGGCTGAATTCCTCAGTTGCTTCTCTGCAAACAGGGCAGCACAGGCGGGAAAGAATCTTCTTAGGTTGCTACTGTCCCACGTCTACCTTGCCTAACAAGATGAGCTGGAGGGGAGCACTAGGCCTGAGAAATCTTTACCCACCCAGTTCTTGGAGTCTCTCCTGAGAGTGTCATCAAAGATACCTTTTATGGTGGCAGTGTTCCTTTGTGATAGGGATATCTGTTCAACAGAAATTAGAGTGGGCAGGCAGTTTCATTATGCATCACAGTCCTCTCCGAGAAATAACTCTTCAGTCACGACCAACCTGTTCTGGATTCAGCTGACAGTCTTAGAGATAAGGCTCTCCATGTCCCATTCGCAAACATCTAGGCCATCTATTCCTCCTGAGAGCTCCATTTAAGGAGCAGATGTGTCTGTGTGATGCATACAAAGTCTGTTTTTCAATTTAAGGGTCTTTTCTGTTTTTAAGTTGAAAGAAACTAAACTACATTGAACGTAAGTAATTTATACTTTTGAAAAACATGTAGCATGTGAACTAGAGCATGTGATGGTGTTTTAGTAGTTGCAGGACAGACTTTTCTATCTTAGGTACTCATGTTCCCCTTTATCATAATATCTGAGGACCTCTGTCCTTAATGCACTTATCCTCCTGTTCTCCTTGTAAGGTGGGTAAACACTATTATCCCATTTTTTTGGATGGGGAAATAAGTCTCGGAGGCTAAATGATTTGCTGAAGGTCACACAGACAGTCTGTTAGAAGAGGGACTTGAACCCAAGTCTTCTAGGGTCCTTGGCTAGTGCCCTCACCACTGGACTATCCTTTTGCCTCTAACTTGTATTGTTATATGGCTTGTGTCACATTTGGCAGCTGCTAGTCTCATTGTTTTCTATGCTTCTGGAAGACACGACAGGAATGAAATTTATAATTACCTGACTAGAATGTACCCCCTCTTTCTCCCCCCCCAACATTGGCTGCAGAGGGTTCCATTTTTAAGGTGAAATGACTGGACCAGAGCAGGGAGCATTAGAATGGTTTCACTGGCTTCATTTGAACTGTAGTTAGGGACCAATATGTCTTTATGGACTTGAGAAGGAGGGACAAAAAGTGATGGGATGGAAAGTCCATGGGCTGATGGAAGGGAGGAACCAATTTCATAGCTAATGGAAGGTTTTGTTATAACTCAAAATGAAAATTGTGGAAAGTGAGTCATACTGAGGCTAGACAGGTAAATGCACATCAGAAATTGGGAGGGGAGGGCGTAACTTAGAGTAACAATAATGAAAGGGTTATACAAGTATTACCTACCTAACATCAAGAGATATGGAGAAAAGAGATCTCCAAGGCTGATGTCAAGGACATTAGGATGGGTAACATAAGATTTAAATGCCAATTGCATGGGTGATTGTATAAACCATCATGAAGACATGTACCAATGGAACTCAACAAATTTATTACACCATACTGACCTCCAAGAACCAAAACTACTGTTTTCCACTCTAGTTCTGTAGAATAACAGCTCCAGATGTTGTATATGCTCCTCAAGGCTGGCACCTGTTTTTGCTTCACTTGCTTCATAGCTCTGGGTGCAGCCACAATGCTATATAAATAAGACAAATTGTCTCAGTCCATGCTAAAGACTGGCAACACAATGTAGCACACAAGCTTGATCAATGGGCTACAGTAGTCCAGTCATAGAAAGAATGTAATTTGTATCTAGTTCCTACAGCATGGCATACCTAATTCCCCTCCAGGTTTGTAGTATGGCACAACTCCAGATCCCAGTGGATGGCTCAAGTAGGTAAGCTGTGTGCTGTTGGGGGAGAGAGGGTCTTTCCTCTTCACCCTCCCCCCTAGGGAGTGAAACTACTTCAGCCTAATCTCTCCAGAGTAGTGACTGAAATTTCTATAATCAGGTTTGTACTGGAGGAACTGTGGCTTTTTGGTTCACCTCTGCAGATCACCTCCTGAGCCCTGCATACTGCCATGTAAGGGACTCGCGTAGGTCAGGACTCCTTGCAGTGGAAGGAGAACATGCTACAGTCCACTGCTTCAGTCACAGGGAAACGCCACCATCTGTACTGCAAAGAAGCCCTTCTTGGTCAAAGAGGAGGGCCCTGGATTAGACCCTAAAGCTAGGATGTGGCTGATCCTACATAGATGCAGGAAGAAGGTGCACAGAGTCTTCCTCTGTCTTTGTGTCTCTGTGCTGGGGAAAGTATTGCTTGGGAGTGCAAGTAACTATTCTGTTTTCATTCTTATGTTGCAGCCATCACTGTGATAGCTGAGAACCTTGTCCTAGATTAGCTCAACTAGCTAATGAAAAGTGAGCAAGGAGGGAACTGTGTGAGTCCTTCAATTCCTGACAGCTAGAATTCCTCCAATGTCTCCTTTGCAGTGCAGCCCTCTCACTCCTCCAACATGGACAGAGGCTTAACTCCATGATCTGACCTTCTACATGGCATCTTGCGTGCAGCAATTTGTACAAAGGTCTGGGCTTCAGGCATATTTGGAATTCAGATGTTTGAATGCTTATTTTAACTCTCCAGGTGCAGAATTTGGTTGTTATCTCACAAAACACGGTTTCTCATGAGATAACCAGCACTGCCTTTTGTGTTCCAGCTGGAAATATCATAAGTGCTTACCACAAAGCTTCCTGAGGTATTTTGGCACTTATGATTCTGGTATCAAGTGGAATGCAGAATTCAGGCATTTCAGAACCTCAATAATAATAAGAATTAATAATTAATAAAAAGCTCTCTCCATATGGGACCCTAAAAATGGATCAAGGTTTGGGAGAAAATGGGTGGATTTTATCTTACCCGAATCTGTTACTCAAGAGCCAGGTATGAAGTAAATGTGTTGAATTTTAAATATAGCACACAGGATTAGAGACTGTCAAGTTTTCAGTTTCTAGAACTGTGTAAATTCGTATCTAATGATGTGAATTACAGATGCAAAGTGCATCTGGACAAAGTCTGTCCTGCATGCACCACAAAATTTAGCTATGCAATTTCAGAAGGTAGTTTGGAAATCTGGCACTTGCAGTAATGTAAGGCAATGCCTGCAACACTCAGCAATGTTTGTAATATTTCCTTTATATCAGGATTTTATTTTTCTTGCAGTTGCATTGATACTTTCCCACTTTAAATAGATCTCTGGACGAGTGGGAGAAACCTCAAGCTTTCCTATATATTGATATATACTAACTCATGAAAACACCATTTCAAGAAACGAGTTCATAGCTGCCATTTTTATAGTCCTTTCAGGGGCCCCAGACCCCTTTAAATTGCCCGGGTGTGGCAGGTGGGGCCAGGGTAGATGCTCCAGGGGAAGCTCGCGGGGCCGGGGGAGAGACCCAGCTTTGAACTTTGGTGGAGCCTGGCCCTCCTGTTCTCATATTGATGGAGCACGGGCACCAGGGGCCCATACAACTCACCGACCCTCATTTCATATTCTAGTAAAAGCCAGAGCTACAGTAGAAGAACCACTCAGCGATCAATATAGGGCTCAAAACTATATCATTTAATTCAGACACATGCAATAGCTCTTGAAATTCTTGCAGGTAGGGGACTGCTCTTCCTAAGATTGACCAAGAGGCTCAGAAGCCTTGGATGAACAGCCAGGCTTCTGGATGCTTATCTGTTCCAAACCTCTGGGAGTTCAGCTATCCTTATGCAACACATCAGCTTAGTGCATATCGTATTTCAACAGCTATCTGAGAAAGGGACATGGAAAAGGAGAGAGAAGGCTCCTGTAGTTATTGCAGGGGCATAGAAGTACAGTAGTTAGTCCCATGCTCAGTCTATTTGACTTCTGAGCCAGGAACTCCTCAATTCTAATTCTAGCTGCATCACTGTCTTGCTGTAGTCTTCTTGAGTGAGTCATGTAAACTCTGTTTTAGTTTTTTGGCTACAAAATGGAGATAACTACTGCCTGAAAGGGGTGTTGAGGCTTAATTAATGTTTGCACAGTGCTTTCAAAATATGAAGTGCAACATAAATATGATCCCTAACTGCTGCTCTAAATTGGCACTGAACACACATGTCTATCCATCAGATTTTCCTGCCTACTTTCACTGATTGCACCAACCTCAACTGGAGGAAGCTCAGATGAAACAATGCACACGAGAAAGATAACCTCCTGTAAATATCTATTTCTAAACATTCCTAAGCGTAAGGATAGTCCGATACACAGACAAAATCCATCTCTAACAATTACAGAGAAGGATAAATAGTGTTAACTCTTTCAACTTCCAGTTCTCCTGACCTTTCATGGAATTTTCCTATTTCAAATCTGGTCTAAACTGCCATGGCTTTGTTTTTATTTCTTCCTATTATCCTATGTTATACCACAGCAGGTTGCCTCCTTGAGAGCTGCAGACAAAATAAGATAGATGTACCAAATGTAAAGATATGAAAGGACTGGTTTCCATAGCAATTGTAAACATGTAAAGGCTCAAAGATCTTAATTCTGGTTCTGGTTATAGTGTAGTAGTTGAGCAGATAGTAAAAACAAGATGTTAAGGAATGAGTTCTTACTAAAATACCAATTACCTTCATGTCTCCCATGCATGACCATGCATTCAAGTGGTCACATCCATGGAGCATCAGAATGTCTGGTGACTTCATATCATTCATTCCCTTTCCATTGTAGAGCACTAAGAAATCATAAGTCATAGAAGTTAGCTAAGGAAGAGAATTAAATTTAACACGTTAGATTGCTCGGTATCCTACTAATTCAGAAGTGAGAGTGCCAGGCTGACACTTTAAATAAAATATCATGTTAATATTTCCCTGACAGGCATTGTTATTCTAGTTGTTTAGAGTGTAAGCTCACTGAGGCGTTGACACTATGTTCTTACGTCTGTGTAAAAGTACCTAGCATACTGTGGGCACTCTATACTTATCAGAGTTTGGGGGTGGGAGGAGTTAACATCCTGCTACTTGTATATAGTTTGTTTAATAATACCTTGCTCTTGTATAGCGTTTTAATCAGATTTATTTTTCAAAAAAATAAATTGCTTTTATGAATATCCCTTTCAGTTATGTCAACTGTTTATATTAAGCTGGACCTGCAGAATTTGAAGCTGCATCCAATCTGCATGCACAAAACATAGAGAATGATCTATTGAAGGTGCACTTTTGTATGTACAATCAATGAAGTTCACTGGAAACAGCCCAGTAAGTGTACATGTGCATGTAGGGCTTCCCTCTCTCAGGATTTGAATTAGACTACACCTCATTCACAGCTTTGACAATGGGATAATTTGCTGTGCAGTTTGAAAGCCTGATGGGTTGAGATGTGCTCTCACCCATTGTGCCAGGCACACAGGAAGAAAGATAAGCTGCAAGGGATATGGATTAACTAGGCTGCAATGTTATTAACTTGATTCCTCTGGGAAATAGCCAGCAATAACATGTACAGTGCAGGTCACCATTTCTTCCTTCCTTTGTTTCTACCTACCTGAGGGCTGCCATCAGTCGCAACCCTTTGCTTGGACACCACCACCCTCCCTTTGTCTGAGGATCAGGGAAAGGAGCTGGGAAAGAAGGTTGTCTGCTCACTGACTTGAGTGTCAGATGGGCTCTGGCTGGAGGGGCAGGGTTTATATGCCCTTCCCCTGGGTGTGCAGGAGCCACTGGCTTATCTGAGTCCCTCTGGCTAGCCCACCAGCTCAATGATACCTTTACAAATGGTAATTAGTTAAGCCTTCAGAACATTGTATGAACTATTTAAGATGGGTAAATTAGTGGCACCAACTTTCATGATCTTATCACAAGTCTTGCAATAACTAGTTTTTTTTTTTAAGCCTCTGCTTTTAGAGTTCTGTAATCGAGATTATCAGCTTTCATTTTATTTAAAAAAACAAGTTGCTAGTCCTCTTGGTTGCAGAGTAAATTAGGAAACTGTGACGCACACAACCCCATTGTAACCTACACCTTCAAAAATCAGAAGGCAAATAAAAAGAACCCAAAATATACTATTCTTAAGCCAATCTCCAGACTTTTTTCGTGATTTTTTAAAAAAAATGTTTCAAGTAGCAATACTGATAAACTGAGGCACAGGGAGGTCATTCACAAAGTGAATCAAAATCATAGTCCCACCCCTGGGGTGGTAGAATGGACTATGCATTTCCTTGGGCATATGGTTGGCTATTCTCATGAGACAGACTGGTAACAAATAATCTTTTCCTGGTATTATTATTTCAGCTTCCTCTTCTTTTCAGAGTAATCTACAGAATAGGAAATCCTCCTTGGGGACTTGCTGTTTTAGGGTTGGTCCTAGGGAACCCACAAAACTTGGTAAAAGTAATTTTTCAGAAAGCAAATCCAACTGAACTTCAAACCCTTTGAAAAGAGAGTTAAGGCTTTGGGAAGAGAAGTGTTGAAAAGCTAGTGATATGGCATCTGCCTGGTACAGGAGATAATCAGATGTCTCATTTCTAATGCTTTTAGTCACACTAATGGTTATTTTTCTAGGAAACAAGAATTGTTCTACATTTCAAACTCACTGGATACATCAATCTTTGCAGCTCCAGGAAACAGACTTCTGTAGCAAAACAGAATTGTTACAGGCCACTGATAGAGAGACCCACATGGAGACCATGACAACATGGAGGGAAAAATTAGAAAATAAACAAATGAGTCATCTTAAATCTTTGAGAAACAGCAGCAAATGTTCTAAATCAGCATCTGTTTTCGCCTCCTTCCTTTGTTTCCTAGTAAACAGTTTCCCCTCTGCAGGTATTTTATAATACGGGATTTTGTAATGGGAAGACTCATGTAAGGGGATAAGAGGGATTCTTACACTAAGTCTCTGGTTCATCTGCACTTGACTTGACTAACATCCCTTTGATGCTCTATGCAGCTGTTTAACACTCCTCCTTGAAAACTTATACGCCAAAAAAAAAAAAAAACAAACCCCAGACAAGTGTGCATCTTATAATCAGTAGGGTAAACTTTACATAATCTACTTCTGAACTTGGAGCCTGATTCTGCCCCCATAGAAATGGCAATACATTCAATGACTTCGGTGGGAGCAGGATCAGACTCTTGGCCGAGGTTTTCAATTATTTAGAATGACACTGAAGTGTCAGAAGGTGCCGATAAACTGACGCTCTGAAATGATTTCCAGAAATCTGGCCTTTGGGAAGCAATATCTCTGGAAGGGAGAGAACTGGGGTAGGTTTTTAGAAGAGATGCTTTGAATATGCCAGATGCATGCTAATTTCATCATTTCTCATTTAAAGGCTTGACATAGCTCTCTCACTCACTCACTCTCTCTCTCTCTCTTTCTCTCTCTCTCTCTCTCTCACACACACACACACACACACACACACACACTCTCAAAGGCTACAGCATCTATGAGGAATGCTAGATAGTTCTTGTTTCCTCAGCTAGCAGTATTCAAAACTAACAAGTAGATGGCATTGCACTACTATTTTTAACATAGAAAATGAAACCTTATATTCTCTGTTTTATTTCCTGTGTCAGACTGGGGACTTGAACAAATTAATTCTGTATTTGTTCAATTTACCAGTTACAGTATCTGATTCTAAAAATATAATTATCAATGTAAAGGTTGCCATACTAATTATTTTAAAACCTAAAATCAGATTTACTCTTTATGCTGAAGAATACTGAGCTTTAATAACATGCCTAACAAAAATTATCTTGTGTTTGAGATGACTGAGTTATGAAATATCAATTTCCTGAGTGGCTAAAGATACTATCTGGTTCTCAAAAGGGGAAAAAAAGACTAAGCATTGTACTGCACTATGCATAATTTAGTACCAAAGGTTTTCAGAGAAATTCTCCTGGCTCCAAAAGCAATGGGAAAGAACAGAAAAGCAAGGAGAAGTTATCAAAAGGGTTGCCTTAATGACAGGTGTGTTGGCTTATAGTTCCTAGTAGAGTGCTAGGAGTAAGGCAGTGGGTTTGCCATCCCACAGAATTACATGAACAACTTCAGTTTAGACCAACAGGCGTTTTCCAATGAGAAACATCTGACAGGAAATTCCCAGCCAGCTCTAATTCCTAACTAGCTAAACTGAAGATCACAAATGTAGGCTCCCCCCCACCCTTTGTTGTCCTTTTTTGGTGTCTTTCCATTTTAACAATCTTGTATTTGTTCCTGTTCTCTTTTCAGTACCTGGCATTCCCTCACTTGGGGACTATGTGTGTACACACACATACATACATACATACAATCATCCTGTGAGGGTTTCTTGGGGAAAGGATTACACACACAGATAATTGACAGGAAGAAGGTTGTGACTATAGCAGTTATTCCCTTTGCCTTCTAGTCACCCCAATCCTCCTATTCTAGTCATCTCTGCCTCCCAGCCATCTTAGCAGACACACATGTTAATTTTTTCCCCCTGATCTTAAATGTATGGCATTAAAAATATGAGCTAAATAGGATCCCTGAATGTGACAATGCAGCCACCAGGACTGAAAATGCATAACGATAATGGCGGGGGGGAGGGGGCTGGGAGGATAACTTCATTTTAAAAGGTAATGAGGTGCTAGTGGAGAAAGGGCCAGTCATGCTGGCTCCCAAAGCAATTGTCTGGAGGTAAACAGACCAGCTGTCCCCTCCATATTGAAGATCGAGGATGCGGCAGAACAGCAGCCTCCTGGGTATAAATTACTCATTTGGCACATCCATTGAGCCGGATTCCTATGTACTGTGTCACACTTAGATCCTGACTCGGCAAGCTACTTAGGCACATGCCTAACTTTAAGCACATGAATAGTGCCATTGATGTCGAGCTGAATACGCACATATTTAAATACCCTGTTGAAATGAGGCCGTAAATAGCTTGTTCTGATTCTAAGTACTGGCGGTTGTAATATTTTCCATTTTAAGTACAGGAAGCATTGCTGGAATGAGCACTATCTCAAGAACTTTGTTCTCTCACTGTAAGTCATAATTAGCTCCACTAAAATCAATTGTTTTAGTGGAGCTAATTCTGACTTACTTATACAGTTGCACAAGTATAAGTCCTATGCATGTGAATGGAGAATCAAGCTAATTGTGTAACTCATACCATTATTTGCTGGGTGTTGAATTTGGCCTACAAAAATTGAATTCTAGGTTACTGTGGATAGATATTTAAAGAAGCCTTCCCTTTTGTAAGTCCCTTTCCTCATACAAAGAGCCCACTAGCTAAGTCTGAACAGTTTTCACGTCTCTTCTGAAAGGTAAAATACTGTTAACTCAAAGCATTAACCTGCATTCAGGGAAGAATTAGCAATGGGTGAACCCCAAAAGGTTTAGAGTTTTTTGAAGATTATCTGGTCCATCCTAGACCAAAGAGGTTTAGTATTGAGATGGACATTTCAGACAAAATTTCTTATGAAATGTGTATCTTGGCCAGAAGCAAAAGTAGTGGAAGTATCCACAATCTGTGGTTGTGTGGTGTCTTCTCCTGATTCCTCCCCCCCATACGCCAAATTCCTTTCACTTCTGTCTGAAAGTACGAAGCACAGAGGCTGTGAAAATGGAAGGAAAAGAAAAGACAATAAAGACATGGAAACTTTTTCAAAGCCCTTAAAAGGGGTGGCTCATGTTTGGTTTAAATTCTGTGTGCCACTGACATGGGCACTTTAACTGAACAAGTCCACTGATCTTTATCCCATGCATGGGTACACAAGACCCAAAATGCAGTGGAATTGATGTAATCCTCCTATGTGAGGAGGGGACAAGCTGTGCATATGCTCTCTGCATGCTGCTAAGTATTGGTCTATTGCACCCTATGACAGTCTGGGGAGGGAATTTCTTGGAGCATGGCTAGGCACATCCACTGGTCAAAAAACTAATGCAGGGGAGCCTAATGGGCCATGGACAGTATTACTCTAGCGTAGTGGCTACTTCATGGGCTGTGGGGGACAGATTGAATCTTCCCCACACCAAGCCTATTTTGGGCACTGCACAGATAAGGATTTCATCCGTAGTAATCCCCATCATTTGATTTGGATGATATGGCTCAAATCCTGCTCCTGGTGAAAGAACAGGGTTCTGGATTTGGGGAGGGGAAGGCTGTGCAGGAATGTATGCTCCTGTATTAGAGCTCAGCTCCATGGAGGCTCCTTGGGAAGTGGGGAAGGGCCAAAGATTTGGATTGTGGAGGATCCTCCTGCCCTCCCTGCTGCAGGGCTGTATGAGATATTTGCGAAGAGCCCTTTCAGCTGTTTGGTAGAAAGACCTTCCCCAGGCTGCAGTGCAGCTACTGAGCTGTCCCACGGAAGTGTCATTTGTTGACACCATCTGCTGGAATACTCAGTGCCCAGCACACTGCCTAGTCTGAAAGTGGAGTCTGCGGATTAGGCCACGAGTGAGCATTGAGCAAAATACTTTGAAATAGCCACTAAACCTCACAGATAACATACTGAATAATAGTTCCATGCGATACAAAATTTTTTATTAAAACCGCATCATCTCATCAAAAGGCTTCCTGTTCTGAATGTCATCAAAACATAAAACTTGTGAAAGACTAGAGAAGTGTGAAGAAGAAGAATACACAAAGCACAGGACAAAATCAATCTTTTAGGCTGTTAAATTACTGACCGCATAAGCATTACATGGAAACTTATTTAATTAGCTATAGAAACATAACTTGCAAATGAATTGCTTTGAACCAGCTCTCATATAGTTTTCATTGCTTTCTTTAAGACTTAAGTTGGCATGTGGGCAGAACTAAAAACAATCCAGAAGCTCTAAATATTAAGCAATATAAGTACATAGTGATAGTTTGCTGGAACTGGATATTTGCTATGAACTGCTGGTGGTTAAGTATAAACCTCTTGTTAAAGGGACTCATTCTAGTGCTCTAAATATAGCCGTGTGGATGCTGTGGCTCGGGCTCTGAATCCACAATGTCGAAGCACCATCTATGCAGCTCTTTTTAGTGTCAGCATGAGTCCGTGGACCTGTCCTGGAAGATTTGCTCCCTGATCCAGTGTAGATGTGCCCTTAGAGACTTGTCTTATAAATTTAGGGAAAATGTAAGGTTCTGTAACCTGTAATGGCCTAGAAGATTGCTGAGACTGACTGTTCCTGTGTTCAGAATTACCTGTAAACTCAATGTTTACTCAGTCTAATATGGAAAATTTTCACTAAAGTCACTCAAAATTTGTCCCTAACCCTAGACAAATTAGAGGATTGGGCCAAAAGAAATCTGATGAGGTTCAACAAGGACAAGTGCAGAGTCCTGCACTTAGGATGGAAGAATCCCATGCACCGCTACAGACTAGGGACCGAGTGGCTAGGCAGCAGTTCTGCAGAAAAGGACCCAGGGGTTACAGTGGACGAGGAGCTGGATATGAGTCAACAGTGTGCCCTTGTTGCCAAGAAGGCTCACGGCATTTTGGGCTGTATAAGTAGGAGCACTGCCAGCAGATAGAGGGACGTGATCATTCCCCTCTATTCGACATTGGTGAGGCCTCATCTGGAGTACTGTGTCCAGTTTTGGGCCCTACACTACAAGATGGAAAAATTGGAAAGAGTCCAGTGGAAGGCAACAAAAATGATTAGGGGGCTGGAGCACATGATTTATGAGGAGAGGCTGAGGGAACTGGGATTATTTAGTCTGCGGAAGAGAAGAATGAGGGGGGATTTGATAGCTGCTTTCAACTATCTGAAAGGGGGTTCCAAAGAGGATGGATCTAGACTGTTCTCAGTGGTAGCAGATGACACTACAAGGAGTAATGGTCTCAAGTTGCAGTGAGGGAGATTTAGGTTGGATAGCAGGAAAACCTTTTTCACGAGGAGGGTGGTGAAACACTGGAATGGGTTACCTAGGGAGGTGGTGGAATCTCCTTCTGTACATGTTTTTAAGGTTAGGCTTGACAAAGCCCCGGCTGGGATGATTTAGTTGGGGATTGGTCCTGCTTTGAACAGGGGGTTGGACTAGATGACCTCCTGAGGTCCCTTCCAACCCTGATACTCTATCAATGGAATTATGGTTCGGCCCTGCATAGAAATGAGCTAGTTTCAGCCAAAATCGCTCAAGGAAGTGTAAATGTCACCTTCCTGTTACAGCTGATTCTTGTGGGGCGATCACCTTAAAGAGGGCAGAGACAGTGTTAGTACTTCTGTCTCCCACCCCTCGGGTTTTTCATTGTTGGCAAAGCACTTACAGGAGCATTGGAGCTCCGCTGACTCAGAATATTGAAGGGACACTAAATCAGTACATCCCTTTGCTAACTCGCCAAAGCCCTAGCCTTGATCTATGCTACATATGTTTTGGGCTGTGATGTCACCTTCTGGATCACTGACACAACCTTCCCTTTCTGAAAGAATTTCCATAATTGGTGGTGGTCATTAAGTTCCACGATGGCCAAAGCTTAATAGAGCTAGGCTAAATCTGGCCACATGTGCTAGTCTGAAGCTTGCTATCAATCGTAAGACTGGCAGAGTTTGTAAGCTTTTAACTCACTTTCCAGACCATGAATCTCTGGAAAGCAACTTCTACCACTCTAACTTCCATGGCTTGACATTAGCTTTCTCCCACAAGATGTTGGTTATGTCTCATGTGCTGCTTATAGTTTATAATTTTTATTCCTTCTGAAAAAATATTTAAAACACAAAGAAGCAGAGACCTAACTTTCTCGTGGGAGAAGTCCAGGGCTTCTATAAAATATCCTTCCATAAATCTACCTCAGAGTGGCTACTGGCTTTGAGTACACTGCACATCCTACTGTACTAGGAAAAAATCACAAACAGATGAAATCTCACATTTTTGATTACGGAAATATTTCTTTCTCTGCAAAAGAGGACGTATTTTTGACAATTAGTCCCTTGAACAGTATAACTGAGCAGGAATTCCAGTTTACCTCCAGAAGGCTCTTGCATTTATTTAAGAATCACCCAAGCACCAATGGCCCGAAACAGGAATACACCACAAAAGATTAAAAATGAGCACAGACACTCAGGTCAGAACTAATTCCTCCAGATAAAGAAACTTTGGAAAATTAATCTCTCCTGAATACCATCATTTCTTAGTAGTTTGTTTCTTCCTTTCCCTTGGAATCAAGTACTAGACAATTCTTGTAACTGTTTTTCATGATATGCGGTGGTTTATGAAGTGTTTCTGAATATGTTTTATGAATATGAAAGTGTTTTATGAATATGTTTTATGTCTGTTGAATTTTATATAATTGATGGGTTTGATGTTGAGGCACTTTCTATAGCTCTACATGGGTGTATCACCATCTGAGAAGTCACGCAGGGAAATTCATAGTATTGGCTTGGTGGTTTTTTTGAGAAATGAAGGGATAAGAGGAGGGCAGTTTCAAAGAAGAGAGTCACCTCTGGAATATGACTCTGAGTGACATTTCAGACAACTCATCTCCACTTTCCCCTGGCTTTCATTTAAAATTGAGTTTTAAAAAGAATCTTACAGTGAAAAATATGAAGCCAAGCATCCAGACCATGCTCTGGAACAAGTAGGAGCTCTGGGCAGCTGCTGCCCAGTAAGAAAAGAAAGGGCAGTTTTGAAAGTAATTGGTTCACTGTGTCCTTCACAAAAACACACCTGGGCTCTGACTTGAGTAGGTGGGCTGAATGCTGTATCCTGTGAGGTGCAGAGCACTCCCAGCTCCTGTTGGCTTCAATGCACTCACCACAAAGAAGAGCGGTGCACAGTGAAGGAAAGCTGTAAATAGATGGATACTGATTAAAAGTCACACAGCTGCCCTCACCACAATCTTGGGTCATCAGCTAGTGTTTTTAGGTTTTGAATGTAGACTAAAGTACTTTACCTTATCACTGGGGTTCCGATCTGAGTCACCTATCCCTGATATTCAAAAGAACCCATATACTGCAGACTAACTTTCTTTGAGGTATTGCCTTTTGTCATGTGACACTAGTTTTTCCTGGGTATGGTGCCCTTGGTATTCTTTCTTTAGAAGATTTGCTTATCAAAAGTCCTTTGCAGGTTTAGAAACTGGCAAATGTTGCCTGATCCTAACATTATTATATTTTTATTATAAGTTAAAATGCAGTTTAACCTTTGTGAATAATAAGGTAAAAGTGGATTTAAGGACAAGGTGGCTAAATCAGGGAAAATTCTTTTGAGCCATATTTCCATAGTCTCATTAAAATCACAGTGTTGCCGGCACCCAGTGCCGAGAGGCTGAACAACAGCTTGAGTGGTTCGTTACCCGGTGTGCTACACCCAATAATCACAACGGGGTGGAGAAGCAGAAAAGTTTATTTGCAACTGCAAAAAGGTACACGGAGAATAAAATCTCAAATCCTGCAGAACAGAGCAGGAAGTTACACAGGCTTTTATACATCCTTTTTCTCAGCATACTTATCCAATAGCAAGCTGCCCCAAGTATCCATATAGCCAGCCAATCCAGTTCCCAGCTAGTTCCCTGATTCTCTGTATCATTTGTTAAACTATACATAAAGCTGCTTTATTTAGCATTGTTTTTTCATATCTCCCCTGTTTGGCCTTGCTTAGTTTCAGGCAGTCTGACTCTGCAACATACTGTTGCAGATTCTCAGCATAGCTGCTGTGTGTGCCTCCAGGCCGGGGGGCCAAGGACACTTGGGCCTAGTACGCAGAGCTGCTGCGAGTGCCTCCAGGCAGGAGGGGGGGGCCCAAGGACACCGGGGCCTAGTGCGAGGGGGCTTCATCGACACTCGTGGTCTTTCATCCCCTCGAGTTACC
This sequence comes from Caretta caretta, assembly GCF_965140235.1. Classification (NCBI taxonomy): domain Eukaryota; kingdom Metazoa; phylum Chordata; order Testudines; family Cheloniidae; genus Caretta; species Caretta caretta. The sequence continues at coordinate 18,837,776 of NC_134214.1, forward strand.
TAGTGGCCATGCCCCAGTGTCCCCAACAACTCCCCCCTTTGAGAACACCCAACAGCCTTGGCTCTGAGTTTTTTCACTTGGGCTACTTATTTCTTTACAATATGACTTTGCATAAGCACTTTGTGATAGCCCTGAAGAGAATGACTTATTAACTTTTGCAAAAGGGCCCTGACACATGATATTGCACAGCATAATACCAGTAATACAAGCAATACAGGAAAGAGAAGTATGAATAGCAGGCTAAATAAACCACCAAGCCAAGACGACAAACCCCAGCCTGAAAACAAGGTTTGCAACCAATCGTTCTCTGGGGCAGTATAGGCAACCTGTGCTCCGGCTCGGGCATGGGCTTCAGCCTGTACCACCTTTTTATAGATCTCATAACTGCTATCATTGACATATACACACCATTGGGGCCCGATGAGGGCACAAACCCCTCCTTGGGATGCCAAGAGATAGTTCAAAGCCAGTCTGTTTTGGAGGGAAAACGTCCTGAGCTGCTGTACCTTTTTATTTAAAGTTTTTATTGCTGACCCTAAATTACTAACCGAGTTTTTTAACTTTAAGGCCACTTTTTAAAGTACCATCTGCAGCCTTACAGTATAGCAGCCTATGCATGCCATGGCTGGCCCGGTAAACAGTGGCGCTATTTTTAGTACAAAGCACCCTACCAGCTTCTCGGTTGTGAGGGTATTTTTTATATTGCCCTCCAATGCCTTAGTCAGTTGCCGCAGGGTCTTTTCTCGTGACTCAACAGAGGTGTCTCGGGCATTTTTAATCTTTTCTTTTGGGCAGTGTGGCAGTTATGGAAAGATGAGGAACTCCATGAGCTATATAACAGCTACCTGTCCAGTTGGCTGGCAGCACCTTGTAAGCCTTTCGGCCACATACAAAATAGTGACCCTGTAGGGCCCAGTAAGGACTGTTTCTTAAGGGGATTCCTGGGATATTTAAGGCTGCTTTGGCTGCTTTTTTAAACAATTTATATGCCCCTAAGGGGGCATTCCATCCTCCTGATTGGGTACAAGTGGGGGCGTTTCTAATTGTGCCGTTCAAATTACACTCGCCATAGGGACCACTACAAACCCACCATTGGCTTGCTACATTGGAGATATTAACTGGACAGCAAGTTACATTTTTAAACCCCTTTTTTTGTGGTAAGATTATTTGTAAGAGTTTCCCTAAAAGGGGAGGAACCATTATACCCACACTGTTGGCCTCCCCTGTTTGTCTTTATTTAATACCCACCAGCCCACTGTGTAATAACACAGGAGCTCTTTCCCACAGGATGCCCATAGGGATTAGATTGGTTTTAGGTAAAACATAACACTTTCTCAGTGAGTACTGCAACTGAATACTCCTGGTCCTGATAGGTGGCTTGCTGTAAAGAGGTCTTGTTCCAGAACGGTAAGTCCGTTCTTTCCTGCTCTTTGGTGGTGGCTAATTCTGCTAGGGTCAGGGGCAGCATGTCAAGGGGCATTCCCGTTTTGGGGGATAGTGGAGTTGGAGCACATACCCAGCAATCAGTCTGGTTTGTTAAATTAGCAACATGGTGCGCAAGCAAAACAAAGGAGTTATGCTCCCGATATGCACAGTTTGGAAATACCAATACAGAGAATAACAATGTTACCCAATTAATTATCACCAGAGTCTTTCCAACCCAGGGTCTCCAGTACCTGGGTGGGCCCATTTTAGCATTAAGGTGCCCGCTATTTGTGTCTTTTAAACAGTAGTTTTAGCCCGAGATCTCACTAGATGAGGAGTCAGCACATTGGACGGTCCACTGTCCTGCTGACGATGGGGCGGTTACTGCCTTCAGACGAGAGTGATGGATCCAGTTCTTGTGTCCCTCGATCTTTGCCGCTGTATGGGAGACCAGCAGGACGGTATAGGGTCCTTTCCACTTTTCCTGGAGAGGCTCGTCTTTCCAGGTGCGAACAAGCACAGAGTCACCGGGCTGTAAGGAGTGAATGGGAGAGTCCAAGGGGAGAGGCTGGGAATCCTTGGTATACCTGTGAAGAGACAAGAGAACAGCAGACAGGGAACACATATACTGTGACAAAAAACCATTACCCAACTCCCATTCCCCTGAAATAACCGGGGTGCCATTCATAGGCCATGCCCTTCCAAACATAATTTCAAAGGGACTGAGCCCTAATCTACCCTTTGGGAGAACGCGGATACGGAGTAGGACGAGGGGCAAAGCATCAGGCCATCGCAGTGAGGCTTCTTGGCACACTTTTGAGAGATGCCGTTTAAGGGTCTGATTGGTACGCTCCACTACCCCACTGGCTTGCAGTCTCCAGGGCGTATGGAGTTTCCGGGGGATCTGTAAGGCATGTGAGATGCTTTCAATGATTTTTGACGTGAAGTGTGTCCCATTGTCAGATTCCATCCACAGGGGGAGTCCAAAGCGAGGAATGATCTCCTTAACAAACTTGAGGGCCACTGTTCTGGCAGTGCAGTTACAGCATGGGAAGGCTTCTGGCCATCCGCTGAACTGTTCCACTATAACAAGGAGATATTTGAACCCTTGGGTCCGGGGAAACTCAGTAAAGTCTATTTGCCACACTTGTCCAGGGCCCGGAGTGGGTTCTAGGGCAGCTGGTGGCACAGGATGTCCCGGTCGGGGGTTATTCTTTTGGCAGACTAAGCAGTCTGCTTGTACCTGGGCAGCCAGGGGTCGGAGTCCGGAAGTGATAAAATATTTTCCCATTAGTTGGATAAGTGCTTCCCTGCCAGCATGAGTGGTTTGATGTAGTTTCTGCAGCACTGGCCGGATTAGGCCCTTTGGTAAGAGGACCTTCCCTTCTGGGGAATGGAGCCATCCCTCCTTTCACAACAGCATAACCCGCCCTCCTTTGCCCATCTATTACAGTACTGCTACCATCAGTGTACCACTCATAATCTGCATTTGGGAGGGGTACATCCTTTAAATCCGGACGGCTGGAGTACTGGACATCTATGATCTCTGAACAGTCATGTTTCTGTTCCTCTGTTTCTGGCAAGAGAGTGGCTGGGTTAAGGGAGGGGCAAGGCTGTAAGGTGACTTCAGAGTTCTCTAACAGCTTAGCCTGATACTGAGCAATACGAGCCTGGGTGAGCCAAAGCCCTCCCTTTGCATCCAATAAGGCTCGGACCATATGGGGAGTATAGATTTGCATAACCCCTCCCAATGTTAGCTTCTCGGCTTCCTCAAGCACTAGGGCAGTAGCTGCGACCACCCATAAACATGCCGGCCAACCCTCTGCAACCTGATCCAGTTGCTTAGAAAAATAAGCCACGGGATGTCTCCATGCTCCTAACAGCTGTGTGAGCACTCCTAGGACCACCCCCTTTCGTTCATGTACATACAACTGAAACGGCTTAGAGAGATTCGGCAAGCCCAGTGCCGGGGCTTCCATCAATTTTCTTTTCAGGATTTTAAATGTCCTGTCAGCCTCTATCGTCCAATAGAAGGGGTCATGATCTGCTCCTTTTACACAGTCATAGAGGGGTTTAGCCCACAGTCCAAACTCTGAGATCCATATCCTGCAAAAGCCTGCCATACCCAGAAATGCCCTGAGCCGCTTACGATTACTTGGGGTAGAAACTTGACAGATAGCTTCCTTTCTTTTTTTTTTTTCGCTTGAACGCTGACACTCCCCTTGCCTTAGCTGTAACCTGATTCCGCTCTACCTCAGACAACAGGGTTCTCAGGAGGATATTACAGTCGTCTCATTCCGGCTTGTGACTATTGAGGCACTCCTCAAAGACTGAAATAAACCGGCTTGGGTTCGTTGAGAATTCCCCAGCCTGTGTTTTAAAAGCTGCTAAGTCTATTGGATTGAATGGCACATGGGTGTAAACTTGCATAGTGGTAGCCTGACGTCCGTCTCTGCCCCTGGGCAAGCCACAACAGTCTCGGTAAGCAAAGGATATAGTCCCACCGAGGGGGCAATCTCTGTAACCCGAGGCATCCTACCCTTATAAGGTGGAGGTGTGGGGGCCGAAGGGGACACCGGCTCTGCCATTACAGTGGGGGTGGGGGTCTGGGGACTAACATTAGCTACTACTGAACCAGTCGGAGTCAAATTACAGCTCTGCAGAATTACAGCTCTTTTCTATTTCTTAAAGCCATAAACGCTTGTGCATACAAATATTCATTCCATTTACCCATTCACTGACAAAACAAAACTAATTGGACGATCGTGTTGTAATTAATCGACCCTCCTGGTGGCCACCACTCCTGGTCCTCTAGTTGATACAGTCAACTGTACAGTCAACTGTACAGAATCGTTTTAATTGGCTCTTAGTCATCGGATCCACACCAAATACCTTCCAGTTTGCTAGAATGCACTCTAGGGGCGTACACCGTGCCCTAACCTCTGAGCTCTGTCCCTGTCCCATACCTACAGGGTAACTCTGGGCGTCCCCAGGTTCCAACAGAGCATACAATCCGGATTTTAAAAGGTTCCTACCTTATCCAAGGGACCGGTTCTTCACCGTGGCCTGCAGCTGCTCCTCCCCCACGTCTAAGGGACCGGTTCTTCACCGCCGTCCACAACAGCTTCTCCACTATATGAGTGCGTTGCACTGTTGTGCCCTCTGGGGTCGATCAAATCGCGTCTCCTCCGAGGCCCCCGATGAACTCACCGGTGCGCGCTGGGCGTCGGTTCTCGCCGCAATCCTCGACCTCCAGGAGGGGTCCGGGCAAGGCTAAATTGCAGCCTCGTCGCCCATCCAGGGACGCCAAAAGCTGTTGCCGGCACCCAGTGCCGAGAGGCTGAACAACAGTTTAAGTGGTTCATTACCCGGTGTGCTACACCCAATAATCACAACGGGGTGGAGAAGCAGAAAAGTTTATTTGCAGCTGCAAAAAGGTACAGGGAGAATAAAATCTCAAATCCTGCAGAACAGAGCAGGAAGTTACACAGGCTTTTATACATCCTTTTTCTCAGCATACTTATCCAATAGCAAGCTGCCCCAAGTATCCATATAGCCAGCCAATCCAGTTCCCAGCTAGTTCCCTGATTCTCTGTATCATTTGTTAAACTATACATAAAGCTGCTTTATTTAGCATTGTTTTTTCATATCTCCCCTGTTTGGCCTTGCTTAGTTTCAGGCAGTCTGACTCTGCAACATACTGTTGCAGATTCTCAGCATAGCTGCTGTGTGTGCCTCCAGGCGGGGGGGCCAAGGACACTTGGGCCTAGTACGCAGAGCTGCTGCGAGTGCCTCCAGGCAGGAGGGGGGGGCCAAGGACACCGGGGCCTAGTGCGAGGGGGCTTCATCGACACTCGTGGTCTTTCATCCCCTCGAGTTACCTAGTGGCCATGCCCCAGTGTCCCCAACAACAGTAAGTTGGTGTCTGGAGGAAAGCTACTGCAAGTTGAACAGGGGCTTTCCAGTACTTATAGACATGATAGAGTAAATTAAAATAATCTGAATTAGGGCCACTTCAGTTCTGAATAAGTGTGTCCACACAGGGATTTAATGCAGTTTAACCAATCTGTTTTAAATTCATGTCTTTAGTTAGTTTGGATTAATTTTATCCTAAAGTGTAGAGAAGCCCTTGAATCATTCTACCCTGATTCTCAACAGACGTACAGAAAGCTTTACATATATGTTCTGTGGCAAATGTACAACATGAAGAAAGAAACCAGTTTATTTTGTTCCTTTGCATATAACAAAATAAAATTTAAAACAACTTAAACCACCCTAACAATAAACTGATAATGTAAATTGCAAAAAATCCAAACAAAAAATTTTACATTTAAATCCAATCCAGCAAGCCCTGATTCTATGAAGCAAATTGGAATGATATTAAAAATAAAGAAATTTCAATTATCTGTAGACATTTTTCCATAATGTGTATGTTAAAATATTCAGTAGCTATCACAAATATAAGAAATAAATAATAGATTAAGAAATGCACCTGAACAACAAATTTAACAGCCTCAAATTGTTAAAAGTATTAGAATTGTAATAAATAAACAATCATTATAATTTATTTTAACCTTGTAAATCTTTAGTAGAGTATTTAATATTAGCATTAAGGAATTCTGGGCAGAAGAATAAGAATGAGTGCAATTTTATTAAAACAACACTGGTAATCACTTTAATAAATCTAGACGATCAAGATAAATGAACAACTTTATTTAAAACACTCAGGATTTATCCCCAGTGATTCTAACCATTGTGTGAAGAAATGAGGATTATTTAAAAACAATCCACATATTGAAGTGATTTGAAATACTCCCCTTTTATTTAAATTCTTTATTCTGGGAAAGTTCTTTTCAGGATGTATCAGTTTGGTATTATCATTGATAATTTCTCAGTGGTTTTTTTTTTTTTTATGTAAGCGGGAGAATAGTCCCACTATTGTGGGGAACTTTCCTGGCTTCTGCACTACCCTGGTGAAGTGGGCCAGTGAAAGGATCTGAGTCCTCGTTGCCACTTCCTTTACCCAGTGGCCTCCCTGCCCTTGAGGACTCCCCTTCCACTCTCCTATCTGGCAGAGTCCTTGTAACCCCAACAAGGCTGGGCCCAGGATTCCTGGGGGGCTCGACCCCCCAACCCTGCTGTGGTCACCGAGGACAGGGGCTAGGGTGTCCCCACTCTGGGGTACTCTCTCTGCACTGGGCACGTCTCTGACCCATTGACCATTACATACAATTTAAAGCAAATGCAAGTTATTTAATCAACAATTAATTTAAAAAAGAATAAGGAAAAATGGGAAAGGTTAAAGGAAACACATCAACCTGCTCTGTGGCAGGGAACATCACAAACAGTGTCTCTGGAATGTCCGGGCAGTTCACAGTCTGTTCCTTGTGAGTCCCAGGCCTTCTTCTCAGGCCCTGGCTGTGCTGCAGGGATGCTGTGGGTTGGACACTTGCTCTGGTGGTGGCCACATGCTCTCAGGCTCTAAGTGGTAGGACCCTTCTTCACAGTGTTGCCCTCGCCCTGTCAGGGTTACGATCCAAGCCTGGCCTGCAGAGTCCCTTGGCTGAGGTGTCTCCCTGTGCTGGGCCCGCTGCCCAGGGTCCCCCTTGTTCTCCCCAGCTGCTCACCGCACCCAGCTCCGGACTGCTCCAGCCCCAGCTCCACCACTCTGTCTCAGCACTGCTGCTACTCTGCCTCCAGCTCCCTGGGCTGCTTCTCTGGCCCCTCTGCCTCTGGTTGCTACAGCTCTGTTCCCAGGACAGGTCTACTCTGCAGACTGCTTCTGTGACTCTGCTCCCAGCACTGCCCTGCTTCGTAGGCTGCTTTTCTGACCCCTCTGGCTCTGGTTGCTGCAGCTCTCCTCTCAGGGCAAGTCTGCTCTCTCTGGGCTGTGCCTCCGGCTTTGGGGCTGCAGCTGTGCTCCCAGGACAGGGTCTGCTCTCTCTGGATCGGGCCCAGCTCTGCTCCCCAGTTCAGCTTGGGCCCCTGCTTTCTCCTTAGCTCAGCCCCACTCTGTCTGACCCAGGCAATTCCAGCTCACACAGAGGACGGGACCCCCCTGATGCCCTGATTACCCTGCCCGCCCTGTCACTCAGGCTGACGTGGAGTATTGGCCTCTCCCCGCTGTTCCTGGGGCTTGTCAGTCTCAGGGTCCTGATTTCCCATCGACCCCCCTTTTAGTACTGGGAGCTAGCAACTAAAACACCCCCACTGAATGTTAGTAAGGGGGCAACAATCCCCTTACATTTAGTTGCATACTGTTGTTGCCAGTTACAAGTTACCAGTGAATGGCATCTATTGGTAAATGTTATTCAAGAGACTGCATTTTTTTCTATTCTAAGCATAAGGGGACAAAAATCAAAATATTTTAGATAGGGCCATGTGAGGAAGGTAGGCAAGTGCTAGCTTAACAGTGACCACTGTGTCTGTATTGAATATTCATACTGATTGTGTTCATCAGTCATAATACAGTTTCAGTATGCTTTAAATTTTCTATACTGGACAAGTTTCATTTTTTGACATCACTATGGACTTAGAATTATCAACACATTACAGTGTTGTGCTTCCAGCTGGTTGCAAACATTTTATGTGCCTACAAATATCATTCCTTGAAAGGCATTATATAATACACATCCCAGAAAAAGCTTCAGGATTTCACTTCCTTTCACTAGGCATGTGAATGGCATATCGTTTTATCTCCAAACCTATGAGTTGGTCTAGGTTTCCTGGAAAGAGTCACAAACCTTAGCAAAGCTTTTGGCAAAGGTGCTTTAGAGCTTTGGGTCTGGGGTTTCATTTCAAGCCATGCAGATTTTAAACTTTCATTCTGAACAAGTTGTGTGTTTCTAATGTCAGGCTAGACTGTGGCTTTGCCACAAATAAGGGTAAGGGACAGCACTGCCCCATGAGGAGACCAGGGACCATAGTCAAAGTCGCAATATTGTCCCTGACTCCTCCCTTCTTCCAGGGAGGAAATAATCTGCTCCAGCTCTATATCTGGCACAAATTACATCAGCCTGTGCTGTGTGAGATGCACTAGCTGGTTTCATGGGGAAGGGAGGGTACTGAGTCAAGGCCCCACCTAATGTCCAACTCTCCCACTCCCAACCACATGGAGGCTGCTTCTCCTATTCCCTGCTACCCATTATACAAGTAGCTTTATTCCCTTATGTGGGCAGGAACACAGCTCACAATCTGACCATTACAGAAAGCTCTGCCTGAAGGAAAGGTACAAGGGAAACTGGGAAATCACAGAGCAATAAAACCAAATGGTTATAGGCACTGAAATAATTGGTTGCAAAGGGAGGACTTTGTCCTTCATGTTAGTGAACTCAAACTGTTGGGAATGGAACATAAGAACCATCTAATAATTATGAAATCAAATAATGTGTCTCTTGGTTACATGAATGATCAGTCATGCTCTTGGCTGCTGTGAAGATTGCACTGTTTATTTTCAAGGAATGTGAATAAATAACCTCTTGCATGAAATGAAGGTCTATAAAAATGGGCCATGGTATCTTTGAAGGGCATGGGCCTTACTGTGGTCTCCTTTACTCTGGTGTAATTCTGCTGAAATCAATGCAACCTAATGTAAATGAGAGGCAAATTGGGCCCTTAGTGCGGAAGTTGGATTTATACCTTTTATTAGTTTGACTTAGTCCAAATTAAAAGGTATTGTGCAAAGCCCTTCTAGTTATTCAGGTCCAGATCCTCAAAAGTATTAGGTGCCTGACTCCTAAATACAATTTCACTTATGGCTATTTTTGTTTTTAGGATTTCTCTGCAATGGGCTAGAGATGTTACCTTTGGGTTTGGAGCCTGAGTTCTGATTTTACACATGTGTAAGGAATCAGGAGCCACTGAAGTCAGTGGCTAGGATCATACCCCATCTGCTTCTACAATACCATTCTTTCTTCCACCAAACTGTGCCAGAGGTGCAATGCTGGCCAACGATCTGCACAAGGGGTGGTGTGAAAATTGTATGGTCTGGGAAGAGAAATAGGTGGAACACACACACTTCCCTATCTAGCCCCATGGAGATTCTCTGGAAAAGAAAACACTCCCTGGGGCCAGAGCTGGTGCTGAGCCATGGAGCCTCTCTCTTCATGGATTGTCCTGGCATTTGTCAGGTTTGAGAGCGGGCTTTGTGGGCCATTCTTCAGGGGGGAGGACAATCCCTGGTGGAACAATAGGGAAGGAATTGTTACTGTATTCCCTGAGAGATTCCATGGGAGGAAATTATAAGAGCTATAGTACCTGAAAGCCTGATCCAGAGCCCGCTGAAGTTCAAAAGTCTTTCCATTGATTCCAGTGGACTCTCAATCAGTCCCTAGGTGCATAATATGGTGCTATGTTTTTATTATAATCAGGGGAAACTGGCAGATCAGAGGACATTTCTTCTTGCTGCTATTAACTGCTGGCAGCATGATATTTTATTTAAATGCATTTTATTAATATGAAAGCAGCTGCAGGCTTAGGCAATGGGATGTTTGTTTCTAAGAATCAAATAATAAATAAATAATCGGAGTTGTACTAGCAACTGTCATGACAGCATTGTGGCAGATTCAACACCTTTGCAGAAATTTTCTTCAAAGCCTTTGTCAGTTTCACAAGTGAACTCTAATACTGGTGCTGTGTGAGCCTGAAAGAGACTCACATGGAGAACAAATTCTCTACATTCCTGTCCGCACACCCTACACACTACTGCAAGAATTGTACAAAGTATGCTTTGTGAGGTATCAGAAAGCTAATAACTTGCTGGTTGTTAATATCCTTGTAAACCACATGTGTTAACATTAGATGTAAAGTTATAAATTCCCTCTGTATGATGTTACTTGAACATGTTTAAGACCTGACCGCCTAGCCTAAGTAAAGATGATAAACAGGTCTGTCCTAGATAAAGGAATGTGTACCTCAGTTTACATATTGGCAGTAAATGAAGCCATCAGGCTAAACCAGAGGGAGTTATCCTGTTCCTGAACTCAAGAGAAAGAGAATTAACATGGGGCCTGCACCCCAAAGAGACAGAGGAAACTGAATTTGCAGGACGCCTTCTTGACTGGTAAGACAAAAACATCCATTGGGGATATAAATATCAAACAGAACTCCATCTTTATCCTTCATTTGAGGCGATAAAGAAACCAAGCAAATTGAGCTCTCTGGTGGGTCCTGGGCAGGACAGCAAGTTAAAGTCTGGAAAGGAGACTGTGGGTGAAAGAAACTATGTTGAACAAAGACTGTATCTGACTAGACTAAGTTTTAGATGTGTGTGTCTATGTGTGTTTTCACCTTTTATTGATAGTTATCTGTACCTTTTATCTCTTACTTGATCCCACTTAATCCAGGCTTTTGTTTGTTTACTTTTACTATAAACCAATTCAGCGCTGTGTTTGAAGGGAAGGGTGCATTTACCCCAGATAAATTAATAAGCCTTGATGTACTGACTCTCCAACAGAGCAGTGAACTTAATATCTTCTGTGAATGCCCAGTGGCAGGGGCTGTGCGTTGCAGAGAAATAGCTCTGAGGAGCTCAGGGGCTGGAGTTCACTTCTTGTTACCTGCTAGGCAAGGTTTGAGTCAAGAGAGTCTTGAGGAGTTTACTGGTGAGTAAGACAGACTGGTCTGGCAGGGAGCTGACACACAGTCTGATCACCAGCAAAACTCGTTCTTGCTGAGGCGGAGGGGTAATGATGGGTCACCACTCTTGGTATTTCCAGCAGCATGTCAGACAACAATAATTTATTATTATTATTAATACTACAGCTTAATATTTCCAATGAAGAATACTCTCCACCAGTTTTGTTTCCAAATTCAGGTTATTTTAAATTAGCTTTATTTTAAACACGTATGTGGTTTACTCTAAATCTGAAGATAGTAATACACATGTGTGCAATACCTACTTCTTTTGTTCAGTATTCCTGTTTTAGAGAGGGGAAAAGAGAGGCACTGAGGGGTAAAGTGACTTGCCCAAAGTCAAACAGCAATCCAATAGCATAGTAGGGAACAGAACCAAAGTTTCCTGAGTTCCAGTCCAGTGGACAAACTGCCTCTGTTCATATCTATCTATCTATCTATCTATCTATCTATCTATCCTTCTTTATGCTGGAGAATTTACAGCAGCTGCAACTGAGAGAAGGTAGACAGACAATATATTAAAATTGTTTTTCTCTGTACTTTAGATGCTAGAGAACAAATTAAAATTGTAAAGAGCTTTTGTTTGGTTCTGGTTCCCTGATTCTGAGGAACAGTTCAGTCCCCAACACCACCTGGAGGCATTGCCAGGTAGCCACAAATAACACCAGGGGAGGATTGGCGTAACAGAGCAAAGCTTCACTATTTCTCCCTCACTCTGCCCTCACCCTAATATGCACCTAAAAAGCTGGGGGAGGCCCAGGGTTCAGTAATAGCACAGATGTTCCAGTAGGAGGCAGCCATACATCAGCAGATGACTTGCGGCTGGATTACGTCCCCTTCCTGGTCTTCAGAATTTGTTTTGAACCTCTATCATAAAGTATGTTTAAATCTCTGAATATTTCCTGCAATGCTATTTTAAACTTCTATATCCTGCCGTGTGTGTGTGTGATTTATATATAAAATCATCTTCAAGCTCAGAGTCAGTATTCTCGGCTTCTAATCTACATCCAGGCAGCATGTGTTCTATATATCAAGGGTATATTGGAGACAGAAAACATTAACTGAAAGTGTTTTATTTTGATCAGTAAAGAAATACTTTATTTTGTTAAATGGTTAATTGAACTAGTTACAAATATTTTTGCACATGACATGATGAAGCCAAATTCAAAGATGGGTTAGGATGTCTATTTGATGCAACTAGTTCCAGGTAGTAAGGATGGTCTGTCTTTGGATAGGCAATATAGTTCAATCCTTGATCCACCAAATGTCTTTGGAAGGTTTCATGTCCACAAGATCTTTTGGTGCCGCCCTCATTCTAAGCAGATATAGAGAGCACTTTCTATCTTGTCACTTTAGCAAATGTCACTTTGCAGAATCCTCTCTCCGATAGCTCTTGTTCTTTTTTCAGCTTGACAGGTGGCCTTCCTACTGCTGCATTCCTTGCATGCTCTGACTACTGATACACTAGTATAGATTAACCTTATAGCATGTAAATACAATACAAAAAGTCTAACACTTCCATGTGTGATTACTTACGTAAGCTATGAGGAGCTTTCAATTTTTAAGTGCGATGTTGAGAAGTATGCTTCAAAGAGTTGAAACAAGGTAATTTCTACAGAAACAGAGAGAAACAAACACTTAGGTCCATTAATTTTCAATGCAGGTTTGGGACATAAGATTCTAGGTTTTAGTAGCACAAGGCAACACTTTTCCTATAGCTCTTTTGGTACAATTTCCCAAAGTCCCATTGAAAGTTTGTGGAACTTAAATTCACAGAGTTTAAAGCCAGCAAAGTCCAGTGTGATCATCTAGGCTGACCTACTGGATAAGACAGGTCCTGGAACCTCACCCATTAATTTTTCACATCAAACTCATAACTTGTTTTAGTTAAAAGACATTTTAAAAGATGTAATATAAGTCTTGATAAGTCACTTAGATGCCTAATTATGTAGGTGAAATTTTTACCCTATTTCTTATTCCCTTTCTAACTATATAGTCTAAATTTCTCCTGGAATCTCCTTCAGTCACTTCAGTGTGACAGGCCACATCTGTTCATGTTCCTATTTTGCTCCTATATCAAATTCTGTGGCCTAACATTTGGTCATATAAATAATTGGATCAAAATTCAGTGTGGTTAATTTGATAAACTATGGTATTATCCCATCCTAAATTTTGAAACTGGAGTCCTGTTTCTCATAATACAAAAAAAGCAGCAAAAAATTGATAGTTGATTTGAAATTAGATTGAAAAAAAATCCAAAATAGGATCTTTTGCATCTTGTCTTCTGTGAGCCTCTTCTTTGACAAATCTAGTATTTTAAACCCACTCTGTTATAAAATCTGAGATTTGGATAAGGTACAGCTAATCCAGCTAAATATGTTTTGAGTTTATGATTTTATCATTAAAATAATTTGCATATATAGAAATATCCTCTTTTATTCTGCTTGTCTATCACCACACTATAATTCCTTCTTTATTTCTTTGGCTTTGTTAAAATTTCTGCTTGATACTATGTAGAAAATAGTTGAGAAACATTTTACTGTTTCTATCTAATAGAAGTAACTGTGGAGGTCTATTTTGTGTCTGTGTGGGGATGCTCTGCAGTTTGTACCTCAGTGAAATACAAATGATTTCTGTTTTTCCTGTTGCCTAAATGAGACTTTGGAAGTGAGAAAAATAATCAGTAAGATGCTGATAAAGACAGGCCAGGACACCTGAGTCTGTGTGAAATGCAACTGTGGGTGGGTGGGTGGAGGCATGGGGGGGGGGGTGTGAGTATTTTTTCTTTCGTATCAATTTGTATGTGTTTGTAACTTTTGGGTTAGATTATCAGGAGTACCCAGAATGATGCCCTTGGAATAGCACTATGCCAGGAACAGGTGCCATAGAATCAGCTGCCTGGTCTTTATCCCACCTGGGAATTACCTTATATGAGAGGGATCTCCATCTGCTGCTTTGGCCCCTTAGCCCCCCCCTCTTACTGAGGTTTTCAAGGAGATGATTTTGTGACTTTCCAATTTTCCCCCCATTCCACACAGCCACTTCCCATCAGCACCAACATAGCACTGAATGGGCAGAGGTTTTGTACAGGGATTTTTGGCAGGACTGGTGGAGGGGCATATGTATATGAGAGAGCCAATCTTTCAGACACAATTTTCGCTCCTAGTCTACTTTCTTCCTCCTCATGGCAAAAAGCAGAAGGGATTAACTGACCTCTAGACTGTAAAGTGTTTTGAGATCCTTTGGGTTAAAGGGTTTACCAGACTAAAGATGGCTCAGATCATCACTTTTGAACAAACCCTTTTATTAAAAGGGCTTGGTTATATTTTGGGAAGCGAGAAGGTTTACACAAAGAAAAAATATTTTAATGGCACTATTTCTTCAATGGTCATCCTTTCAAGTCTATGATAAATTGTTTTAGAATTACGTAAAAGATATTGTTACTGTTCCAAATATACATATTTGGATATATTCATTCACTAAAATGTTGGCTTAGTATATAACTATAAGCATACACACAGCATATACACTATATCTAATTAGCAAGGTGTTTCTTTGTCTCTGCAGTAAGTGTATGAAATCCAGAAGAAAAATCTATCTATCTATCTATCTATCTATCTATCTATCTATCTATCTATCTATCTATCTATCTATCTATCTATCTATCTTTTCCCCCCTTTAAATACTGATATAAGTAGGTATGGAATGCAACCGCTGTAGTCACTCAGCTAGGACTGTTTTAACTAAGGACTAAAAAAGATTGTTAGGGAAGAACTGGGAGGAAGTGAGGAGTGAATTCAGAGAAGTGGAGAAGACACTGGAAAAAACCTCTTGAAGTGAGGAGTTAAAACAAAAGCATGAGTTCATTAAAATGGCTGGTACTGTGGGGGTGGGCAGTCTTAAAGATCAGCAAAGATGGTGACTGACTCTTAATTTTAGTTCAACTTACATGTGATGGTAGGGAAAAATAGGACACAAAATTAGTGATGAATTGCTGAGAAGCAGTAGAGCAGAAGTTGGAGTTTCCATTAGAAGGAAAAGAGTTCAGTATTGCCTGCTCGAGAAACTTGAGTTCAAGATTCCACTAGTTCTGTTGCTTTGCGTCTCTCCAAAGGTATCAAGCCCTCTTACATAGAGGAGACTGAGGTTTCAAAGTCTAGAGAAATGAAAATCCTTTGAATATTTTGTACAAAATAAGACAGTAGATTGACCAACATGTTAACAATATTTTATAACACAAATGCACAGTGGACTATAATCTGCCATCAAATACAGATGGTCTTGATTTTCAGGTAAACAGGAAATGTGCACATGTATCCAAGGGGAGAATTTGTCCCTTTTTATTTTATTGTACACAAAATAAATAGCAGCAGTGTTATGTCTTTTAAAATGTTCTTCATAATTTAAAATCACAAACATCAGATAGTAAAGGCTCAGTCCACTGCTGTAACATTATTTTCATGTGAAAATATGCCTACAGTATCTTGTTTTAAAATGACTTAAGAATTATTAGCTAATTTGAGAACATTTCTTATAAGTCACTGAGGATGTAGCTTTGCTTATCATTCAATAAACATTATAAACATTTATAAATGGAACTTTAATTTAAAATGTTGCCCACTTCTTTGTAGATAGAGTACTTAAGGTAAATGAATAATGTATAGAAAGGGGGGTGTGTGTGTGTGTGTGTGTGTATGTGTGTGTGTATTCATGACTAATAAACCTACTTTTCCTCCTAGGATGTAGCAGATATTTCCCTTCCCTGTTTATAATTAATTTCTCAGGAATCTGATTTTTAGAAGCTGAAATTTTTTTTGTTCAAAGTTATTAGACTACTAAATTCTAATTCTTCATAATGCACTTTAAGGCTAAATCTTACAGATGGGCATGTGAATAAAATGACCCAAGATGAGTATTTCCTTCCAAATAGCTGAAACCAGTGGAAGTACTCATGTGAGTAAAGGTACTCATACAAGTAAGCTTCTATAGGATCATGGTCTCAGTTTGCCAAATAGCTCTTTTAATAAATTCTTTAAAAATAGAATTGGCAGAAAAGCAAAAGAATTGGCTTTCTTCTAAACTTTGCTTGTGAGAATGGCTTAAGTGCAGTGGGACTGAAGGCATGCAGGTTATGTATTATTATTGTCCCCAGCATGAATAGAAATGACCCACTAGTCAACTCTGTTAAAATGAGGTTTAATTTAATTTATTTAATTCAATTATGTAGATAGCTTTAATGAGCTCAGCTATTGTATGAGTAATAGCTGTCGTGCATACATGGTGCTAAAGTTTTACATAGGTGATAATGATCAATAAACTCAATTTAGAAGACATTTTCCCCAAGCAATAACAAGACATTTAGTGATAAATGTGCTTGTTCTAAGGAGTTTGGGAATAAAACAGAAGCTTGCTGAATTATTATCCCTGGAACTCAGGCATAATCCAAACTAATGTGATAAGAAATTTTTACATGACCGATATGTTGATTTCCAGCGTTAGTAGTTTGCATATACTAGATATGATTCAGAAGGAATATTTCCCAACCTACCCTTATGTGCAAGCAATCCTACAGTTGTTATACAGACAACTCCCATTGAAGTCAACTGGATTCTGTATGTAGATATGGGTAGAAATGGAAGATGTTCTGTCCTTTCCACCTAAGTATGTATGAAAATAGTTTTGCCATTTATTTTAGGTCTGCACCCTTTATCAGTTCAAACCCCCAAGATATACAAATGTTGAATTCCACTCCTAATCTCTTTCTCAGAGGAAACTTCCTATTTCAGTTTGTAGTCCATGTACGCTGCACCTTGACTCTTTCTTTCCTGGAATTCTATCTTCATTCTCTTCTATGGCCTTCCCAGGTTCTAGCTCTTTTGACTCCAGAATAGACAGAATCCTGCTTCCCTCCTTCTCGCAGCATGATTATGTTGACTTTTACCTGAAATCTCCTCCTCTACAGTTCAAGATTGCCCTTCTTCCAAAAAACCCCCTCCCCAATGGATTTTCTCTGGATGGCCCTTGTTTATATTTTAATGCATAGAGGAAGACCCAGCTGAGATGGGAGCCCCGCACTGTGCTATGCACTGTTTGCCTTCCTCCCCCAAAGATGTAACAAAGAGTGTGAGGAGGAGAAACAGGAGGTGGAGAGACTACCCACGTTCACCCAGCAAGTCACTATGAGAACTGGAAATACAACTCAGTCTCCAGAATCCCTCCCTCTGTTGGACCATACTGTTTTCTCTTCTTCTGGTGCTCTTTTCTGCTCTGTTGACTCACTGTCTTAATTTATAATCTTGCCACTAATGTAAAACCTTTTTCCTCTCAAGATCCTACCTGGAGCAGCCTTTCTGAATCTCTCTAGCTCATTGACTTACCATCCCTTTTAAAATCTCATTGGAAAACAGCTTTTCTCACTTGTCTGTGCCTTTTAATATTGGAGTTAATCTCTTCTATTATCTGTTTATTTAATTTAGTGATTCCACTGTTGTAATCGGTAAAGCGCTTGGGAATACTGCTATTAAAATGTTATATGATATGAAGCTGCCTTTATATTGTATACTTGCTTCACAGAAGGATAACTCAATATATTTCAGTAGAGAATCCTATTGGTCACAACAGGTTTTGTTTTTTTTCACCAGTATGTTCTTTTGTGTTAGTTTGTTGCTAAGGAAATACAAATTCAATTGGCTTCCTAAAGCAGACTCCAATCAAAAATGGCTCGGACATTGGAGAACTGGATTTTCGCCTTTCATGAACAAGTGTACTATGCAAAACGGGACCCCAGAGCAAGGAGTCCCCTTCAGGCATATGGATGTCATTTCAAGGCACAAGCCATATTTGGGGGTTGGGCCTGGCTGAGATATGATAGAGATTAGGCTTAGGGCAGCAGGCAAGCCACGTTTGCTCAGGGGTAAACAAGGACTAGGACATGTGGGTGGAGTGCATGATTCTATGCCATCTAGTCCACCATGTTTATACAGAGAGCAGGTTATGGGTACCAAAACAAGAGTTCAAAAGGGGATATCAGCTGTAATGTCTATTTCGTGTTTAAGAAAGGAAAATATTTCCATGCCATTTGCAAATACAAGCATTTGTGTACGAAATGTAGATGTCAGCATGGTGCCCTCACTTGCTACTAGGGACAGAGGAAAGGCCCAATGTGATGGAAAGAGGGTAAGTCACCAAGCCCAACCTCAATTAAATTAGAGATGTGAAGGGCACTGTTTCAGGGTTATTTTAAGATTGATGTGGCTTATTTATGGAATTGATTTTGAGTTTTGAGGTCCCACATGAGGAAGGGAGGTTGCATGTGTTCCCAGAGTCTTTACAGGTGCAGGTGGTTCAGTTGTCTCACAAAGGGATATCCAGAAGAATGTGTTGGAGCTCTTTAGGGATGATGGCGTACTTTTGTCGGATTCATGGGGGGGCTGAAATTTGGCTCAGGGACATTAAAGATGGGATTGGGCAGGAAATAGATACCAGGTAACATGATGCAACCAAGCTACCTGCTGGCATGCCCAGTAGCGGGTATGCATAATGGCTAAAAGGGCCAGCTCCCAGAGGTAAATGAGACCTGGGATTTTAACTGGTGGACCTTGTGCCTGTAAGGGGAAGAGGACGCCCTGAAATCTTTGCAGTCCAAATTCCCTCTTGGTACACTCTACCTCCATTATACAGATTCAAAATAGTAATCTGGATTCAAGAAGCCAAGCATTCTTATCTGCAGTAATGTAAGGAAACTTAAATCTTCCTTTCAGTTGCTGAATGTGTTCTAGAGGAACCAAGATATTTCCTTGCAACAGAAACATCTCCAGACATTTCTTCCTTTTATTCATTATATATATATTTGTCTTCTGCTACTTCATTACTTATAACATGGAAGCGGAAGAGTGCTGACTTCTTACCAGATAAATACACACTAGCGACACCAAGTACAGAGCATGAAGGGACTTCTCTCTGCAAAGCCATATCAGAAGCAGGAGCAGCAGAGGAGAGAAGAGACACTGAGCCATATTTGCACAACCTTACTTAATATATAATCTTTACACAAGCTTAATGTGTAATACTGATGTGTATTGGAAACAGTTCACAGCCAAGAAATTCAGTTCTAAATCCAGTCTTCTCCAAAACTTCAGGGCAATTGGATTTGTTCTGGTTTGGCCTGATATATAGAGAGGCTTGAGGCATGGTGTCTGGATCCAGATCAAGTTCTAAAATGCAACTTCCCCTCTAGCGTAGGCTCACCGCTAATAAATACTACGGGTGAAATTTCACTCTCCTTTTTAACAATATCCTTTAGCATGAAATATTAACCATCATATTGGAGGGAAAGTGACTAAATTTTATTTAATGCAATTAGATGCCAAAGCACATATGTCTCTTTGTTGATGCTGCTGCTTAGGGAGTACATATCTATTATTACTGCAATCCCTACCAACTGTAGATAGGAGGATTAAAATTCTGTGGATGAGATATTTATTCAGTGACTGACATACTGTAACCTTATAAAAATGCTATCAATTTTTTTCATTCACATTACCTTAGGAAAAAGATGAATCTGGCTCCAAGAATAACTTATACAGATATACAATACTGTATTTAAACTTTAACACTCTTTCCTCCAAAAGCTAGACTGCACAACCCCGTATTTGTCTAAATGACATCCTCCGAACTCTCAGAAGCCCTGTATTGAAGTCTCTCTTTTATTGTTAACTTTATCACACAGTACATCTGACTCTGCCTTCCCTCCATATAATTTTGTTGACTACAAATAGTATCAGCATATGAAGGTGCAAAACAAAATGTAAATATGTAAACTCTGTAATGTGTCTACCGTGGACTGTTGAGAGAGAGCGTTTGTAAAACCACAGTATAAAATCAAACCTCCTTTATTAAGCTATGCACATTGCTAAATGTGCTGTCAGCCTAGCCTCCCTATTCCAACAGCCATTAGCAAAAATAAAGGCCTCAATTTTAAAAGTGGCCAGTGATTTTTAGGTGCCTCAATTTCTGGGACCCCAAATTGGGACACCTTCGAGAGGCTTTCACCTAGATTTCCAAAAGTATTTAGGTGTCTAATTCACATTGAAGACTGACTAGTTTTGAGGATCTGGGTGTTGTTTTTCAGAGGATGGATGTTCATCTATTTCAGAATTTTACAGCTCTTTAATCTGACTCATGTTGGGCACTGAAAACTTGAGGCCTCTAAAATCATTAGACACGTTTGAAAATTTAGGCCACATTTCCTCGTGACTGGAAGAGACTGAATGCAGCTAGTACAATAGGTAAATTAGAAATATCTACAGGTTTTGGCACTAAGATATTAAGGTGAGGGGTACTTTAGAAATACTCTATATTAGACAAACATGAGAGCACAAAGACACCTTCATGCACCTGCATCCATACAGAAATAAAATTAACACGACTATTTATATTTGCTAGCTGAGATTTGTATTTAATCCATACAACACTGGAAGTACTGAAAATATTAAGATGGCACAGCACAATATATTTGGAACGCACCTTAAATATCTTCTGAGGAATTCTACTACGTGTCTGTCTATGCTGGAATGTGGGCAACGTTTTAAAGAAAATTTCAAGCATTCACATAAAGATCCTAATATATCATCTGAATCCAAGTTAAATCTTGGCAGAAATTTACTGAACTGAGTGGAGGAGGAAATTGCCATCTTTGAAGGGAGCAGGCTTGAAAAACCCTGGGGGAGTTAGTATCCTTTCTTCATCATTGTGACACTGCTTTCCTTGATGTGCTGTAGAGTGTGAATTGATCTGGAAAAAGTGAGGACTCATCCATAACCTGGAATTAGAAAAAGTTCATCCCATCCTCCTCATAGCCCCTAACAGGTTTTTCCTTTCTTAAATGGAACTGAGAGTCTCGGCGTGTCTAACAACCTGCTAGGCCAACATGTCTTTTTGTATCTTGTGAATTCCAGGCATCTCTGGGGTTAAGGCAGGTATTCATAGAATCGTAGGACTGGAAGGGACTGGAAGGTCCCAATCCCCTGCACTAATGGCAGGACTAACTATACTTGGAAGTCTGTCTTGTAAAGTGATCCAGAAAAGAGACTAGATCAGCTGACTCCAGTCCAGCAGAGTTTCACACCTGAGTGACCTTCTCTACCACCAAAGAAAGTGAGTTAATTGGAGTATAACCATAGGAATGTGGAAATGTGGAATGTGGAAATGTGTGTTCGGGACACGGAAGATGGGCCTATTTGAATTGATGAAGGAAAAGAGGGACGCCAAAAGGTTCTGTTAAGTATCTGAATTTGCAGTGCATAATTAAACCAATCTCTCAACTATGGGATTTGTCTAACATGAATATTGGTCTGATTCATTCCTTCAACAATGAAGTTTACTGGAAAAACTTGAAATAAAAACTTCTTCCCAGAAAACCAAAATCCTCAAAAACGTTCAGAAACTAGACAGGCAAAGTGATTGGTATTAGGGAATAGAACCTCTAAATTAAATCTGATTACTGTGTCTTTGGCCAATATGGTGCCTGACATAAACAGGTAGTTTCAGTCTAGTTCATAATCGACCGGTAACCTTATCAACAATGCTACTACTGGCAACCTCAATCCCCATGGCCAGTCAAAAAGTCAATCTTCTTACATGATTAAGTAACACCGGTACATCAGGGATCAGCAACCTTTGGCATGCGGTCTGCCAGGGTAAGCCCCCTGGCAGGCCGGGCTGGTTTGTTTACCAGCCGCGTCCACAGGTTCAGCCGATCGTGGCTCCCACTGGCCATGGTTCACCATGCCAGGCCAATGGGGGCTGCGTGCCATGTGACAAAGGTTGCCGACTCCTGTTGTACCTCAACTTGGACATTGCTGAAATATTATCAGCAAGTTTTTCGTATTTCTGTCCTTGATGTATCTGTTCCATAGAAAAATGGAAGACCTCCGTTTTCAGTGCTGCCAATCTGGCACATTTTCTGAGCACACATGCACAAAAAATAGCTAGGGATTTCCTAAACAATTGCAGTTCACAGATATAGGATTCAGCTTGAGTTTTAAACTTTCATATTTCTTTTATTGACCTTATCAATGTATTAAAAACTAGGACCAATATATCAAAATTCACTACAAAACCATCCTGTAAAACAACCCGCCCTGGTAAATGAAGACGGCAGTTTCATTTGCACACAATGAAATGCAGTTTTCTCCAGTAAAACTTTTTTTCACGTATGGCAAACATTTCCAAACACTTTTGAAAGAGCTTTACTTTCAATAACTATCCATTTCTTGGACATATGCTATAAAGGAGATGAGATGCAGAATACCACCAGGCAGATTAGATATTATCAAAAGAGTACAAAAGGTAGCATTCTGGTGCTGTTCTTTGAGCACATAATGATTTACATGTTTTTAAAGCCTTCCCTTAAACACCTTAATTTATGGTAATTTGAGTAGTTGCAATCTTTTAGAATAGAAAGGTTTAGGTTCCCTTCTGTGTTACAAGATGGTTATCAGCATGGGTCTAGTCTGGTGTTACCAAGGACGCAATATTCAGAGTCCCTTCCTCCCCCAACCTTTTAAACTGACATTACCTTATAGTGTGGAAATTGGAAATAAAAGGCTTTATTCTTATTCATGCTTTGCTTATCAGAACCCCCATATTTTATGGCAATCTAGACCAAGTTATCCCAAGCTAGTGCTCTCCTTCCTTTGCTGAACCTCAGTGCAGATCTTGGGGAAACTCACCAGCTCTGTGAGGGGACTGCACCTGTGGGGTTGAAGCAAGAAGGGAAATGGCAGATTATGTGATATAATCTTGTCTCATACCATTTTAGTAGAGAAACTGCGTACATGAACTCAGGGTGCCCTCAGGCATCTCTAACCTGCCAGCAGTATTACCCAGAAGATCGCAGACATTGGCATGTTACAGAATCATATTTGTCTTCAGAGGAACTGTTTTTAAACAGTTTATCCAAACTATAAGACATATACATTTTCCACCTACTAGAAATTCATATATTCCCTTTCCATTTATTTTCATATGGTCATTGTAAGGAAACTTTCTTTTGATTTCTAAAATTCTTTATGGCCTCCTGAAGGTACCAATTATGTATGAGTTTTGGCCTTTTGAGGCAAAAAGGTTCAAAATTTGCCTTAAAATCTGTAGGGTTGGAATAGAAGGTGGTGTCTGTTATACTGGTTGCAATACATTTTGTTGGGTAGAGTTTGAGCATTAAGGACCTCATCCAATGTCCATTGAAGTTAAAGAGAGACTTGCCATTGACTTTAGTGTGTGTTGATTCAAGCCCGAAAATGGTTATGCCATGTTGGGCCTTCATTGTTTGTTTGTAAAGAGTGTGCAGTAACATAAGCAGTATATGATCTGGCTTAGGTACTTTATATGGCCCTTATCACCATAGTATCTTATCTGAATGTATATGTACTTGTTTTCAAAACACCACTGGGAGGTAAGGAACTGCTTAATATCCTCATTTTATAGATGGTCAGTGTTTAGAGGGACAAAGGCTAAGGGAAGGTTTTTAAAATGTATTTAAGCACTAAAAGATGCAGGTAGGCACCTAGGATTTTCAAAAGTGCTTAACAGGTAACTCTCTATCTTTAGATGTGTAAATACTAAACCTATGCGGACGATGTTAGTTCCATTTTTGTGAAAGATACCAAGACCCTCAGAATTCTGGTTCATTCTGAATCAGAACAGAAATTGAAAATTTTGAAATTATTCACAAAGGAAAAATTCAGATTCTCTTCCTGACAACCCTTCCCAAATTTTGGACAGATTGAAAAGTTTTGTTTTGACAAAACAGTTGTTTTGATTTTTGACTTTTTAAAAATCTTGTATTATATATTACAAAATCTAAAAAGCTGCAAATAGATGTTTCAAAACCAAAACACCTCAGCTCAGTTGTTCTGAGGACGTTTTGACATTGTCAGAATTTTTTTCTGATTTTCTTCAGACAAAATTCCAGTGAAATCAACCCCATTTTGTGAAGCATCTTGATTTTGATGAAAACACACATTACACTGAACTTTCTCCAACATCCTCTACTAAATACCTTTTTAAACATCTGACCTTAAGTAACTTTCCCAAGGCCACACAGGAAGCTTGTGAATTTGAGGAAAGGGGGTACTGAACTTGAGTCCCAGGTCCCAGGATAGGACCCTAACCATTAGGACATCTTTCTTCTCTAGTGATATTTACCATTAAAATAACATGAGTCAAATCCTCAGATTTTTGGGGCTCTGAGAGGTTGAGCAGACCCCACAGCCATTTCTTCCAAGAGGGAAGCTATTCCCTACTGACAGAAATATGTGGGTATATGCATGAGGGAATCTTCAAGAAGACTTCCTTCCCTGATTGATTTTACCATGGGAAGGGTTGTTTTGACCTGTAGTATTTGGAAATGCTACAAAGAATGTGAACTCTGTATGTGGAGTTGCTGGAGGATCACGTCCAATATTTATAAAACTGACTATTAGCAAATCTGTATGAGAGCTTGTGAGCAACTGGGATTTTAAAATGTATTTAAAATGTTTTAAATACAAGACTGATCTTTTTCAAAATTGATTTTTTACATCCACAATGTTTGGAAACATTACCTTGTTATCAGATCAGGTTGCTAACAAACTGGGTTGCTATAGGATTGTTACAGCAATGTTCTTTATTAGATTAGATTTTAAAAATAGATGAAGGTTGTGTTTTCCTAGCTGTCATTTAAAGAACATCATTGTGTAAGCCTGCAAAAGATTGAGCACCAATAGAATGTGCTAGCATCCTAATAGTGGTTTAAAATTGTCCTTCCAAGGTCATTTAAGCTCAGTTTCCAGGATGATAGAGGTACAGATGTATAATATTTGGATACTTACAGGATTTTTCTCCAAAGTGACATTTTCTCCATTTCACTTGCTCAGTTATTATTTTATTTCGATGGCTCATTACAATTCAAAATTACAAAACCCACCTCATTTATTATTTCTTTCCTGATCATTTAGGTCTCAATGCAGCAATTGTTTCTGCATGACTTAGGTTTTTGCTTCTTCAGAGAGCGCTACTGAATTCAGTAGATTTGTGCAGATCTGAATACCAGATAACATATGTTTTGGCAGAATCATTCAGCTCTCCGTGATGTAAGAGAATGTTTGCTATGCTTTGTTTAGTGACTGAAAGTGTTTGACTGCCAAATCAGACAATTTCAAAAATAAATCTGAGTTCTCTGAAAATGCTGACAGTCAAAATAAGTTGTACAGTTACTCTTTTCTGTTTGGAGAAAAACAAACATAACAGTAAAAGACAAACATTTGTTAATTATTAGAACTGTCAAGCAATTAAAAAAATTAATCACGATTAATCACACTGTTAAACAGTAGAAAATACCATTTATTTAAATATTTTTGGATGTTTTCTACATTTTCAAACATATTGATTTCAATTACAACACAGAATACAACTTGTACAGTGCTTACTTTATATTTATTTTTATTACAAGTATTTGCATTGTAAAAAAACAAAAGAAATAGTATTTTTCAATTCACCTAATACAAACACTGTAGTGCAATCTTTTTATCATTACAGATGAACTTACAAATGTAGAATTATGTACAAAAAACCTGCATTCAAAAATAAAGCAATGTAAAATTTTAGAGCCTGCAAGTCCACTCAGTCCTACTTCTTGTTCAGCCAATTGCTCAGGCAAACAAGTTTGTTTACATTTGCAGGAGATAATGCTGCCCACTTCTTGTTTACAATGTCATCTGAAAGTGAAAACAGGCATTCTCATGGCACTGTTGTAGCCGGCATTGCAAGATATTTATGTGCCCGATGCGCTAAAAATTCATATTTCTCTTCATGCTTCAACCACCATTCCAGGGGACATGTGTCCATGCTCATGACGGTTTCTGCTCAATAACAATCCAAAGCAGTGTTGACTGACACATGTTCATTTTCATTATCTGAGTTAGATGCAACCAGCAGAAGTCTGATTTTCTTTTTTGGTGGTTCGGGTTCTGTAGTTTCTGCATCAGAGTGTTGCTCTTTTAAGACCTCTGAAAGCATGCTCCACACCTCATCCCTCTCAGATTTTGGAAGGCACTTCAGATTCTTAAACCTTGGATTGAGAGATGTGGCTATCTTTAGAAATCTCACATTGTTAGCTTCTTTGAGTTTTGTCAGATCTGCAGTGAAAGTGTTCTTAAAACGAACAATATGTGCTGGGTCATCACCCGAGACTGCTATAACATGAAATATATGGCAGAATGCGGGTAAAACAGAGCAGGGGACATACAATTCAAGGGGACAATACAAGGAGTTCAGTCACAAATGTACTTAATGCATTATTTTTTTAATGAGCGTCATCAGCATGGAAGCATGTCTTCTGAAATGGTGGCCGAAGCATGAAGGGGCATAAGAATGTTTAGCATATCTGGCACGTAAATACCTTGCAGTGCCAGCTACAAAAGTGCCATGCAAATGCCTGTTCTCACTCTCTGGTGACATTATAAATAAGAGGAGGGCAGCATTATCTCCTATAAATGTAAACAAACTTGTTTGTCTTAGCAATTGGCTGAACAAGAAGTCAGACTGAGTGGACTTATAGGCTCTGAAGTTTTAAATTGTTTTTGTATTGAGTGCAGTTATGTAACACAAAAATCTACATTTGTAATTTGCACTTTCACGACAAAGAGATTGCACTACAGTGCTTTTATGAGGTGAATTGAAAAATACTATTGCTTTTGTTTATCATTTTATAGTGCAAATATTTGTAATAAAAATATACACTTTGATTTCAATTACAACACACAATACAATATATATGAAAATTTAGGAAAACATCCAAAATAATAAATTTCAATTGGTATTCTATTGTTTAACAGAGAGATTAAAACTGATTTTAATCGCGATTAATTTTTTTGAGTTAATTGCAGTTAACTCACACGATTAACATTGACAGCCCTATTAATCATAATCTCTACTGTATTCTGCATGGCAATTTTCATGTATTGATTTTATTGGTCTTTTTAAAATGGCATCCACTTGACACTGGAATCATCACTTGAAATAATTTGATTAAATCTTGAATTTGTCGAGCAATTTTTGTTAGACCCTGAATATGTTTATAGAACAGATCTGAAGAACGAATGTGTTTTGACCTGCACAATTAGACTACTTACCCCAGTATTATTTTTCTAAAAGTTTATTCATTTATTCATATGAATGTTCAATATCAGTTAGAGTTATTTTAGATACTAGGATTGGTCATCAAAACAAAATCCTGCCCATTTCTGATTTCTAGATGAAAACCCCAAACTCTGGTTTGTGCATGTGAGTGTCTTCTGGGAGTTAAGCTTTAGTAGATACAATTTACATTAGCTTCAATGGGAGCAGGTTTAGGATCACTACATCAGCAAAAGGAGAGATATCCACGCAAACAAATTAAAATCAGTAAAATTATAATGAGTTTGTTGTATTGCCTTACATTATTTTGTAACTTAAAGTGTCAGTACCAGAATCCAGAGGCTAGACTGTGGCATTTAATCACTGCCCTGAATGATTGCTACAGTGTTGCAGCCCCTTAGTGGGAGCTCTGGGAAGGACTGTGCATGGTCTGTGGCCTACACCCTTCTGGTCTCTACTGCACACCCAGGCCATGCTGGGATAATATGCACCAGAGGAGGGCAGAGATGGAACAGTCTGTATGGATGGCTTGGAGTTTTTCCTGGTGCTTTCAAGGATATGGTCCAGAGAAAATATACTTAGAGTCCATTTCTGATGTGGTATGTAGTTCTCACAGTTGGTGAAAGTTAATGAAGGCCTGAGAGGCCAGTTACCCACCTGGTTTTACCTGGAGGGTAAGCCAGGCCTAACTGAAGATGAAGCCCAGCAGCATGGTGCTACTGAGAGGAAGCATGGAGCAGAAAGGGACTACAGAGAAGCTGCAGTCACTTTTATAATATTAGAGAAATCTGGGGGGAACTGAGGAATCCCCAGGGGATGAGGTTCAATAAGGATAAGTGCAGGGTCCTGCACTTAGGACAGAAGAATCCAATGCACAGCTACAGACTAGGGACCGAATGGCTAGGCAGCAGTTCTGCGGAAAAGGACCTAGGGGTGACAGTGGACGAGAAGCTGGATATGAGTCAGCAGTGTGCCCTTGTTGCCAAGAAGGCCAATGGCATTTTGGGATGTATAAGTAGGGGCATAGCAAGCAGATCGAGGGATGTGATCGTTCACCTCTATTCGACATTGGTAAGGCCTCATCTGGAGTACTGTGTCCAGTTTTGGACCCCACACTACAAGAAGGATGTGGAGAAATTGGAGAGAGTCCAGCGAAGGGCAACAAAAATGATGAGGGGTCTGGAACACATGACTTATGAGGAGAGGCTGAGGGAACTGGGATTGTTTAGTCTGCGGAAGAGAAGAATGAGGGGGGATTTGATAGCTGCTTTCAACTACCTGAGAGGTGGTTCCAGAGAGGATGGTTCTAGACTATTCTCAGTGGTAGAAGAGGACAGAACAAGGAGTAATGGTCTCAAGTTGCAGTGGGGGAGGTTTAGGTTGGATATTAGGAAAAACTTTTTCAGTAGGAGGGTGGTGAAACACTGGAATGCGTTACCTAGGGAGGTGGTAGAATTTCCTTCCTTAGAAGTTTTTAAGGTCAGGCTTGACAAAGCCCTGGCTGGGATGATTTAATTGGGGATTGGTCCTGCTTTGAGCAGGGGGTTGGACTAGATGACCTCCTGAGGTCCCTTCCAACCCTGATATTCTATGATTCTATGATTGATACCTGGAAGATACAGGATTGGAGCACTCCCCTGTGTCTGACCCTGACAAAATGATAAGCACAAGAGCTCTGGGAGATGCTCATTACAAAGAGCCCAAGAAGGGGCTGGAGAAAAAGTCTGAAGGAAGAATAATGGTAGGAAGGAGTCCAGGGAGACAGCAGCAAGGTATCTGATGGAGCAGACTGTGGCTACTTGTCCTAGGTTCGCTTGACTGGAACCCAGTGTAGAGGGTGGGCCTGGATTTCCCTGCAAGCCACTAGAAGGTGGCTCGAAGCTCTGACATAAGAGGATAAGGACAATTTAAAGGCCTGAGAAAAGGATGTAAGGACCAAAGGCTGAGAAATCACGTGAAAGAATGTTGGACTCTTGTTGTGTTGGACTTCATTACCCTTGAATGGGTGCAACTAAACATCAGCTGGCTGAGGACTGAGTCATGAGAAGAGGGAGACCCTAGCTGGACGGGGTGATCATTAGCAGGAGGTGCTGGAAAAGAAGAGCCTGCCATGCCATGCTCAACCACTAGGGGCATATCAGTGGTGAGTCCACCTTTCTACACCCTTATATAGAAGTTACCCAGGGAAGAGATGTAAGAATATATTTAGCCTAAGAAGCTTAGTATTCAGTAGGCAGGAATCAGACACCTGGGGAACAGGAGAGGTAAACCTAGAGATTCTATTATAGGTGTGTAATAAACACATTGATTGATGAGAGAGGCTGGAGAGGTAGATTCTGGAAGATTGCAGCAGTGTATGTCAAAAAACCTGCAAGTGGTTAAGCTGGTTAGAATCAGCTAGTCAGACCATCAAATCAGGCCATTAGGGAAAAAAAAATCCACTGTATCGAGCATTAAAATGTGCTAAATACAGAGAGATGTTGATTTAAATGTCCCTGTATCCTGACAATGTTTTCCAAACACACAAAAATGACAGTGTAGGAATGTCCAGGATGCAGAATAAAGTCAGCAAGAGGAATATCATGATACAGATAGACAATCCAAGACTGAAGTAAAATACCAGCTTGACATATAGAACATAAAGGTCCAGGACCCTTGTGATACTAAACAGCAGAATTCCCAGTGAGGTCAACAGGTGTTCTGTGTGCCAAATGGCTACAAGACATTGCCGCAAAACTAGCTCTTCACCCTGAAGAAAGGTTTCTGTTATCTGCTGTTTCCAGGACTCTGGCTATTTTTGATGGTTGTGAAGAAAAAGACTATTATCCTACAACAGGTACAATATCTTCTAGCTCTGCAAACAGTGTTCTGTTTTCTTTCCTTTCTCTATTTGGTTTAGTCACAAAGTAAGCCAAGTACTAGATAATATTAAGTATCTCATTAGGATGCAAAACACTCTGTGCTCATATGGAATTCAACTTCAGACCAAGTCCCAGACAATACGTTTTCTACAGCCTGCTTTCTCGCTGTTCCCTCTGTTCCAGTTGGCAACTTCAAACTTCTTACATTTTTGTTCTTTGAATAATGTCCCCAGAATTTAAAACTTTCCCATGTATAATATAATTCTCCACAACTCTGGCTTCAGATTGCAAAAATATTTCTGGATCATACTGGGCTGATTGTGATGAATGGAGGTGCGGGTGGGTGGATGAGGGAAGTGGATTTGAAAGGCAGGGGCAAAGAAATCAGGTAGAAGCAATTGTAATGAAAGGCAAGGATAGGATAGGCTATTTATAAAAGGGGAAGGTAGGAAAAAGAATAATCCTTGGCTCAAGAGGAAGGGTAAAAAAATATTAAAGGCTCAATTTAGAATAATCATCCAAACTTTGAGGGAAGCAAAATCAGTGGGATAGTGTTGGCTGACTGAACCTCTGGATATGAAATGTGACTCTTAAGCTAATGTTTCAGAGAATTTCCCCTCCTACTATTATCTACTCTTATTTCTGCTTTTAGTTTCTTGGAAAGTAGGATTTTCAGTTTGTGAATTGAATCATTTACATATTGTGCTTACCTCTTCTAGAAGTTCTAACACTACAGTTTCAATGATGTCTATTCATTGAGCTGTGAGACGTGTGTGCGTGTGTGTGTGCGGGCCCATCTATATTGGGGGAGGGACATGCTTTCTGTTTTCTCTGTGGAATAGCTATGACCCAGGAATATTGTTCACACTAATTACTCTTTTATGTAGATAATTAAACTTTCCAGAATAATTCATCCTTGTTTAAAAAGAATGTCTTTGAGGAGCATCAGAGAGATTCCTGCTATATCTAGCATGACTTCATTTTTACAAACTTAAGCCTCAATCCTGTGAATATTCATGCATATGAGCAACTTTACACACCCAATTAATTTTAAACTCTTAAATATATGAAAACGTATTGCACAGGAATAATCCCTTTGAGTTCAGTGGGACTAATCAAGTATTGACAGACTTGGGGCCCTAAGGAGTGCAATGCAAAGAAGGATCTATTTCATACAATGGGGGCTGATCCTCCACTGATGTTGCTCCACTGAAGCAAACAAACTGAAGCTCTGACTAGGGATTCAAATCCTTTAAGTCGTCTTGTTTTTTCACACTGCATCACCAATGAAGAACTGGCTTGTGCACTGAGAAATATGTACTGTAAGGACACTTTGAGAATAACCAGAGGATTACTTTATACTAATATAAATTCTGAAAATGCTACAAACTCGAAGTGTAGAACTTGTAGACTTACGCTTCTGTTTGCACAATTTGTAAGCTCTGGAAAAGCTCATGTGAGCTGAAACATTAACAGATTCAGGTTTTCCTCTATCTGGCCACTGAATGTGTAAATAGCAGTCAAGTATTTGCTGTCATCTTTTTAATGGTATAGTCCTAGCTTTAACCTTGACTAATCATTTTCCTGTATAAGTATAAAGGTTTACTACTATGTCTCTTAACAAGCAGAGCTGCAAATGCATAACACCACAGCTTTGCAAAGATTACTCTAAAGGACTTTGATCATATGTTAAAACTTTTTTGGCTTTTTTGTAGGCCTGAGGTTGTTACAAACTCTTACAGTCGTTAATGCATGGGTTTCACTGATGTCCTTAGATCAAGTCCTAATGTTTCAGATTATTTGTTTTGTGTAACCAAAGAAAGGCATGCATGAAAAGTGGACTGGAAAACTATAGGTAAAATCTATCTCTTGGTGTTACTCCATATTCACACTGGTGAAACTGTTGAAGTGAAAAGGCACTGGATTTACAATAGTGTAAATGAGATCAGAACCTCTAATACTTCCCATTATTATCCCTCTGCTGTGAAGAGCGCCAATAAATAAACACCCCACAATGGGCAAGATTGTGTCTTGTGCCCTATGGGTTCACCATGTAGGGAGAATCTGCAAGGAGTGCCAGGCAAAGTTAGCATCCTAGAGTGCAAGGACTCCAGCTGGCTAGCAGTACAGGGGTCACTAGTCTGCAAAGAAAGTGTGAATGGGGTTTGGAGCGTGTTCAACTTGCCCTTGCTGCAGAGCTTACTGGTCATGGAATGGAGTGCATGCTGCACCTTCATTAAGGGTGGCACAGTGACCTCTCTGTAGGGGACTTGTGAGGCATCTGACATTGCTTTCAACACATAGCTATGGATAAATGATACAATTTAGCCCAAAAGTTGCACTCTAACCAGCCAAACTTTAGCTGGTTAAAGCCACAGCCCGCCTTGGGGCTTCAGCTAAGAAACCTGAGCAAGATTCTCTGGAAGGTTAAGGGGCTTCACAGAAGAGTGGGGGCTTCCACATTCTTTATCAAACATCAGTCTGCATGGAATTTGGAGGGAGGAGCACAGGGTGCTTTAGGAAAGTCAAGAGGGTGTACTAAGAAGTCAGGCTGTGTGTGTATGGCTAGAATTGATGCTTCTCTGTATATAGAAAAGGAGTACTTGTGGCACCTTAGAGACTAACAAATTTATTTGAGCATAAGCTTTTGTGAGCTACAGCTCACTTTATCGGATGCATCCTGTATATAGTTCTCTTAAGAAAGACCCTGCTTTGTTTTACAGATATGGAGTCATTTCATGCTTGTGAGCATGGGATACATGAAACCCCCTTCAGCAGCTTTACAGCGGGGTGTGGAAGAGGCTATAGGGGAGTAGAAGGAAGAAGTGGAAGTGTGATCAGTCCCCTGTTGTCTTTTAGGGATCTAATCCTTACAGTGGAGCTAGACAACCATCACTCTGGCAATCTGGAGAGAACAAGGACTGGGACTGTGGCAGGCCTTTTCACAAAGTCAGTGAGGGACAGGGGCAAGGAAGGCTCCTTGCACTGCTAATCTTGCATAAAAAGAGGCGGGAAGTGTTCAGCAAGTATCTCCCATGGAAGTCAACAGTTTGTTGCAATAGCCATTATTTTCATCCTGACACTGACCAAAATGATTGCTACAGCATCTGATTGTGTAATCCACTTACAGTATGTGCACCAGCAGTATGATGGGAATTCAGTTCTACAATGATTGAGATGTAAATATCATGACAATAATATCTTCATTAAAATTTGATTGGAAATAGGAAAAGTAATGCACTGATACAAGAGACCAGCTCTGAACAGGAAACTTATGTTTTGAAGGGTTTAGGTATATGTAACTAAGGGAATTTTGAAGGCATTATTGGAAATATTCTAGTGGCTACACCAGTCCCCTGGTAAGAACTGGGAGTTAGAGTTACTCTCTAAAAAGGAACAAACATTTATTTCCAAATAGAGTTTAAAAGAATCTGTCAGCCAAATAGCAACAGTTATTGTGGCATTTAAATGCTTTACAGGGTTGTGCTTGATCGCACAACCATTGTTCAGGTAAAACTACATTCAGTACCTAAAAGCTTGCTCTTAAGTTCACTGAAATTGATTGGAAGACTACCATTGACTTCCATGAGAAATGGATCATATCCTATGCCTGTACTCAAAGCTTTTTCATATCTGCAACTTTCATTATCCTATTTTACCTAGTGCCCTATGTTTACACGGTGTCAATGCAAGTCTTGCTATTTATTTCAGTGGGTGTAGGATGGGACCCATATTAAGCATATCTAATAGAGCCAGAGAAGTTTCCACTTATGATAAATCAAATTTGCCTTGAAGACTTAAACTGGCTTGCTGTACATTAAGATTTTAATGGATAATTAAAGGAAATAAATACATCCAGCAGTTAAAATTTGTTGTGAATTGTTTCCTTTCATTTCAACCTTCTAATTTTTAAAAACACCGACAAGTTGTCTATTTGGCTGTTCTTCAAATCAAATATTAATTTGAAAACAATATGAAGTCACTGAATATTCATGAGTTTTATGCTAAACTGGCATGTTGAATTTAGAGTCCACTGCACTGAGATTTGTTTTATTTTTTGATAATGTATGCACTCCTTTCCTAAAAATGAGATGTTGCATCTCAGTGAGTTTCTCCTATGCCAAATTTAAAATAATGCAATATTAACTCTTCATATTAATGCTTTCTACCATTTTTACCCAATGTCCTGTTGGATCCAGGTTAGGATTTTTTTACATTTATTTAAGGAGTTATGGTGACAACATGGTCATGAAAACTTGTATGGCTTTCTAACTTGTGAAAATATGTAACATTGCTGGTCTAGTGATGATACTGTTAATTCCCTAAGCCTAGAACATGGAGGAAGAAAGTTAGAGATTAGTATCCTGAAGAAAACACATGCAGAACTCTTACATATTAAGATAATATTTGCTAGTATGCTGAGTGGGACATTGGGTACCAATATCCTGTGTCAGATGTATCCAGCCACTTTGCCTTGTCTATTAGAAGTTAAATGCAATGGGCAAAGTAGACTGAAACAGGAAATGGAGTTCTTACTACACCAGTTAAGGAAGAACAGTACCTGTGGCGGGGAGCGCTGCTCGCTCCAGCCAGGGAGAGGAGGGGGGCTCCTTTGGGCTTTAAAGAGAGGAGGAAGAGCTATGCTATCCCTTATTTTAACACCTAATTATGTACTTTAATTGCAGCCACTGAGGGTAGAGTGACTGGGAAAATAAATGGGCAGAAAAATAGAGGGAAAATAAAACAGGTGGAAGATAAATTAAAAGAGATTCCAGTAATTGACTGTGAATGTCGTGGGGCAGCTCTGGGGCTCCACTATTGAAGAAACTCTTTCCCAGGACATGCTGGATGAGAGGAAGAAGTTTACAAATACCTGTGATGGAACTCTGCTAGGAACAAAATGCATCTTGAACTGGTGCTGTAACCAGTAATCGTTGGGGCCCAATGGGGAAAGTGACACAAGAACAGACTCCCTTTTAAGTAATAAATGAGAGAATTATTGTGCTGCTTCCCCATTGGTGCTGCAGGAAATCAGGTTTGCTTTAAATGGCCTACTTGTAGTTTTTTGTCTGTTTATTTTTATATATTGTAATGGCGTGTCACATACCTCTTGTGAGCATCCCCTTCTGGTCGGGTTTCTCTGCAGTCTTTCAGATCAGATGACCCCGGACAGTTGTTTCTCAGACAGTTTTTCAGTGACTTACCTCCAGCCGAGTCTCTCACACTGTATGTGAATCAGAACAAATACCTTCCAGGGTATACAGCCACCAGGAGCCTATCTCCGTACTTCTCAGCTGGTGTCTCTCTAGCTCTCCCCAGCCTCATTCTCTAAGTAGTCCTGGCCCTGGTATGGAGCTGTACCCCCAGGGCTTCCTCACTGGGGCCCTCCCTGGGCTCAGTCCTTTGGCAGTCCTAGCAGCTAGCAAGGAGCTGCTTCTTAGCTCCCCAGTCCCTGCCTACACTGAGCTATCCATGGTCCTGCTGCTCTTTCAGCCAGCCAGTGACCTGGTCCTCTCCATTCCAGCTGCGGACAGCAACTGATTGCCGCTTTGTTCTGAAGTTCCCTTTACATGGCCATGGTGGTCCCTGATAGGCTGTTCCCTGCAGCCTCTCTCGTTGGCTGGTTCCCTTCAACTATTCTAGAACTTGGCAGAATTCTCGTCTTCCACTTCTCTCTGGTGTAGGCTGTGGCAGGACCCTGAGGCCTTCAGGGGGCCTCTGGGCCATGTCCACCGTGTGTCATATATAGACACAAAACATTAGTGTCCACTTAAATAAATTGGCAAATATGTTTTTTTTCTTCCCCAAGCATATGAAACCCAAAGATATACAGCAAGCTTTGAGTTGCTCAGTAAAGGCCTCTAGTCCAACACCTTCTACAAGATGCTGATTGCCTCAGCTCCCTTTGACATCAGGCAGTAATGAGTGAAGGTGTTGAACTCTCCTGATTAGACCTTCACCTATAACTGTTTTGGTCTACCTGTATTCTCCATGTCATACTGAAGCAAGCAACCTTTTATTAAAAGGGGGGAGGATCACTGTGTGCTATGTGGGGGTTGAACTAACTTTGACTGAGTCCCTTAAACATTTCATAATTAAGTGTTATATCTTTAAGGAAGACAATGAGTCTTTTAAAAGTTGCCCTTTATATAGAGAAATGCCCCCCAAAAGAACCTCAGATTTGACTCTGCCTCACCCAAATTTCAGGTGGGAGAATTTTATTTAGAGTCTAATCTCCAGGTCTCCTCCTGCCCTGCATTTGGTTCTGTGATGTATACCAAACTGAAAAGAGCCTTTTTTGCCTCCCCTTCCCAATCTAGTTGGAATGTGGCACAAAATGTTGCAAATATCACAAGAGCAGCTCTTGTCCCAGAGCTCCAGCCTTTTTATCTCTTAATCCTAAATGCTATCCTAAACCTGAATCAGGCTAGACGACTCCTCCTCCCAGTTCATCTCCACTTAGAAATACATATCAATAGAGATGCTTTGCAATATGATGCTTAAATTGTTCCAGGGCTAACTAAGAGTCTTTTTGTTTTCATCCATAAAAGGAGTGACACATGAGACATAGGTTGAAAAATGGAGGTCAAGAAAAGGGTTTCATGGCTCCATCATTTTGTGTGTGGTGCTAAAAGAACTAACTCAGTATTTGAGGGGGAGAAACCCATACTGCTCCCAATAGCCAAGGACAAGGATACTGCTCAGATATTTTTCATTTTCTAGAGAAACTGAAAATTAACAAACCATTTTCCATCATTTTTGCCTCTACTTCCTGGTAGCCATTAAATTTAATGGGAGAGGGCAGAGAATCTCTTGGACATGTGGCAAATGCCCAGATGCACAGCACCAATCAGTTCAGAAATGGAACTGTGATCTCATAGGATTAATTGTCTTGAGTGCAAAAACAGGTATAAATTGCTATCAGTTTCTTAGTGAGTTTCATGAATCAGTGAGTATGCTTTTCTATATAGTGTACATTGCAAGACACTGGCAACTGACCTACTGCCCGTTCAGAAAATCACAGTTCAGGGCAACTAAACCTGTACTTCTCCCTCAGTGGTCCAGCAAGGGCACCTACTCTGACTTACAGTTCCTCTGGGCCATCACTTCTCTTAGGCAGCGATTGTCTCTCTCTCCCTTCTAGCTGAGGTATTTCCAGGAGGAACAGTTCCCTGCCTAAACTGTGCTATTCCCCTGCAAGGTAAACTGCCTCAACAGGTCAGTGTCTGTGCTTTGCTTTCTCTTGAGAGACTAATAACAGTGTAATTGCCCCAGTCATAAATTACAACACAGCTATTTCTAAGCAAGAACGTTTTATTTTTAAGGTAAAAGCATTAAATAGAAAACATAAGCAAAACAATAAAACAACCTATATGGATGCTAAATAGCTTACCAGAGGTCATTCCCCAATTCCAACAAGGTTAGTGCTTAGTCCTTCAAACCCTGCACTGGAGTTTTTCCTGTGGTCACAAGTTCATAACAGCTTCTTCTTAGTTTAGTCCATCCTATATACAGTTAGGGGTGGGGGGTAATCTGTCATCTCCAGGAGCAGGTAATCAGTAGATAATGTGTTTCAGTCTCCAGGGTATAGTTTTAAAAAAAAACCTCCACAGTACTTCCTAGGAAAGCCACTTCAAACTTCTTAACCCAAATGGTTCTTTGAAGTTTATAACACTTCCCAGAGATTGCATTAATCCCATCTCCTCCTAAAGAAGTTCCTTACAATTCCTCAATAATGCATAAAACACTTGCATTTTTAGTAAAACAAACTCCAAAAATGTTTAACTTAATTCAATAAGGTTTGCTCAGGATATTGTCACATCTGTTACACTACCATGTGTATAGTGCATTCTGGACAGCTGATTATGCACAACTGCACTCTATTATTACATTGCTTATGTGTAAGGCTTGGGGCTGAAGAATGTTGCTGCTAGTTGGGATGCACGTGATGGGATGCGTAGGTAAAATCTAGGTGATGTACAGCTACCTCTGAGGGCACACTTTCATGTATTCACTGCTCCTTAGTGCCTTTTTCTCCAGGTCCAAATCAGGATTAACCTTTTCTACATGAAACACATGATAGTGAATAGAGAGTGAGGAGACTAGAGCTAAGATACTTCAGAGACCTATCGTTCCAGACCTTTCCCACTTTATAGTTTGGCTGTCCAAAGCAGTTGAGGAACAGTTTGTCTCTCTCTCCAGGCTGTTACGAAATGCAAAGTCTTTTATTCCTCAAGTACCTGCAGTTTTGTTACAAGAAGATGTGTACAGAAGACCTACTTATTGCTTACAGCCTCCATGCTGCATGACTATGTAGTGTATCAGGTAATGCTGTCCCTTACTCTTCAACAACTGTTTTACATTTAAAGTGATGCGCAAACCCAGCCTGCTTCTGTTGCTTTCAATTTTAAATGTCATCTAAAAATAAAAAGCTAAGTGAGAAACAATTGTTGACATTGTTTATGGGAATCGTGACACACTTGCATATGACAGAATATTGCAGTTTCAGTCTACATAACACTATAGCAGGTCTGATTCTTCTTATTTGCACCCCTGTAGATCAGAAGCAACTGCCAATTGAGGCAACCTAGGGTAAGTTTGAAGAGAATCACACATGTACTTAGTTCAAGTATTTACATGTACAAAAGGATGGGAGACCATGACAGACACTGACATCTGTATTCTTCCTCATAAACAAAGCCATATGTCAGACTCTGTCCAAACAGCAGATACAGTAACACTGATGTATACATCACAGTGGCAAAAGTTTGGGAAGCACTAAAGTGCTTTAAGAATGTGGAGAATGCTTCCCTTTGTTACAGTATTATTCTGCAGCTCAATTTCATATCTGAAAATTGTTGCAGGTGTAACTGTCAAACTACTGAAGATATAAATATAAGTTTCTGCTCAGAAAGTGAAAAAGTCAATATAAAATATTTCGCAGGGGCTTCTAATGATCTGCTTGATCTTTACCAAAACCCCCCTGAGGATCCTACTTCCACAGGTTCAAAATACAATACCACTTGTTATAAGTGCTTCCAAAAATGTTGCTGCATTTGTTGGTATTTCTTACTACGGAGGGAAAAAACTAACAAATCTCTAAACAGCATGTACAAATAGAAGTCTAAATATCACTTTCAGATTGTTATAAAGACACATGATTAAGCGGTGATGGAGTATAGCAACAAAGAGCACATTTTGTGCCTCCTAGGCAAAAATTCACTTTATTTTTCCACAACTTATTTTCTGACACACTTCCCTCTTCAAAACTCTGCTAAATTCATATTAAAAAATGTACCTTGAGAGTAAATTCAGTAATACAATGTCATTATTGTAATGTCACCCGAATCCAGGGGCTGACTGGACACTACCGCTTGGAGCCACCCAGCTGCAGAACATGAGCACTACAAACGAAGCAGTTTGGGATGGGTCCAAAAATAAAAATAAACCCCTGGATCAAAACAATTGAAGTTTGGGGATCTAGAGGCTGATCCAGATGAACTTGGTGACTCTGCTTTTTCTGTAGTGGGCCAGGCTAGACCCTCTGATCTAAACACCCCACATCTTGGATAAAATTAGATCCAGAACCAGACCAACCTCTTCGGTTCAAACTAATTTCTAGAACCAATATTGTGACCCTTGGTATTTGTGCAGTATCCACATGAGAAAGGTACTATTTTCAGGGCTATAAGAAGGTACTACAGAACACTGCCAGGTCCCCTTCTACAATTGTGTCAATATACTACAGTCTTGACCTGAGAAGAATGTGCTGAAATTGCTACATTATTTTTTAACTGCCTTTCCACAGTATACATCACGCTGGAATGAAGGCTTGCAGAACTAAAGACTATTGTATTAATACTCTATATCCCTCCATTCCATATATAAGTTGAAATAATCTATATTAATGTTAACAGCCAAAACACCAGATCACAGTTATGTCAAAACACCGTTGTATTCAAGCTTTTTGTAACAATTTGGACACAGATAGCTGCATCTACGGTTTACCTTGACTTCAGTAGGAGTCGTATTATTCAGCATCTCTGAAAATCAGGCCACTTATTGAGATGGCTCGGTATAGATTTAATTGCTTAAGTTTTGACACCCAAGTTTTATGTTTACAACCTATACGGCCACCTGGGCAAAGATTTTTCATGAATGAGTACTCCAAATCATGTATATGCTGTTCTGGTGATTGAATATATAACTGCAGACATTCCCTTTACAAATTAGTACTTAGATGTCTAAATGGCTATTTGCATGTGACAGTACCTAAATTGTGCACATTATGACCACATGTCACACTACACTCACATTTGTGTGCGTGCAGTCATGGGTCCTGTCCATTCCACAGAGAAGAACCTTGATCAATGAGGCAAATGTAGCATCTGTACTATATCCAGATCTAAAACCAGATTAAAATAGCAATCTAAGGACTCCATCTAGTCCCAAATCTGTGTCACTTCTGCTTTCTCAAACTGCTCTATTTATAAGCTTTCTATTTTAAAGACACATAGTCATGTTAAAATATATTTGATATCATTTCTAGCATAGGTGACTTTTAGATTATTAAAAAGGAAAGTCTTGTAAATATCGTATCTTCATTATTTATATTAGTATTCTTCCTTTCTACAATCTATTTTTTGTATTTCTTTCAGTTCGATTAATGTAAATAGAATGAGAGAAACAAGGTAAGTGAGGTAACACCGCTTACAGGACCAACTTCTGTTTGTGGAAGGGACAAAGAAAGAAATAACTTCTCCTATCTTGTTTCTTTTATGTCCTTTTATGTCCAACATGTCCACAAGGCTGAAAATAGACTGGTCAGTTTCACATTCAGGTTTCATTAACTAGGACATTGCCACAAAGCTGGAGCTATTTTAAAAATGTTTTATATTTAACTTTTTAAATTGAATAGAAACATTGCCTTAGACTTATTCAAACTTTTATGGAGAGGGAGGCAGACATTCTGGATACACTGTGAGCCACGGTTTGAGCCATAATTAGAAAATAGCAACAGTAATGAATTAATATTAAGGTGTATGCTAGACAGAAAAAATCTAAAACCAGTCATTTTGATTGGCAAACAGGACCTAGCTGTAAATAAAGCATCTGAATTGTCTAGAAGATTGGTTGTGGGTAGGGGGGAGACATACACTTCGTAATGCACT
The DNA here is from genome assembly GCF_965140235.1 of Caretta caretta. Classification (NCBI taxonomy): domain Eukaryota; kingdom Metazoa; phylum Chordata; order Testudines; family Cheloniidae; genus Caretta; species Caretta caretta. The sequence continues at coordinate 18,879,042 of NC_134214.1, forward strand.
CTACTCTACAATAGTACCTGATCTCCAAGTTATCAGCTAAAACAGGAACAATAATATCCTGAACCTTGATCAGAATTGGTAAACTTTAGCTTTATTAAGTGTGGGATTAAGCCCTATACGCCAAAGGAAAGACTCCGAGTGTCTTCAAGGAGAGTTGGAACATGCCATAGTGTGAAAAGAACATTTCAGAGTCACATCTATCAGTGCAAAAGATTGCACCTCCCATCCTTTTGAGATGGCAATGGCTGATGGTCAACAGATCTAATCCCATCAATTTTAGTGATGGGAGTCAAGGGGAAAAAAAGATCCCTTATGTAGACAGACCCAATACGAATGTATTCTTTACATACCAACGTAAGATCTTGGATCATGCTTGCTGAGTAACAGGTAGGCAGAATAGAAGGTGCACTGACTGATAGGCCAAAGTCCTGGGACTGTTGTGCTCCAGTATTTTGTACGAGCTGAAATCTACAAATAGTGTTCAAGGGAAGTGCAATATAGAGGAAACTACACTATGACCCACCTTCTAAAATTAATTTGTATAATCTTTGCACTATGTTCTCTCAGTTTGTCAGAATTTGGTTCATAAACCTGCATGCTCTAGTTCACTGTTTTAGAGCTTTCAACGTGTTCACAGCTTTCGATGTAATGTGTTGCTATATTTTGACTATACTGTACTTTTGGTGAAGATACAAGTGCTTCAGGAAGCCCAGTATGACTTTTGGATATAGGTTTCCTGACAGATTTATGTACACATTCTGGGTAGGACTCACTTTGTATCTCCTGTAATGTAAACTGAGGATGAACTAGTGCAGTCAATAATGTTAGCACTGTGTGTTTCTAGTTTGAACTTGTGCACCACTCAGTTCAGAAAGCCATTATGATTCACATTCTAAAGTGTAAATCTGTAGATTTTCACTTATCTATATTTTAATTTGTCTGTAATTACATTTGGCATATTTTAAGGGAAGGACTTCAATAAATATTGCAGTGACATAATTTTAAGAGTGCACGGAAGCAATGTAAAGATCAGGAGAAACCTTCCAAAATGTGTGTTTGGAAACACAGAGAAGCCTGGCTTTAATCCATGATTTGTTCATATGTCTAAGTGCACTGTCAAAAAGTCATATAGATATAGGTAAAAAGTGTGTTCAGAGGCAGCGTGTCTAGTCTTACGAGCACTGGTCAAGAACATATGAGCACTACCATTGACTTGCTTTATGGCCTTGGGCATATCACTTCTTTTAGACTAATATCATGTATTAACTTCCTCATTAGGTAATGTGAAGATTACTTCGGCCCTGATCCTTGGTTTTGGCCAAGCTGTGCTCAGCCCATGACTTGTAGTTGGGAGAGGGGACAAACCTAACTGTGTGCCATCTTAGATATATAACACACACACACACACAGTCAGTGTCTCTTCTAACTTGCACTGCCAATAATAGGACCCTACAAGCCTTAACACCAACTAGGAATTGCCTGAATGCAGCATATACCCCCAACACACCCACTTTATGCTGTCCAGGAATTTTGTCAGTATCTGGGAAGCCTTCAGCTGCCTGATTGGAGTAGATTTTATGTCCTCTTTGCCCTGTATTGGGGTACAAAATCTGGCCCTTAATGCTTGTACAGCATTTTAAAGATGCAGGGTCAGATCACCACTGGTGTAAATTGTTGTCTTGCACCAGTTGAGGAACTGGCCTGTGGAGTGTTACAGTGCATATGTGCTAATCCTTATCACTTTGTGGTGTTGAGAGTAGGTAAAATGTTACGTTTCCTTTCTTTTGTGAGTATATAGCATAAATATTTACAGAATGTAAATGAGCAGCATTTTGGTTACAAACTGGCTAATTTTCCATGACTGTATTTCACAAAACAGGGAGGAAACACAAAAAAGAGTGACTGTTATTTTATTAGTGGAATGTGAAAAGGTGAGAGAACTACCGAACTGGAGTATGAATTAATAGCTGGAGACAAGCTTCTTTCACTCATAGAGTGTACAACATAACCATGGCACACTCAACAGTCAGCAGAGAACACCACCTGTCAGTGTGACTTGCAATAGAAGCTACATGTGAAATCATGCTATCTTGCAATTGAGATCATCATTTTATGTATGCCGCCTGGGGTAAAGAGCTTTAATAACTTTTCACTACATAAAGACAATGAGCCATACTCAAATCAGGTGTATGCAGGTACAATTCCCTTTGAGTTCAGTGAAAACCAGGACTGTATTTTGTTCACCTCCTTACATTAAACACATCTTATCCTTTACACTTTCCTAGAAGAAAAATGAATTACGAAGTGTATTCTGTATAAGTTTAGCCACTTATTTTACAGCCCATAATTGCCTTTGTTTATCATTGTCTTTTTTTGTGAATAAAAGCCAAACTTGACCTTGAGTAAGCATAAATTTGGACATTAGATGATACAGATGGCTTGGGTAGCCTAACTTATTTCTGTATTCATTTTTAGGAAATGCATTATACGATAAATCATACCAGTGTCCTTCAAAAATGCAAGTGTTGGTGATGGTACTGATGAGACCCCAGACATTGTTATCATTAAAAACAAAGTTTATGAATGGAAAAATTGGGGTTTGAAGTATATAGGAATGCTGACTAACAGCTGTAAAAGAAATGTATATTAGTCAATGTCTAATTTTCAATTTGATTTCACAAATACATTTCACATGATTTGTGTGACTAAAAGTTGTTTTAAAGTAATGGTATTGTACACTGTCTTCTCTAATAAATAATAGCTTTATTTTATGTCAGTAGTGTATATAGTATGGTATAAATCTCCCTAACATCTTCACATAAATAGGAGCTGGCCAAACTTCTTGAGGGCAGCCTGAACTTTACTTTGGGCGTGGGAGTGAAAAGGTATAACCCTATTATGATTTGCTCCCCTATTTCAATAACAATTATTTTTAAATGCCAAAAGAACTAAGGCAAATAAATATTCTACCAAATAAACACTTTAAATTTCAATATCAATAATTATTAACATGGGGACATACCATATCACTGGCTTTCAAGCAGAGCTTTATGTTTATTTCTTGGGAGACTCAACATCTTAGTTCTGAGGAACAAATGTTATTGGAACCCTTTCTGTAGACTAACCCTATAGTTTGGTCTCTGCTTTCCAAGTAAAGATTTGAGTAAGAAAATGTGCTTTAGTCAGAAGGAAATTATATATATATATATATATATATATATATATATATATCTTTATGATGCTTCATTAATGCACATTTAGTCTTTGTCTATAGATTATCTGATAAATTGCCCATAGGAAACAATAGATTAACCTGAACACTTTCTGCTTTATCACTTTTATTACTCTCAGGAGCGGAGTAAGTGTCAGTACCATGGGAGGAGATTCAGGGGGGCCTATTTTCCATGCTATTCACCTCTCTCATACTATTTGCTTCACCTTTCCCCTTTCTGTAGATGTCCCCCTTAAAAGAAAATACTTAAGCCACAAATCACACAATACCATCAAAATATTCACTCTGAAATAGCTCTGTAGACCCTCTTCCAGGCCATCATTTAATATGGTAACTAGGATCCTTGTCTTGTTGCTTACTAGAGAACAAAAAATAGCTCAGGCCAAACATCAGACTCGAAATGGAAGGCATGCAGTTCTCGCTGAAAGTTCAAAAGCAGCTACAGGGGACTGGGAATGAGGAAGACGAGTCTTGCACATCTAGACCACTCATTTGAATCTGGATAAGACTGATAGTGACTGAAAGTCATTACCATCTGACCCTTGTTCTTATGGCCTATGTTTAAATGAATCTAGGAAGAAAGCACTCTTCCTTATGTATATACATAAAAAGAACTGCTTATTTATATGACCATGAATTTTAGCATTAATGTGCCTTAATCTGAGCCTACTGTCCCCTTCTCTGGATTAATAATGAAGTGATGCAAGCTGTGCCAGCAGAAGTTATTTCTGTTTAGAGAGAAATGATCATGTCATCTATGGAGACTATGGGTCTTAAAGAAAAGGTGTTTAGCAAGAGCCAGGCATCAAACTAAAGTCTAACTTAAAAAAAAAATACAGCCCTCATACTCTTAAATTCCCTGTGTAGAAATATTCACAATCCCTCAGAGGCATCTAATGACATTGTCCATTGTAGTATGGAGCATGTGATCCACTGTGGATATGATGCTAAATTGCAATAAGGGTTGATAGTTACTGAACTTTGGATCATGCGGTGCATCTGACTTGCACCGGGACCACGTTGGGGTGTATTCAGGTGCCAAAATTGCTGAAAGCACATATTTGTGCTTTCCCCTGATCCAGATGATATTTCTCCTGCACTGAGTCACACAGTCTGAAACTCGCTAAGGCCTGAAATTATAGTCCAGGACTACACCCTCTTTTTTTAGTGACACGCCTTTCTCACTAGCAATACAGAAAGCCCCTACATTGGCTCTATGCCAACTGAAGATTGCCCTTACATTGAAGTGTTGCTCCTTGTTCTGGTTACCGCCACTTTGAGGCCAGTCTACACCAAAGGTGCAGTGCAAACCGGCTACAGTACACAGCAGAGTCTGTCCTGTCTTTCTTACATCCTGACTTTTCATGGATTTGCTGAATCGATTTTTAAGGCCTGAAGGGACCATTATGATCATCTCGTCTGGCTGCCTGTAGAATAACATCCCAATTTAAGCCCAGTGTCACTCTGTGTGCCTTATCCCTGACCACTGAATGTGTCCAAAGGTAAGAATCTTAAGGCACCTTTTAAATTGCTCCTGTGCTGTTTTTAAACACCACATACTCATTTCGCAGGCAATCTTTCTCTGACCTCTAAAGTGGCCCTTTTTCAACTTATTTTTCTTTCATTCTGTATCCATAAACACTGAGACTGGCTCTGTGGATCAATCTGGTCTCCCTTATCAGCAACAAAAATTGGCAAACTTCCACTTTATAACTTTTAATTACATAAATGATCCTATGAAATGTCATCTAGATTCACCAATGTCATTTAAAGTGAGAAATTTACCCTCAAGGAAAAGTTCAACAGAACTTAATAAATAGTAACCTTCCCATAAAATGTATAAACTAACCTTTAGAATTCTACAGCAGGGATCCAATCCTCTATTATAATTCTAGAGGATAGTTTAAAATTTTGATAAATAGGATAGTTTTCTGTTAATTAAGTCTCAGAGTAATTTCTATAAAGCCTCATTTAACATCCTATAGACAACTCCTGGTTTAATCCATTCTGAAATCTAAAAGTAATTCCATACAGGGAACAACACTTCAGTAATAATTCTTCCTCACAAATATATTCAGTGAATGTGTACAATTTTGTTTCAAAATTCAGAAAGTTTTCCCCCTAACTCTCACACTGGATAGCAGCATTCCTGTTATGAAGTATAAACTCCTTAGTACTGTATATATTTTAGGAAGCTGTGCAGCCTAAATATATTGCCTTTGTTCGCCAGAGGGATCAGAATTACCCTTTGCACCTACATCCAACAGATTGCTTCTCCTTTGCCAGAAAGAAAAAATTATAGTGGACTGGCTACACTAAAAATATGATACTCTCCCCAGAAAATAGTATAAAATTCTCGGTTTATGCTCATATGCAATGTTGCTGTGACAGTGTTGGTCCTGGGATACCAGAAAGATAAAGTGGGGGAAGTAATAACTTTTATTGGACCAACTCCTGTTGGTGAGAGAGATGAACTTTTGAGCTTACACAGAGATGCTGTTCAGTGTAAGCTCAAAAGCTCCTCTCTTTCACCAACAGAAGTTGGTCCAATGTAAGATATTACTTCACCCGGTTGTCTCCATGCTCATACATGGAAAACAGATGTCCTTTTCCTTAGATTTTTTTTTTTAAATCTCTGACCTCATAGACTCTTATGCCAAAAATTTAAAACCTGGGTGCCTAAACCTATATTTAGTGTAAAATGTTTAAACTCATTTTAATAGTATGTTTATGCTGCTGGAGTGGTATCAAGAGGCCTTGGCATCCTTGAAAATCAGGGATTTGATCTGAATAAGCTCATACTTCCCTAATGGGAAACAGCTCTTTATATAACTCTTTTTGAATTATATAATCACTGTAGAAGAAAGGATAAAGCCTAGTAAGTTTTAGGAAAGTTGGAAAGAACCAGCGTTTCTTTGCAAAGGACTGGACTATAAGGGTTTCATCTTGTGAAAATGATAGACACAAAAAAGTACATGGTTCAATGGAGAATCAAAGGAGAAGCCTCTGTGAGGTTATATAATCCAAGATGTCTTTAGGGAGAGATGAGCAGAAGATATTAGAAATGAGAGAGCAATGGTGCCTTGATGCTTTAGACCAAAAAGATAAGGAAAGGCTGGTGAGAGACTCTTGTGATGATTAATCCTTTAAAGCAAAATACTTTGTAAAACACAAAATAGCATGGGAGAGGGGAAGACGTCCTAGTGCAACCTATGGAAAGGTTATTAAAATGGCTAGTAATTACTGTACCTAACACCTAACTCATAAGAGAACAGAATGCAAATTTGATAATATTTAATTATCAAAAATAAACAGTGCTAATGGTATTTGTATGGTAAAAAGTAAAGGCCCCAAAGAGCAACAAAAATCCAGGCAAGTTATCATGTTGAGGAAGTTGTTGTTACTGCCTAAGTGACAATAAGTAAATAAAGTGAAATTAAAGCTATATGCAAATGTTGCTGCCCTTGAGACTGAAGTCTGTAGCATGTCACAGTGATAAAGCCAAGCAATATATTTTAATTTCAATTAATGTAAAGTCACAAACTCCCCAAAAGTCCTTCTCAGTACCTTCTAGATATAATAGTTTGTCAAGCCTGAGTCTTTTCTCCTCCTAGTTTTAATGTCCATAACCTATAGCCTTTATTGGAAGCAATGTAGTCTACTGGATAGTTCAATGAACTAGGACTCAGGAGACCTGGCTTCTAGCCTTGTGTGAACTTGGGCAAGTCATTTCATACCACCATGGAGAAGATAAAATTCTTAAGGGCATGGACTTTCTCTTACTATGTGGTCACAATAGGGCACCGAGATTACACTATAATAATACATACTGTGACAGGGTCTGGCCAGATGCCTACAGGAGAGTGATAGAAGGCAGATATATTAGCCACAGGTTAAGTAGGTCCCTTTTCCCTGGGTAAAGTAACAGGGAAGGTTTCAGAACAATCAGGAACTTTCTGGAAACAATTAAGGCAGACAGGCTGATTAGAACACCTGCAGCCAATCAAGAAACTGCCAGAATCAATTAAGGCAGGCTAATCAGGGCACCTAGGTTTAGAAAGGAGCTCACTTCGGGTTGTGGTGTGCGTGTGAGGAGCTGGGAGCAAGAGGCGCAAGAAGCTGAGAGTGAGAAGGTGTGCTTCTGGAGGACTGAGAAGCACAAGCATTATCAGACATCAGGAGGAAGGCCCTGTGTTGAGAATAAAGAAGCTGTTGGGAGGAGGCCCTGGGGAAGTAGTCCAGGGAGTTGTAGCTGTCACACAGCTGTTACAGGAGCCACTGTAGACGGCTGCAATCCACAGGGCCCTGGGCTGGAACCGGAAGTAGAGGGCAGGCCTGGGTTCCCTCCATCCCCCAACTCCCTACTTGATACTGGAGGAGTTGAACTGGACTGTGGGTTCCACCAGAAGGGAAGGTCTCTGACCTGTTCCCCAATCCACTAGGTGGATCAGCAGAAACTGCGGGGATTGTTCTTCTTCCTTTCCCCATGCTGGCCAGTGATGAGGCTAACTGAGTGAACGGCAAATTTGAGCCACGGAAGTGGCCAAACTGAGGGCTGCCGTGAACCTCTGAGGCGAGAAAATCTGCCAATAAGCGCAGGACCCACCAAGGCAGAGGAGGAACTTTGTCAAAATACTTAGACAAAACTCTCATGAGTTGAAATCCTGGGTAAGGATTTGGCTCTAAAGACTTGACTCCATTCCCATTGAAATCAGTTTCAGAGTAACAGCCGTGTTAGTCTGTATTCGCAAAAAGAAAAGGAGTACTTGTAGCACCTTAGAGACTAACCAATTTATTTGAGCATGAGCTTTCGTGAGCTACAGCTCACTTCATCAGATGTATACCGTGGAAACTGCAGCAGACTTTATATACACACAGAGATCATGAAACAATACCTCCTCCCACCCCACTGTCCTGCTGGTAATAGCTTATCTAAAGTGATCATCAGGTGGGCCATTTCCAGCACAAATCCAGGTTTTCTCACCCTCCACCCCCCCACACAAATTCACTCTCCTGCTGGTGCTAGCCCATCCAAAGTGACAACTCTTTACATAATCAAGTCGGGCTATTTCCTGCATAAATCCAGGTTTTCTCACATCCCCTCCACCCCCATACACACACAAACTCACTCTCCTGCTGGTAATAGCTCATCTAAACTGACCACTCTCCAAGTTTAAATCCAAGTTAAACCAGAACATCTGGGGGGGGGGGTAGGAAAAAACCAGAGGAAACAGGCTATCTTGCATAATGACTTAGCCACTCCCAGTCTCTATTTAAGCCTAAATTAATAGTATCCAATTTGCAAATGAATTCCAATTCAGCAGTTTCTCGCTGGAGTCTGGATTTGAAGTTTTTTTGTTTTAAGATAGCGACCTTCATGTCTGTGATTGCGTGACCAGAGAGATTGAAGTGTTCTCCGACTGGTTTATGAATGTTATAATTCTTGACATCTGATTTGTGTCCATTTATTCTTTTACGTAGAGACTGTCCAGTTTGACCAATGTACATGGCAGAGGGGCATTGCTGGCACATGATGGCATATATCACATTGGTGGATGTGCAGGTGAACGAGCCTCTGATAGTGTGGCTGATGTTATTAGGCCCTGTGATGGTGTCCCCTGAATAGATATGTGGGCACAATTGGCAACGGGCTTTGTTGCAAGGATAAGTTCCTGGGTTAGTGGTTCTGTTGTGTGGTATGTGGTTGTTGGTGAGTATTTGCTTCAGGTTGCGGGGCTGTCTGTAGGCAAGGACTGGCCTGTCTCCCAAGACTTGTGAGAGTGTTGGGTCATCCTTTAGGATAGGTTGTAGATCCTTAATAATGCGTTGGAGGGGTTTTAGTTGGGGGCTGAAGGTGACCGCTAGTGGCGTTCTGTTATTTTCTTTGTTAGGCCTGTCCTGTAGTAGGTAACTTCTGGGAACTCTTCTGGCTCTATCAATCTGTTTCTTTACTTCTGCAGGTGGGTATTGTAGTTGTAAGAAAGCTTGACAGAGATCTTGTAGGTGTTTGTCTCTGTCTGAGGGGTTGGAGCAAATGCGGTTGTATCGCAGAGCTTGGCTGTAGACGATGGATCGTGTGGTGTGGTCAGGGTGAAAGCTGGAGGCATGCAGGTAGGAATAGCGGTCAGCAGGTTTCCGGTATAGGGTGGTGTTTATGTGGCCATTGTTTATTAGCACTGTAGTGTCCAGGAAGTGGATCTCTTGTGTGGACTGGACCAGGCTGAGGTTGGTGGTGGGATGGAAATTGTTGAAATTATGGTGGAATTCCTCAAGGGCTTCTTTTCCATGGGTCCAGATGATGAAGATGTCATCAATATAGCGCAAGTAGAGTAGGGGCTTTAGGGGACGAGAGCTGAGGAAGCGTTGTTCTAAATCAGCCATAAAAATGTTGGCATACTGTGGGGCCATGCGGGTACCCATAGCAGTGCCGCTGATCTGAAGGTATACATTGTCCCCAAATGTGAAATAGTTATGGGTAAGGACAAAGTCACAAAGTTCAGCCACCAGGTTAGCCGTGACATTATCGGGGATAGTGTTCTTGACGGCTTGTAGTCCATCTTTGTGTGGAATGTTGGTGTAGAGGGCTTCTACATCCATAGTAGCCAGGATGGTGTTATCAGGAAGATCACCGATGGACTGAAGTTTCCTCAGGAAGTCAGTGGTGTCTCGAAGGTAGCTGGGAGTGCTGGTAGCGTAGGGCCTGAGGAGGGAGTCTACATAGCCAAAATACCTCTGAACAACATACTAATCCACAGAGGTCTCCCTACCAACACTACAGAAAGAGGGATTCTAGATGGACTCCTCCTGAAGGTCGAAACAGCAGACTGGACTTCTACATAGAGTGCTTCCGCCGACGTGCAGGGGCTGAAATTGTGGAAAAGCAGCATCACTTGCCCCATAACCTCAGCCATGCGGAACGCAATGCCATCCACAGCCTCAGAAACAACTCTGACATCATAATCAAAAAGGCTGACAAAGGAGCTGCTGTTGTCATCATGAATAGGTCGGAATATGAACAAGAGGCTGCTCGGCAGCTCTCCAACACGAGTTTCTACAAGCCATTACCCTATGATCCCACTGAGAGTTACCAAAAGCAACTACAGCATTTGCTCAAGAAACTTCCTGAAAAAGCACAAGATCAAATCCGCACAGACACACCCCTGGAACCCCGACCTGGGATATTCTATCTACTACCCAAGATCCATAAACCTGGAAATCCTGGGCGCCCCATCATCTCAGGCATTGGCACCCTGACAGCAGGATTGTCTGGCTATGCAGACTCCCTCCTCAGGCCCTACGCTGCCAGCACTCCCAGCTACCTTCGAGACACCACTGACTTCCTGAGGAAACTTCAATCCATCGGTGATCTTCCTGATAACACCATCCTGGCTACTATGGATGTAGAAGCCCTCTACACCAACATTCCACACAAAGATGGACTACAAGCCGTCAAGAACACTATCCTCGATAATGTCACGGCTAACCTGGTGGCTGAACTTTGTGACTTTGTCCTTACCCATAACTATTTCACATTTGGGGACAATGTATACCTTCAGATCAGCGGCACTGCTATGGGTACCCGCATGGCCCCACAGTATGCCAACATTTTTATGGCTGATTTAGAACAACGCTTCCTCAGCTCTCGTCCCCTAAAGCCCCTACTCTACTTGCGCTATATTGATGACATCTTCATCATCTGGACCCATGGAAAAGAAGCCCTTGAGGAATTCCACCATAATTTCAACAATTTCCATCCCACCACCAACCTCAGCCTGGTCCAGTCCACACAAGAGATCCACTTCCTGGACACTACAGTGCTAATAAACAATGGCCACATAAACACCACCCTATACCGGAAACCTGCTGACCGCTATTCCTACCTGCATGCCTCCAGCTTTCACCCTGACCACACCACACGATCCATCGTCTACAGCCAAGCTCTGCGATACAACCGCATTTGCTCCAACCCCTCAGACAGAGACAAACACCTACAAGATCTCTGTCAAGCTTTCTTACAACTACAATACCCACCTGCAGAAGTAAAGAAACAGATTGATAGAGCCAGAAGAGTTCCCAGAAGTTACCTACTACAGGACAGGCCTAACAAAGAAAATAACAGAACGCCACTAGCGGTCACCTTCAGCCCCCAACTAAAACCCCTCCAACGCATTATTAAGGATCTACAACCTATCCTAAAGGATGACCCAACACTCTCACAAGTCTTGGGAGACAGGCCAGTCCTTGCCTACAGACAGCCCCGCAACCTGAAGCAAATACTCACCAACAACCACATACCACACAACAGAACCACTAACCCAGGAACTTATCCTTGCAACAAAGCCCGTTGCCAATTGTGCCCACATATCTATTCAGGGGACACCATCACAGGGCCTAATAACATCAGCCACACTATCAGAGGCTCGTTCACCTGCACATCCACCAATGTGATATATGCCATCATGTGCCAGCAATGCCCCTCTGCCATGTACATTGGTCAAACTGGACAGTCTCTACGTAAAAGAATAAATGGACACAAATCAGATGTCAAGAATTATAACATTCATAAACCAGTCGGAGAAGACTTCAATCTCTCTGGTCACGCAATCACAGACATGAAGGTCGCTATCTTAAAACAAAAAAACTTCAAATCCAGACTCCAGCGAGAAACTGCTGAATTGGAATTCATTTGCAAATTGGATACTATTATTTTAGGCTTAAATAGTGACTGGGAGTGGCTAAGTCATTATGCAAGGTAGCCTGTTTCCTCTTGTTTTTTCCTACCCCCCCCCCAGATGTTCTGGTTTAACTTGGATTTAAACTTGGAGAGTGGTCAGTTTAGATGAGCTATTACCAGCAGGAGAGTGAGTTTGTGTGTGTATGGGGGTGGAGGGGATGTGAGAAAACCTGGATTTATGCAGGAAATAGCCCGACTTGATTATGTAAAGAGTTGTCACTTTGGATGGGCTAGCACCAGCAGGAGAGTGAATTTGTGTGGGGGGGTGGAGGGTGAGAAAACCTAGATTTGTGCTGGAAATGGCCCACCTGATGATCACTTTAGATAAGCTATTACCAGCAGGACAGTGGGGTGGGAGGAGGTATTGTTTCATGATCTCTGTGTGTATATAAAGTCTGCTGCAGTTTCCACGGTATACATCTGATGAAGTGAGCTGTAGCTCACGAAAGCTCATGCTCAAATAAATTGGTTAGTCTCTAAGGTGCTACAAGTACTCCTTTTCTTTTTTATTGAAATCAGTGTGACTCTTTCCATTGCCTTAAATAGGAACAGGATCAGTCCCTAAGTCATCAACCTCATAGGGGCATGTAATTTTCCTTTTGCTGATGTGTTCTCCCTTTTTCAGTTGTATCTTAAATTGTGAGCCATGGTGAGCATTTCATCTCAATATTTCTGGAATATTTTGAAGATCACTACTATCTTGCACAATTTCTGATAAAAGGGAACAAAAGTAACTCTGAGTGAAACACTCAAAAGGAATCCTTCTGATTTTTACTTTTAATTTGAATATTACTCACTGTGAGGGGGAAAAGTGAGCAATATTCAAATTAATATTGGTTTCATGTAGGTTAACTTCATTTTATCCAGTTCTGATTACTTCATTTCTTCCAGTTTTGTGCAGAATCAGTACCAAAATTACCTCTACTGTTTGCATTAATTTTATTCAAGCACTGACTCCATCTGAATGTATAATTTTTCCCCTTTATCTACTTTTTGAGCAATTATAATGCCCATAAAGTAAGCCATGCCTGTTTCCCATAGCAAATAAAAAGGATGGTTCTTAATGGCATACTGGTCAATCTTCAAAAATAAGTCTGAGTTTCGAGGTGGTTAATAAAGTCTACCTTTTTTGAAAAAAAAATTGGATCCCGTTTCTGTCTTTGAACATAGATCAAAATAAAGTGGATTAACGTAAATATAAATCAAAGCATGGCCTGAAATGTTAATATACTACCTTTGTCACTGGTAGCAATTCTGTCAGAAATCTCTTTAGCTATCGGGGTGGGGGAGGGAGTCAGTTTTTGCGTGTATTTTGTTCATTTCTGAATGAAATATATAAACTTTCTCTCTCTTCAGATAGAAAGCCCTCTGTATAGCAGTAAGATGCAGGTCACATCAAAGTTGAACTAAAAGTTTGGTAATGGGGTTGTAAACACGTCTGGTGGATCCATTTGTCATTGCTGAGGGAAGGAGGTTTGATGTGAATTATGTTCAAGTGTTGTGAATTCCTATGAGCAAGTCTCTTCATATTTATGAGCTTAGCTAGCAGGAAAAACTACTCAGACATTTTGGTGAATCAGAAAGTGAACTCCGATGCCATGTGGCCCCACTTTCATGTTTGCCTTTTGCTAACATTTGTGAGAATGGCATATTATTCAAGGAAAATGAATTTTGTGCCTATAAGCAAAATGTTTCTAAATAAAATGAAATTGGGTGGTAGTTAGTGTAGTGGTCATCTTTGAACTTATTGGTAATGTTAGTGCAGGAAGATGGTAGTGGCAATGCAAAAAAAGGAGAAATGGAGCAGGAAAGGGGATGAGCAAGAAGAAAAGGGATGGGAAGGAATTGGAAGGTGGTTGCTGGTCCAAGAGGAGGATTCATGCATTCTGTGCAAACACAGTTTGCAGGAGGCAAGATTTCTCTGTGATGAATCAAGTTGCCTTATTTACAGCAGACGAGGTGTGAAGCAAGTAGTCTGAATTTCTGTGCAGACTCAAACACTAACTCTCTATTCACAGCTCCTTCCAGGAAATCAGTTTCTTTATACAAACAGCATTCAGCAAATTTTCTTAATTTGCGCTTAATTCTCAGAACAAAAACCATCTCTAAAGGTCTCTGACAAAGTCACCAAAATTGCAGACAGTAGAAAACTTTCTCAGGCAGGTGGAAAATTAAAGCATATTTTCTTCTTTACAGTAATTACGTAGTCATCTGCTTCAATGTTGATGCCCTTTTCTATTTTTGAACCTTTTTCATGTAACTCTGGACATCACATTCATTATTTTCCTTTTACTTGTACCAGGAATGTCACTGGGTCTTGATTGCTTCCTGACAATTTTTCCTCCATGCAATTTTCTACCAAAACCCTAAGAGGGAAATACAGTGAATTCTTTACTCTGTGCTCTTTGTTAGGTTTACAATCTTATGTTTGTCGCTGGGTTTTTGGTGGGTTTTCCCTCCAGAAAGCATCTGAATGACCTTTATTTCAGATTCGTAATGTTTTGTTTTCTTTCAGAAGCAAGAGTGCAGTGTCTCCTCTGTAGCATGCTCATTGTGTCCAAAAATGGCTTCTGGCTTTGTAGATGGCAGATTCATAAATATTTAAAAGTGCAGTGCACGTAAAATAAAACTGCAGCAGTTACATAGCTTATATATACCACAATGACACTGCAATCTCGTTGAAAAGCAGGTGACCTGTGGTGATAAAGATTGAACGATCATTTTTCTCTGTGAACTTGCATGCAAACTCACCACAGGGATAAGCTATGAGGGGGAAGTTGCCCCTCCCCCTCAGCGTGAGGAGGAGCAATGGCTGGCGGGAGAGTGGGTTCTATATAAATAAGGCAGTTGCTGGCACTTCAGATTCTGGAACACAATTATATAGCAAAGGGAGGATTCAGCAGCAATGTCTATGGCTGCAATATCGTGGACTACATTATGGGTATGCTGATAATGCTTCTCTGAGGGACTGAGTCTGCTAACAAACTCCTGGAATTGCCTATTCCTGCCTCAGCAACAGAATTTCTGGATGAAATTGTAAATGGAGCTTAGCATTTCTGTGCCTCAGTTTCCCTGGCCATAATGATGAGAATACTTACTCCCCAGGAGTGTGGAGAGGCATAATTCATTAATATGTACAGAGCATTTCTAGACACTCAAGTGGACGGGCCTATAGAAATGCAACGTTTTACTTATTAGTTATAAACGTCCTAGCTCTAATGATACTTACGATGTAGCAGCTGCTAGATGCTAAGCTCTGGTCAAAATCTAGCCACTTCATTTAGTTGCTCAAAATTGAAAATCTGGCCTCAATTATAGGAGATGGTCACTTTTGAAAACCTAGCCCCATGTACATGTTCATTAGTACAGCTAATCCTAAAATGGAAATTCCTGTTTTATGCAAAAAGGAAATTCAAAAAATTGTGTTGGAAGAATTGAAATTGATTTATTTTTAAAACTCCAGACAGCTGGTAAATTGGTAAGCTAACCTCAGATTGTCTGGTTTCCATGAAAAGTTTCAGAGGATTCAACATGTTCCCATGGAACACTACTATTCTGTCAAATCAGCATTTTCTGAAGGAAAACTTTTCTGTCAGAACATTTTCAACGAGTTCTTTACATTAGGCACATACCACTCCTGGATAAAGATTTTCATGTTTAAAAAACAAAAATTACACAGTACAATTAAAAAAAAGTAATATTTAACTGGCACTTTCATTTATTCCGCACATTTAATGCCCCACACTTGTATCAAAGTAAAAATACAATCTGGAATTTGGGCATATAAATCTATGTGCCAGAATGCAAGAGAGACATTTTCAGCAAATCCCAAATGTTATGCAAACAAGGGTTTTGTGCCTATTATACTTCAACTGTCACATTCATCATTCAGATACTTTTAGGCCAATCTCTAATATCAACACTAACTAAAAGTCTGATTCTAAATCTTGTCCTTATCTGGGGTGAAATTCATCCTTGTGCAGAGGGCCAGCACAAGGCCTATGAGTCATTTAAAATCCTCTAAGACCTCAAAATAGATCTTAAGTTGTGCATAGGACTTGCACCGGACCCCTGTTAAGAGATGAATTTCACCCCAGTGGGAGTAAAGGCTGCAGAACTGTGCCCAGATGGTGAACATCTTAAAATAGTTTGCAGCTGTCTGAATTACTGTGCTTTAGAACTTGGCAAATCTCCATCAATATCAGATTTTCTAATGGGCTCCCAAGGATTTCACATTTTCAATCACAAAATAACTCATTACTGTGACAAAACTTTAGATTCACCATTCACTAGTATATAAAAGATGTAATTGATACTAAAAGAGTATACAACATTCATTTGCATTTTCTGTTTCTGATATAATAAAGGTGACTGGATACCTTCCTGGTAAAAGAGCATGCATAATCTTATATTTTAGAACAGTAGATTCATCAGCTGGTGGGTGAGCTGGAACTGGTATAAGCTGAAGAACTGTTCTGTAAGCAACCCTAAGACATAATTAACAGCACTTTACATCTTTGGAGGATTCAGCTTTCTACTACGATAATGATCTATCTGTAATGAACATGTCGTCTTGTTATGAAAGGGAATCATCAACCATAGTTGTTGCACAGACCTCCTCTGCATCTGTCTGATGGCATATTTTTTTCTATATGCACAAATTTGTTTGCAGGGAAATGACCAAGTGTCTCTCTATTCGGAGTGTGTTGTGATAAAGGTGAGGTGCTTTCCCTGGTGCACAGTATATTTGATTGCACTCCTGTCTTTAACACTTTGTCTTTATCACTTTGCAAAAGAAATGTTTCAATTCCCTGCTCCACCACAGACATCCTATGTAACCTTGAGCAAGTCATTTAGCCTCTTTGTGCCCCAGTGCCCCATCTGTAAAATGGGGATGATAATTCTCTACCTCACAGGAATGTTGAGGGTAAATAAATTAAAAACTGAAGTATTTGGATAGCTAACATTGGAAAGGCACTAAAAAGGTGTTATCATTGATTTTTCTAGTTTTGCACACTTTGGATGTCTGTAAGTATCCTTTGAAATAAGGATACCGTGCAAAAGATTTGCTGTATGAACACACTCTGCTCTGTGTGTAAATCACAGTTCCAGATGCTCTCATGATTGATTTGTGATATGGATTTCCATAAATTGAATTATTTTTGTAGGAGTAATCTCCCCATGATGGATACTACTTGACCATAATGAGTCTAAACTACAAATAAGCATAATGTTCTCTCAGAATTTATGGTATCAGAGCTGCCAACCAGGTAGTGCGTTTCATTTTTGTATCTTATCACTTTAAACACTTATTCACAAACTCAGTGAGGAAGATATCCTTTAGATTAGTATTCTAGCCTAATCAAAATACACTCTGCTACTGCCAGGGGATTGATTCAGTGCCCATCCATGTTAACAGACTCTCACTGACTTCAACGGCCTTTGGATCAGGCCCCAAAGGGACTAGGGATATGTCACTCTAAAACAGAGGAGATGGAGTGATTGTCTCTCTGATTACACCCACAGAAGAGTTATTTAGTGTGCTGGATGAGGAACACCGCATGCTGTGATAGGCATATGTAGGACCCAGGACTCTTGAAGGGTATTGTCTTTGTAGCAGCTGAGCTATGTCTGCAGGATTTTGTGTCTGTTATGATAGGGTTAAGTGCTCCTTTGAGTTGGTGGGTCCTGGTCTGTGGGGAGTTGGCTTCTGATGATGACACAAAGTCGCTGTTGGTGTTTGAAGACCAGAAGAGAGAGGTTGAGAAAGATTGCTTTCAGGATGAGGGGCTCATCAAATTATTTAACGATACCTCATCTGGGTTCCAGTGTTGGGTGATAGGTGACAAGTAGGGGTGTGTGGTCAGAGTTTTTTTCCTGTATTGAAACATGTTTTCTCAAGGTATTTGGGTGTCCCATTCTATGATGTGATCTACTTCTCTGGTGAGTGTCATTGTCTGGTGAAGGTGTTTTTAAGTGTGTTAAGGTATGTATACCAGACTTTCTCCTTGGAGCATATTCTGTGATATGTGAATGCCAGGCTGTAAATAAGATTTCTTGGTGTGTTTCGAGTGGCTGCTGGATCTGTGAAGGTAGGTGTGATGAACCATGGGCTTCTTGGACATAGCTATCTGTGTGATTCCATTGTTGAAACTAATTGTTTTGTCTAGGAAGTTGATGCTGGGGTGGGAGTGCTCTAGACAGAGCTTGATGGATAGGTGGTGGTAGTTGAAGATGTTGTGGAAATCTTAGAGGGAGTTTAAGTTGGCTCTCTGTCAAGAGGATGAAAATATCATTGATGTATCATAGGTATATCACTGGTTTTGTGGCACATTTGTCCAGAAATGCTTCCTCAAGGTGGCTCATGAAGAGTTCACATATTGGGGAGCCATCCTAGTATCCATGGCTGTTCCTATGGTTTGAACATAAAAATGGCCATACTGGGTCAGACCAAAGGTCCATCTAGCCCAGTATCCCATCTTCTGACAATGACCAATGCCAGGTGCCCCAGAGGGAATGAACAGAGCAGGTAACCATCAATTGATCCATCTCCTGTCACCCATTCCCAGCTTCTGCCAAACAGAGGCAAGGGACACTATCCTGCCCATCCTGGCTAATAGCCATTGATGGACCTATCCTCCATGAATTTATCTAGTTGTTTTTTGAACCCTGTTATAGCCTTGGCCTTCACAACATCCTCTGGTAAGGAGTTCCACAGGCTGACTGTGCATTATGTGAAGAAATAATTCCTTTTGTTTGTTTTTAACCTGCTGCCTATTAATTTCCTTTGGTGACCCCTAGTTGTGTTATGAGAAGAGTAAATAACACTTCCTTATTTACTTTCTTCACAACAGTCATGATTTTATAGACTTCTATCATATTCCCCCCCCCCACTGCAGTGGCAGATTTAGAGTTAGTGGGGCCCTGTGCTCAGCTTCATTCTCTCTTATCTCCCCCCCCCCCCCGTTTTTTATTCTTTTTTCTCCATTGTCCTCCTGGAGCTCAGGGCTGGGGGTGCGGGTCTGGTAGGGAGTTGAGGTGTGGGCGGGGGCTCAGGGTGGGGGTGAGGTCTGGGAGTGACTTAGGGCTCAGGGTAGAGCTGAAGGATCTGGGAGGGAGTTACGGTTTGGGAGGGCGCTCAGAGTGAGGGTGTGGGGTCTGGGAGGGAGTTAAGGTGTGGGAGGAGGCTCAGGCTGGGGCTGCGGGGTCTGTGCAGGAATTAGGGACTTAAGGTGTGGGAGGGGGCACAGGGCTGGGGCAGGCAGGGTGTGCAGAGCACTTACCTGGGGCAGCTTCTGTTTGGTGCAGGGGGAGTACAGGTGGCTCCGCAGAGCGCGGCACCACCCCTATGGCTACGATTCTGGGAGCAGGCCCCCCGCCCCGCCTCCAGGCAGGGCCACCCAGAACAAAGGGGCTGCAGGGCCCTGGGCTGTAGCTCAAAAGCCCATTTTGGAATGCAGCCCTGCAAACATGGGCAGAGGACTCAGGAGGAGCCGAGGCAGCCGCGCAGCTGGAGAGAAGTGTCGGGGGGGGGGAGGAGCGGGTGTGCTGGTATTGAGTTGCCCTAGTGCCTGGCCCTGGGGCCTCCTGTGTAAATCCTCCCCTGCCTTAGTGGTCTCTTTTTCAAGCTGAAAACTCCCTATCTTATTAATCTCTCCTCATATGGAAGCTGTTCCATACCCTCATAATTTTTGTTATGGATGAGTTTGGCCCAGGTGTTTTGGGTGCAAATCTGATGTCCATATTTCAGTTAGGAGGTGGTAATGTTTTTGTGAGGGATATTGATGTTCAGGGAGGTGATATCCAGGGTGGCAAGGATGCTGTTCTGATGGAGATTGTTAACGTTCTGGTGTTTGTGGAGGAAGCTGGCCCTTTCTGTGGTGAGTGGTTTGAGGATGGTTTCTGTGAGTCCTGATATTCTTTCAGAAAAAGTGTCATGGCCAGATATGCTGTGTCTGACTCCGTTCTCTTGTTTGTGTAACTTGGGAAGCATGTAGAAAGTCCCTGGGGTGCGTTCATGGGGGCTGAGGGTGTAGAGTTTCTCTTGGGGCTCTGGTTGGGGAAGGTTTTGATGAGATCCTTGAATTCGTGGGTAAATAGTGGTGTGTGGTAGCCTTTGAGTTCTTTATAATAGGTGGTGTGAAGACTTGTTTGACCTCATTGACGTAATCATCATAGTTGTGAACTATGATGGTGTGATGCTCTGTACCTCGGGGGAACACCAAATACTCCCATATTCATCCTTGTAAAATGGTGTGGTATCCAATGCAAAGTTTGTCATGTTGGGTGTCTTCAGAAGGCTCATGATGCACTGATAGTTGTTTTTACCATAATGTTATAGTAATGTTATAGGTTATAATTTCATGTATGCAGTTATGAGGCTGAAAATGTATTCTCATGTCTTAAAAACTCTGTAAGAGCAGAGGGGCAGTTCACACCTTATCAGGGCAGGTATGGACAAACCTAGCCCAGCCTCACAGGAACAAAGGACACTGGCCTAGGCAGCAACAAAAGAATCGGTTAGACTCCGAAGGGAACTACCCCTTTTCCTTTGGTCAGTCTGAAAATACAATAATGCTCACCTGACTCTGAAGGGGGAGGGGAGCAAAGCCAAGAGGGAAGAAAGGACATGATAAAAGGGAGAAACATTTGCCATGCTCTCTCTCTCTTCCACCTACATCTACAGACACCACACCAAGTGACTGAAGCACTGATCAAAGGGGAGAGCCTGGCTGAAGAGCAACCACCCAGCCTCTGGTGAGAAGCATCTAAGTTTGTAAGGGCATTGAAAGTGTTCAGATCAGCTCAGAATGTGTTTTGCTTTTATTTCATTTGACCAAATCTGACTTGTTATGCTTTGACTTATAATCACTTAAAATTTATCTTTGTAGTTAATAAATCTGTTTGTTCTATCTGAAGCAGTGTGTTTGGTTTGAAGTGTGTCAGAGACTCTTCTTCGGATAACAAGCTGGTACACATCAATTTCTTTGTTAAATTGCTGAATGCATATAAGCTTGCAGCGTCCATTGGGCATAACTGGGCACTGCAAGATGAAGATTCCTAGGGTGGTGTCTGGGACCGGAGATATTAGCTAGTGTCATTTGTTTGCATAATCTAAGGAGCCACCTACACAGAGGCTGTGCATGAACAGCCCAGGAATGGGGGTTCTTACAGCAGAGCAGGGTAAAGGCTGGTTCCCAGAGTCAAGGATTGGGGTGACCTAGCAGCTCACCAGTCCAGACAACACCAGAGGTCCAATAAAAGATATTACCTTTCCCACCTTGTCTCTCTATTTTCCTGGGATAAACACGGCTACAACACCACTGTGAACAATAATGTCTTATGTAATTTTTATATCTAGGCCAGAGAAGAGCTATGATACCTCTGAAACCTATCATTTGGTTAATTTAGTTCTTGATTCCTCCGCATTAGGAGGATAGGGAGATGGGGGGAGTAACCCGTTTCAATATGGAATAGACAGATACATACACAGTATTAAACAAAAATGGCAAACATTTTTTCCCATGGATATTCACTTCAATTTTTAAACGAATTTTCTTGGATTGGATTTGTGACCTTTTAGGTACAACTGTCATAAATATGCCAGTGACCAAGTTTTACTGGCAGGAATTTGTGCCAGAACAACCACTTCAAGCTTTTATTTCAGAATATTTGCAGAAAGGGAATTTCAGGTTTATAATTGAAAGTATTCATGCTGATCTTAAGGGATTGTGTTCATTCAGTCAGGGGACAGTAACATACCAGGTGACCTGGGTCCAATCAAAATAACTTGAATTTCAAATGTTGAATATAAAATACTTGCAATACATTGTTCTAAAACAAGTTATGGACCGAGCACTACTTGTTTGGTGTTTTTTTTTTAAAATGGGTAAATTGAAACAATCATGACTTCAATTCATGAATTGAAAATGAGGTGAAATTAATCAAATACATTAGCCATGTTAAATTATTTGCCCAGCCCCACAAATATTTCATCACTCTTCCTCAGAAATTAAAACATGTACTGCTAAAAAAAAAAAAAGTGAGTACATTACTTATCTATTGACCAAAAAAAACCTAGTTCCCTGTAGTGCTAGAAAAGGAGTCACTCATAACTGATTGCAAGTATTCAAATACCTAAGTATAAGCATCTAGAAAAGCTGCTGAGAGTACTTGAATTATTCTTGTATATTGATAAATACAGCAAAAAAGACTCTTGCATACACAAATATTCACCAGGTGGCAGAGCAGCTTTGCTTATATTAACCACTGATTGTTACTGAAGTTTTCTGTTAACTTAACATCTGCATTGCTCAGCTTACTAATGCCACATGGAAATGATGGATGGATGGTATTAGCAAATTTGCCTGTCGGGCTAGTGCTAACATTTATGGCTCCAGTGTTTCTTCTGTTGCATTATTATGGGCAATATTGCACTCTCCAAGATGTTTCTGACCTCCTCTTCTGGAACAGGACCGGGTAATACTCCCAGCCTGAAGTGAACAATGAACTCTGATACAGTGCTCGAAATTTAGGGCTTCAGGTTCTCCAAATGTTGAGTCTGATTCCTCTAATCTGTTTCATATTTGTGAGATTGCATTTACCAATTCACCCCAGAGCTTTGAGGAGAGAAATCATTCCTCATGCTAGGGTATACATGTAGTTGGTCCAAATAAGTAAAACCAGATCTAGAAAGATTACTTTAAGGGTTGTGACTTCACACTGTTCCTGGGCACTATCTTGAGTCATATAATATGAAGACTGATGTCCTGATTTGCCGATATGCTAAGCACCTGCAGCCCATGATAGAAGCAGTAGATGCGGTATATATTGTCGTTAGTAAGGCTTTTGTTACTGTCTCGCATGACCTTCTCATAAAAAAAACCTAAGGAAATACAATCTAGATGGAGCTATATAATGTGGGTGCATAATTGATGGGGAAAAACATTCCCAGAGAGTAATCAGTGGTTCATAGCCAAGATGGACGGGCATATCAAGTGGGGTCCCACAGGGATCCGTTCTGGATTGTATTATGTTCAATGTCTTCACCAGTGATTTAGATGATGGCATACAGAGTACACTTATAAAGTTTGCAGATGATACCAAGCTGGGAGGGGTTGCAATTGCTTTGGAGGATAGGATTAAAATTCAAAATTATTTGGACAAGCTAGAGAAAGGGTCCGAAGTAAACAGGATGAAATTCAGTAAGGACAAATGCAAAGTACTCCACTTAGGAAGGAACAGTTAGTTGCACACATACAAAATGGAGAAATGACTGTCTAGGTAGGAGTACTGTGGAAACGGGCCTGCAGGTCATAGTGGATCCTTCTGGCATGTATTAGCAGGAGTATTGTAAGCAAGACACGAGAAGTAATTCTTCTGCTCTACTCCGTGCTAACTAGGCCTCACATGAGGTATTGTGTCCAGTTCAGGGTGCCACATTTCAGGAAAGATGTAGACAAATTGGAGAAAGTCCAGAGAAGAGCAACGAAAATGATTAAAGGTCTAGCAAACATGACATATGAGGGAAGGTTGAAAAAACTGTGTTTTTATTTAGTCTGGAGAAGAGAAGACTGAGTGGGGAGATAACAGTTTTCAAGTAGATAAAAGATTGTTACAAGGAAGAGGGAGAAAAATTGCTCTCCTTAGCTTTTGAGAATAGAACAAGAAGCAATGGGCTTTAATTGCAGCAAGGACGGGTTAGATTGGACGTTAGGAAAAACTTTCCATCTGTTAGGGTAGTTAAGCACTGGAATAAATTACCTAGCAAGGTTGTGGAATCTCCATCATTGGAAATTTTAAAGAGCAGATTAGACAAACACCTGTCAGGGATGTTCTAGCTAATTCTTAGTCCTGCCACAAGTGCAGGGGATTGGACTAGATGACCTCAGGAGATCCCCTCCAGTCCTACTTGATTCTATGATTCAATAACCTGGCCTCCCCTATATGCAAAATGTGCAGAAGAAATGGCATTTTATTAAAGAACACTCAGTGGTGGAGTTAAATAAGAAATTGAGATTCCATAGTGAAGAGTGGTTGTGCAATCAATCCATTGTGTCAAAGGGCTGAGCATCTCACTATAGGAAGTGTGTAAATGGACTGGAGGATTTTAAGGATTAGCTAGTCTTTTCACATTGCTAATTCCAGGAGGAGTTTTATTTCAAATATTATATTCCTTAACCAGGTGAGTGGCATTATGGATGAGTTCAGAGATATTAGTAGCCATCCATCATCATTACATGGACTAGTAATTAATCTCATCCTGCTATGTAACAATGGTAGGTAACAGCTTGCAGAAACGCATCATATGTGCATCATGTGGGTATATATCACCAAGTAAGTAATCCGTATTCACACAGTGAGACTGATTCACCTAGCAGGAGTTGGGGTAGTGAGAATTGTACCTCGCTGCACCCCTGGATAGAAGGCAGGTGGTGTTTGCTCCTCTACCTTTCTCCTGGGGATGCAGAAATTCAGCACTTCCCCTTACCAGCCAGTGCAACCCACTGGCCCCACTCTGACTGCAGCGTTCAGTTACCTGTGACACCATGATACTTACCTGGGGAGGCTGTTCCACTGCTGAGTGCTCACAGTTACACTATCACCAAGGGCTGAATCTAGGTCTATATTTGTGTCCATTGATAATACAAACCACTGACAATACGTTATTTTTTTAATTTGCTGCTCTTGATACAACTCCTGAGTTTCTGCTGTAAGCACTAATATATTTCATATTAGTGTCTGTCTGGAAAAATCTCTACTGAGGTTGCCAAAGGGGTTAATAAACTTTAGTTAGAAAACAAATATTGCATTTGTTGTTTTTTGTCTCTAGCCTTGTGATTACCCCACTTAACATTTATTAGCATAGTCAGTAGAATTGCACAGCAGTTTCATTTTCCAGCACCCCTCAAGTTTTGATAATACAAGTGGTAGATTGCCTTGGGCTCCCGCATCTCTATTCCTTGGGTTTGTTGTTATAATATATATATAATCTTATGGCTCTGATCTAGGAAGTCCATCTTGATTTCTTGTTGAGACTACAGAATGGAATTTTCTTTGTTAATCTATAATTAATAATAATGTCCCTCAAGGGAGCTTTTTGAAAATGAATACAACAAAGCACAGTAGCAGAGCACTGTACTATTTAAATTTCTTCTAGCATAAAAAATCCTCCCTGTTTTCATCAGAAACATTCAAAACAGTGGCCGTCGCAAAGCAAGCTAAGGGACAGAGCTGTGCAAAATTCACAGAGGGAGAAATTCAGCTACTGTCCAAGGGCCAGCATAATGCCTATGTACCACTGAGGTCGCACTTAAAACCTCAAAATAGGGCTGTCTTGGTAGTTGTGTGGGTATATAGGCATAGCACTGTTCCTTTGAAGAGGTATGACTTATTAGAGGGGTAGAGGGGCTACAATCCCTGGAGCTCTCAAGAATAATTCACCAAAAAGGGAGTAGAAATGAACGGGAAGATTGCTAAGTCGTACCTTCGCTTCTTCTCCACACCATGCCAAATTGGCCAAAGAATATATCTGGCCACCAAGGGGGAGTGTGCTGCTGTGCCAAGAGGGCTGTTGCAAATCACATTTTCCCCATGCAACCAAGGCACTCTGGGAGGCATTGTTTCACCAAGGCAAAATTGTCTTTCAGTGCTTCCCCTGGGGTTGAGCGGGGTGGTCCCACCTCCTTATACATGAGCACCACAGGCTGTCTTAAATTAAATCTAGCCTTAAGTGACTTGCACACAATCACATGGCCAAACAGAGGCTGAGCAACAGCTAGAACTCAGGGTGCCTGCCTCCTTCACCATTCTCAACCCACAAGAAAATATGGCCTCCTTCATCACTTTGCATGCTGTTTAGTTTCAATTTCCTGTAATAATTGAAATAATGAAGGTTATGGGCAGTATTTCATGCTTAGTTTAATTTTTTCAATTTGTTTTAAAAATTCCTCTGAAATTCTAGGCTCTTGTGGAAACCTTTTCCACAATACTTACTGATCCTCCCCATAAACCAACTATTTTATAGAATATACGTAGATACTGTAGTTAGGAGGGGATGACTAGAATGGCATTTCCACACCAACAGATAATGCTACAACTCTTAAATGTTCAGTTCACCTTTGTAGGCTCCAGAAGTCTAGATGACTTGAGAAAACTTTAATTCGTACTTATATGTTTGGGTTCTTATCAGAACTGAATTCTTCTGCATTAAATTCCAGATGTTAACTTTCTGAAGATTTATCCAGCCCCTCTACTCTGTCAGATATCCTCTATCTTTACCCTTTCTGTCAGTGGAGTGGTAATTTTACACTAAAGAGAGCTAAACATCTTCATGAATGTTTGTTTTTAATTAGCTTAAACAATTTGCTGATCCTGCTCCTTTCTCTAACGTAGAATCTACAACAGCTACAGCATGACCTACTTTCAATTTCAGCTGCAAGGAGTAGGAGAAAAGGAGAGAAATGTCACTGGTGTGAGTGACTTTTGTTCAAGTGGACTTGAAATAATAATTTTTGCCAGCATCACAACTCTGCGTTTAACAGCTTTCAAGACGTCATGCATCTAACCCAATGATGCTTTGAAATACACAAGCTGCCTTCTACTCCATGCATCACAAGGGGTATTTTTTCCCTCTGAGGCCTCCTGCATTTCATTACTCTTGTCAAATAAATGTTTAACTGCTCTAGTTTTGTATATGAATAACCATAATAAAAATGAATAAACATCACCAAATGAAAAGGCAGCTCAAACTAAGGATCCTTCCCTTTTATCTATAAGAAATAATCTTTGTTCTCTATCTTAAAACAATAAAATAATGCTTGAAATACATTATTTCTCTACACATTCACAATACTTAAGCCTCTAAAACTACTTAAGCTAAGAGCTTAATGTGTGATGTGGAAAATGCATCAAATTCTGTTTTCCTAGTGGAGTCTAGGAACTGGAGCAGGAAACAGATTAGGAATGGAGTAATGTAAATCACTCTTCTTCTGGGAGCAGCAATGTGAGAAATAAGGTTTGCAGCCCCATTAAGTATAAGGAAAGACGACAACGGTGGTGGTGGCGGGGGGGGGGGCGGAGCTCATGAATCTAAACCTTGCTGTGGCATCTTTATTAAATGATTAATGTCACCAGGCAATTATAAACAGTCAAGCACTGGCAGAAAGCCAAGGAATGGGGAAAGGGGTAATGCTTCATAATAAGCAATATACTGTACAAGGGGAGGGGAAATGAGAGAGGATTTTTATTTAAATTTTTCCTATGGGCCAATCATTCCACAGTTACTTACTGCAGGAGTTTTTTGTGTGTTGCTTTGAAATTCTGTTACTGGTCATTGCAATAGATAAGATACTAGACAAATGATTCGATATGGAAATTCGGATGCTCTTAAGATTCTGTTTAATCAATAACAATGAGCTTGAGGTGCTACTGTTTATAGAGAGTGCTCTTCATTATGATACAAACGATAGTACTATTTTGCTTTCCCTCTGTCTTATCAAATAACTTTTCATTGAGCCATGCAGATTTTTTATTTAAACAGTGATTTGCCCTTGACTAAGATAATTAACTTTAGTGTGCATCAGTTTTCTCAGCTATAAATTGGGAACATCTACACTTAGGGTACACTGCGATAAAAGGTCTGCAGCTGGCCTGGGTCAGCTGACTTGGGCTCTGGGACTTGGGTTAAAAATTGCAGTGTAGATGTTTGGTGTGGGTTTGGAACCAGGTCTCTGAAACCCCATCGGGTTGGATCTCAGAATCTGGGCCGCAGCCCAAGCTTGAAGGTATACACTGCAATTTTTAGCCCTGTAGTCTGAACCCTGTGAACCCGAGCCAATTGACTTGGTGCCGCAGGTTTTTTGTTGTAGTATAGATGTACCCGTATATGCCTGGAATCTGCAACCATATCCACATAGGTAGGTTTTATATCATTAAAGTCATTTGGGTTCCATTCAGGCACAAATGTCTTCCTATGCAGATTGATGGAAAGATTGGAGCCAAATACCTTACTTTACAGGTGTTTGGACTTCAGTGTCTGAACAGTGTTTTGACTCATGTATAGAAGGTGCAATAGAAATGTAAAGGAAAAGCAAAAATACTTCCTGAACTACCTACCCTTCCCATAGTGGGAATCTGAAGAGTGAAGTTCAATGCTATAGACAGGTTCATATGATCTCAGTTGAAATCCTGATCCCATTAACTTCAATACAATGTACCTCCAAGTCAGTGACAGAGCTTACATTGACTTCAGTGGTCCTTTAAATCATTGATTTAATAATTTAAAGTGCATTCACAATCCTCAAATACAAGGAATATGTAGTATTAGTATGATTAGCCTGGAGTGGGATTAGCAGATCTAATATATATGATTCAGATCCAACCGTCATTATCTGCCCACTTCTGTAAATTCTTCTTCATTAAAGCCAGAGGGCTTTTTTGTTTAACTGATTTGACCTCACCTGTGCTATTAAGGGGAAACAGAGCTGAAAAAGAGCTCCTGTTAAACGTGAAACCCTAATGAAAATGGAAAATCACAACCATTTTTGCAGATCATGAAAATACACAAAATGACGCAAGTCACAACAATTTTTTCTACCTTTTTCTTGTGGCTGATGAAAAGCTAAAATTGCCAAATTCCATGTCATAGACAAATCTTTTAATATCTCCATAATAAAAGTGCATAAACTATGAGAAAGAGGGATTGGGTCTGAACTGCAGGACCTCCAACAGCAGATTTTCTCCTGATTCTCTCTCAAAAATTCAAATACCTACAAGCATCTGGTATCCACATAAATATAGTCATTGTAGGTGTCTCTGTCCCTTTAATTACCCATTTGGTTATGTCATTTTTCACCTTTGTAATAATTTCAGAAAGTACACTTCTCAGAGGTAGAGTTGTTACTGATTAGTATGGAGAATCAAATTATCTGGAAAATAAATAAAATAAAGAATATTTCAAAAATTTGCTAAATTCTGAAATATTCTGCCAACAACCCCTCTCCCCCTGCCCCCTCCAACCCCATGTCAACACTTGTGCTGCTCTGTGGTTTGCCATGCTGTGCGAACAAATCTATTGACCTACCCAAGTAATATGCCCAGTACTGCTCTCATTGAACTTTCATAAGAATAGCCATACTGGGTCAGATCAATGGCCCATGTAGCCCAGTGGCCCATGCCAGATGCATCAGAGGGAATGAACAGAACAGGGCAGTTCTGAGTGATCCATAGCCTGCCATCCAGGCCCAGCTTCTGGCAGTCAGAAGTTTAGGGATGCCCAGCATACAGGGTTGCGTCCCTGACCATGTTGGCTAATAGATATTGATGGACCTGTCCTCCATGAATTTATGTAATTCTTTTTTGAACCCAGTTATACTTTTGGCCTTCACAATATTCCATGGAAACCAGCTCCACAGGGGGTTGACTGTATGTTGTGTGAAGAAGTACTTCCTCTGGTTTGTTTTAAATGTGCTGCCTATTAATTTCATCAGGTGAACCCTAGTTCTTGTATTATGCAAAGGGGTAAATGACACTTTTTCTCCACACCACTCATGACATTATAGACCTATATCCTATCTCCCCCCTTAGCTATCTGTCTTCTAAGATGAACAGCCCCGTCTTTTTAATCTCTCCTCATATGGAAACTGTCCCATACCCCTAATCATTTTTGTTGCCCCTCTCTGTACCTCTGTAAACTCAATGGCTTAATTCCAAATGCTTTCAGTGGGAGCACGATAAATCGCATTATCAAAAGGGAAGCCCACACCTCATTCACCGTAATGTCAGGTGAACCTCAAAGCCATGATTTAATGTTAAGCACAGTCTATTTCTTTTTTTTTTTATTTAACACTTTTTTGGGGAAATCAAATGCAAAAATAAATACATAAACAAAATCTATGAGGCCAGATCCTCATCTAGAGTCAACTGGGGTAGCTCTATTGATTTCAATGGGACAATGCCAATTTACACAAACCGAGGATCTGTCTCATTAACACAGGTCATTAAGGTTGTACAGTTAAATTAGTGCAGAAATGCAACCATGCAAGTTGTTCAAAATGTAAAATATGTGAGCAAAAACATACAGGATGTGCAACCCAGCCAACTTAATTTTTCCATTTGAACCATAATTTCATTCCTGAGTCTTCAGGATTTTTAACTATGTACCATTTATTTTGCATTAACAGGGTTTTGTGCTCGCTAGTGTGCTTCATGCTAATGGGGGGGGAATGAAGAAAAGGAGTTGTTCTGAGAGCAAGCTTTTACCGTTGCATTGTAGTTTAAATAGTGCAGGAGGAGTCGGGCAAATATGGTGCATCTTCAAAATACCCTCGGCAATTAAATGATCAGAAAGTGTGGTACAATTAGAAGACTTTGATGAAAGATGTGATGTAAGTAATACATGTTCTAATGGCAAAAAAGAGCAGCTCTCCACATGAGTGCATATTCATCACTGCAGTGTGTGTGCTTTTGTTGGTGGCTGATAAGCATATGATTTATTTGTTTCTGGCCACTTTGAATGGCCTACTTCTTCAGGGCTGGCACACACAGCACTCTGCAGGAGGGTGAATCTCTCTACTGTTGGACAGAACTTTATCGAGCACCTCTCACAGATAACAGCTTTTTCTTTAAATGTAATCTCCAAAGAGAGATTGATCAGGCAGGTAGCTATAGTCAAGTGAAGAAGTATGGAAACTTGATACCTTTATTTGAATACTGACAATACTTATAATTTTTCAGGAAAATTCCAGATTTTTCTTGAAAATGGTATCTGCTCACTGGAATCCTCATATAGAAGGTGCTGTGGAGACATAGGAAAAGACACCTCATTCCTCAGAGTTTACATATTTCAGCCCAAATCCCTGGCAATTTGCTGCAGCTGAGAATGCAGCCCTTTCTTTAAGACAAGATTGCAATAAATGGGGAGTGACACTGGGAAGAGAAAAGGGGTAGCACATATCTTTTTAATTTAAGTGAATACTTTAATGATTCAAAGCCATTGATTCAATTTTTAATGTCTTGATTTGAGAAATATAGTCATATTTTATACTTATGCCACATAACAAGTTTCTTCCCAAAAGGGTCTCTAGCACTTTAGAAACCACGTACCTCAAAGATCACTGAAATGAAGCCAGCCAGAACCAGAGCCAGATTTCCAAGTAGGCACAGTAGGCATGTGCCTATGGGTACTGGCATGATAGGGGCACCTAAAAGTTAAAAGTGGGTTAAAAAGTTAATGCAGTAGAACCTCAGAGTTATGGATATCTCGGAAATGGAGGCAGTCTGTAACTCCGAAAAGTTCTGTAACTCTGAAGAAGAGGTTACAGACTTTAGCCACCTGGGGGGTTGGGGCTGCAGCCACAGGGTGGGGGGGAAGTCAGGCTTATGGGTGTGTGGGGGGGTCCGGGCTTCTGACTCTTTGGGGCACCAGGGCTCCAGGTGAGGAGCTCCGGGCTTCTGCCCCTGGGAGCACTGGGGCTCAGCGCTTTAGACATGGGGGGAGTGCTGGGGTCAGGGCTTCAGCCCTGCAGCTCCGTTCCCAGTTTCAAGCCTCACAAGAGGCGCCGGGGCTTGGAGCTTCAGCCCCACAGTTCTGATCCCAGCCTCAGCCCTTGGTGGGGGGCATTGCGGCTCAGGGTTCCCCATGGCTCTGCTCCCTGCTTCAGGGTGGTGGGGGCAGGACTCGGGGCTTTAGCTACAGGGAGAGTGCTGGGGCTGAAATTGGCACTCCCCTCATAGCTAAAGCCCTGAGCCCCAGTGTCCCCCACAGGGCTGAAACCAGGAGCCCCTGTGACTCCCCCATGGGGCTGAAACCAGGAGCGGAGCCATGGAGCTGAAGGCCCGAGCCTAAACACTCACCAACTTGTTTAAAGCCCTGAGCCCCGTGTTCCCGAGGGTCAGAAGCCTGGAGCCCTGCCCCCCCTCCCCACACCCTGTGGCTGCAGCGCCCCCCCACCCACCCATGGCTGAAGCCCTGAGCGTCAGAGCTGTAGTACATTATTGGCTTTTTTATTTTTTTGGTCTGCAATGCTGCTTGACTTTTGATAAGTCTGTAACTCTGGTGTTCATATCTTTGAGGTTCTACTGTATTTAAATTATCATTTATATTTCTTAGTTTAATGAAAAATACTCCCTCAATATTAATGTCCATCAGAGGAGGCAAGACTTCTGATTTTCGAGACTTCATCCACAAGACCCACACACTGAATGGAGCTCAATGGGGCTTTGATCTGGAAAAATGACCTTTGCTTATGTAGGTGTTTGCAACTGCTACCATTTAGGCATCTAAATATCTGAATGTACACATGAAACCAGGGGCTCTGGAACAATTTTTATAGTGGAGGTGCTGAGAGCCATGGAACCAAACTGCAAACCCAGTATATAAGGGAAACTACTTCAAACCAGGTGAAGCAGTCGTACTCCCAGCCTCCCTCAGCTTGAAACTGAAGTCTGGATACAGGACTTAAACCAGGTTGTGTTGAAGCTTGAAGGAAACAAGTTTAAATATGCTTGCCTTCACAAAACCAATTCATCATCTTCAAGTGATTATATATATTTTTAAATATGCACCTTTTAACTCTTTTATGTAATGTAAAGGGGCGTCAAGCTCTGGGGCGGGAATCTGCCCTCGGCAGTGGCAGCAATTCAGTGGTCGCACCATCACTCCGCCTCCATTTTCGGCAGCAAGGTTTTTCGTTTTGTGTTTTTTTGCCGCTTGGGGCGGCAAAAACACTGGAGCCAGCCCTGGCTAAGGGAAGAGTTTGGCCTATTGTATTTATAAAACACTTATGTCGTGACTATATTGTACACTGTGGCAGTTTGCTGCACTGTAGTGTTTCAGATTTTGACCTTTGAACTTTTTTTGGATAAAAACAGAATGTATTTTGTACTGTCTGAATTTTAACTTGCATGTGGCATGGAACATTACTGATCGAACTATGGATATGAATAAGCATTTAGGATGTGACTATACAGATTCTACCAGCGGTCATTCATTATTCATGTTATGTACCTTTTACTGAATAAATAGCTTACTTTTCCTAACCAGACATTCAAGCTCTGCCACCTCTGTCATTAAAATGGACAACCTATAGGCTGAACGGTTACAGAAGATCCTTAAGCGTTTCTTACCATGCTACAATGCATGGAAAGGAAATCTTTGGAATCCCATAAAATTGCCTACTCTGCCGGTTCTAACCTTCAAGAAAACAATCTGGAAATTCCTCTCTGCCTCAACTGGCCTAACTCTCTGGGGCAGTTAAAATTGTTCCTTCAAATGTACGTTACATTTCCCTTAGCTACATAGGGCAACCTGACAGTAGATAAAATTTAGTAGAGCAAGGTGCACAGGAATGCACATTGGAAGGACTAGTTTAGCTCATCTGCATGGATGGACTCTGAATTACTTGTAACCGTTCAGGAAAAAAGAATTTATGTAGAATGAGCAGTTACAAGTATGCAGAAAAAAAGCCAAATGATTAAAGAGCTACATCACATAGGCCCTGATCCAGCAAGGCTCTTAAACACATGCCTTAAACTTCAAGCATGTCAATGGTCTCACTGACTTCAAAGTAGGCAACTGATCAAACTCTACCCATTTAATCCCATGTGGACATATGCTTGATTTGGCTATTTTGGGTTTTTTAGTTTTATTATTATAAAACAGTGAAGTTACATTATGCAGAATATTGTCACTTGCACATTAAGTCTAACTTCAAATTCAACTGTGGATAAGTATGCATGAAATCATTTTTAGTCCCTGCAGTTTTACACATTTTCTTGTTTTCTGAAACTAGTTTTTAGTTTTTATTTTCTTGTTATCTAATCAAAGAATAGTATTAAGTTCCAGACTCTAGATTATAGTATGTGTTTGAAAGTAAATGTTCCATAGAAATGGGGAAAATATTAATTAACTTCCCATAACAAATGAATTGTCTTAGACCTGGGGGCTCATATTGTAGCCATTATAATTTATTCGAGAATAGTCTTTGGTGTGTGGAAAAGGATGGGACCATCTGCAGTCGGTTCCTAGTAAGAGAATTAAACACAATGGAAACATAGATTAACTGGTAAAATTATGGTGCAGGATGGCTCAATAGAACTAAATGTTGCATAACATGTTCTCTGTTTTTTGTTTTGCAGTGCTCCACTGTTCAAATTAACTAAGGAACTTTCCAGAATAAGGTATAATGTTGATTTTGAAAACATTATTTTAGCAACAGATAATAGGCATCTCCACACAAATTTTAAAACAAAGTCTGTGTAACTTGAATAAACTACTGATGAATTGTCTGCAGTACTTTAAATTAATTTCATAGTTCATTATTTTTAACGGCTGTTTTTAACAGGCAGTTACAAGAGCACATTATTAAAGTAACTTTCTGTTCATTATTATGGGTTATGAAGAAAAAAGGTGAAGAAAAATGAAATTTAATAGAACACTTTCATTCAACCAAGATAGACAGTAGAAAGAAGAAAAGGAGGACTTGTGTCACCTTAGAGACTAACAAGAAAGAAGATGATTCATTTTACTTCACCATCAGAAAATACTATAAAATAAATACAGAGGGCCACACCCTCAGCTGGAACAAATTTGTACATTCCTTTTCAGATCCAGCTGAAGATCTGTCCTCCAGTTTTACAACTGGCATCTAGCACTTCAGAGTTGATTTCCAACTGTTATAGGATCACTGGGAGATAATTACCAGCAATGACTTGGGACATCCATTACCACATACTTTAGTTACACACAATTACATCTAGAATGTCTATGAATAAGTGGTAGTCGGATAGCTAAATAGTATTTCTACAGAGTTCTGTTGTTTAAGAAGTGGCCTGAAAAATAACACCCTTTTGATCATTGCTCATTTAGCACTATGCACAGACAAAATAAGTTATATTATTAATTTAGGTCAAATTAAGGAAAGGACTCCAGTTCAGCTGTGTGATGTTTCATCCCAATGCCTTGACGTGTGTCAGAATGTTGTGCCTTTTGAGTTGTGGGAACATGATGGAAGTTGCCTTGCATTTTGGGATGCTTTTGTCACAATGAAGGATGAAACTGCTGCAGCAAAAAGGCCCCTTTAGAGCATGGAGTCCAGAAGGGAGAGTCTTAGCTGGTGTAAATAATCGTTCACGTCAATGGCAGGTGCTGCACTGACTTTAATGGAGCTATGATCACTAGAACCAATTCTGGATCCATGGATGCATGCTCGCACCACATTTAAAGAGTAATTGAGAGGAAAAATTACAGATACTTGAGAGAAAGGGAATAAATGAAGAGTAATGGGAATAGAAGAGGCTTCTTATCAGGGCTGTGGAGTCAAAGATCTCCTCTAGCACGTAAGACAAATAACTGCACAAAGTGGCATGCTGTATAGATGAATTAACAATGGTACATATATTCACAGACATTTCAGCTTCATTCAGTTCTCCAGAAGCCAGAATATTTTAAATGACCACCCACAGATATTCTGTAAAAAGACCTCCTAAAAGTATTTCACCATACTTAGACTCAGGGCACTCATATATAAGTATGAAGGTTGAGTAGGGTATCTAATTTGGGAGTATTTCTGTTTTCATCTTTAAACATCTGCAGATTTTTTTCTTGAGACATGGATACAATATTTTTAGTGACACATCACTTTTATTTTAAAACTTCCTATAGATTAAGGAGCCTGAGAACATCTTAGAAGCTAGTGATGGTTGGTGAATGGTGTAAGGATGGTAGCAACTGCTTTGGCTTCAAATTCACTTTTCATTATTATTATTAGCAAGAGATATGTCAGCACTTTGCAGGAAGCAATGACCACTGATGATAGGCAACAGATTTGAACAAAATTGGCTCAGGTCCCTTCTTTCTGGGCTGTGCTTTCAAAGACCCATGAAACTTACAAAGAATAAAATTATGTAAAGAGAAGGACCTGCAATAACTATTCAAACTGACATGTTTCCTATCTGCAGTAGCTGGTTATGCTTAAAATTTATGCTCCAATTCCAAATGCATGTGGGAGAAGGACAGAAAGAGAGGATGGTCCAGTAATTAGGACACTTGCCAGGGACCAGGATTCAGTTCCCTGCTCTGTCACAGACTTCTTGTGCAACCTTGGGAAAGCTATTTAGTCTTGCTGGGCTTCAGTTCCCCATCTAAATATGGGGATGATAGCACTTCACTACCTCACGCTGCTCAGATGGAGGCCATATTAATGTCTATCAAACTATGATATATCAGTTTGTTACAAAAGCAGCATGTTGCGGGGTTTTTGTTTGTCTTTATTTGGCATTTAAATTATTACTAATCTTAAATAAAGATCCATTATTAACTTTAAATCAAATCTTTAATATATAACAAATTAGTATTTCTTCTTCACTGATTTCTACTTGCTATCTGTATTATGTATAATTGATTATCCACCAGTGGACATTAACATAACAAAACAACAACAAAAACTGGCCATGGAATCACATTAGTGAAAGATGAGGACAGCTTTTGTGATCAAAATCCTCTCAAGAATATATTAGTTAGCGTTTCCAATCAGTGGGAGCTTATGAGGAGTTTTGTCACGTTGGTCTAGTTCTAGAGTTGGATTGCAGTTTTTCTGCCCCTGATAAAACAGGCAAACTGTCTACACAATAAGGCACCTTCATATTTTCAATTGCACCGTTATAATGGATAAACCTAAGGATGCGTGACTCTCAGAAGGTTCATAGCACAGCTGGTTGAATGATTCATTGCAAAGTAGGGGCTAGATTCAGGCTAGAACCTATGTGGCTGTACAGAGAAGTGGGATCTTCCTTACATTGCCTCGTCTGGGGAAGGGTTGGAAAAAATGTCAATCCTATCCCTCCCCTGGGGAACTGGGACTGCTCCCTAACTATTCCTCCATGGAATCAGTGCCCAAATCTAGCAGAGAAAATGGGAAGGAGCCTACAGTAGGCAGACTCCTATACTCTCCTCTCTGTGCCAGCCAGCAG
This sequence comes from Caretta caretta, assembly GCF_965140235.1. Lineage (NCBI taxonomy): Eukaryota > Metazoa > Chordata > Testudines > Cheloniidae > Caretta > Caretta caretta. The sequence goes on from NC_134214.1 coordinate 18,915,977, forward strand.
AGTTTGCCAGCATTGGTATGTCGTCATTTAAAGGGTTGATTCCCCAGCCCACCAGGACTGTCTGAAAGGCATTCCGGTATCTGCCTCCAGTACTGTTCCTGGGGCAGGGTAGCTCTTTGCTGTACCTCTGTAGGGTTGTGTTTACAAGCAAAATTCTAGACGTTAGGCTTCTTCCTGGTTCTCAATTGTTGCCACTCCTGTTGCTCTTGGTGGGCTAATATGTGGAATCTATGCTATTAAATGTCTGGAACTCAGAATGCTTTGCATTTCCTTATGATACTTTTAGGAATGTGGCGGGGGTTGGCGCTATCTGCTAGTAAATGGCTCTATATTTCTACCCTGTAATTTTACCATTTGATCACTAGTTCCTCAATTTGTGAACATAAAGTTTGTTGAGCTTGTTTCAGATCACTCTTAATGCTGATGTTCACTGCTTCACAAAGCTATGTAATAACCTTCCTCAAGACTGATATGCAAGAATGAACAAGTTAATGGGTATCAGAGCAACCATGCATTTTATGATTCCTTTGCTTGTAGTCTATGTAAAATCCAACATTTCAGACAGTGTCATCTGCACAGAATCCGATATATAAACCTTTGAAAAGCCCTGCCTATTGCTCTTTTCCTAGGAAGCAATGGTGACATTTGGGGCCTTTCATTCCAGTAAGCAAATGATTAAACTGCCTGTGTATGCATTGGTAGTGCCTGCTATCTCAATTTGTAGGAAACAAATAAAGATGAGTTACCAGTCAAAAACTTTGCTTTTATTGCACAAGAAACAACATACACATTCACACACACAAAGATGCTTGGTGGGAAAGGAGGTACCTGGGAAGGGCAGATTTTCAGAGCTGTGTGTAGGTCCAGCTATCATTTTGAAAGTTGTCTGAGAGAGTGGAGTAAAGGGGAAACCGAGAAGTCCCGAGAAGCGGAAAGGACTGTGAGGGCAGAGTTTTGGGGGGGAATGGAAAAGAGTTCTGAATGTGCTGCAGGGGAGGGCGGGCACACATCTGCTCAGTCTGCAGCATTATTAAGGACTTCAGCATCTGCATTTGCTCCTCCATGACATTAATCATCTGCTTAGTAGCATCCTTAACAAACTCCTGATTTTATTTTCTGTCCTGCGTTTCGGCTTCTCTCTCCACCTTGCATTCCCTTTTCTCTGCATTGGAGAAGTGCAGTACCTCCTGGAACATGTCTTCTTTGCTCCATCTTAGGTGCTTTCTTATCTGGCGGAAACACTCGGCTGGTGTGTGGGGTGTTCTTGAAGGCCACATCTGCTGAATCAGAAGGAACAATGCACAGAAGCATGATTGTTATGTTCATGCACAACATTGAAACATTTCAGTAAAATACATCTATTGTAACATTACAATCACTTTCTCACTGACCCTTGGCAAGCACAAATCTCTGCGAACATCCAGAGCAAAGTGAGTGTTGTCTGGGAGTGGGGTGGGTGTGCTTTACATGGGGAACAGAGCATTCCACAAGGGTTGCAGTGCAGCTGACTAGGGAAAAAAATTAATATTCTCCTACACTTTTCCATAGATGGGGTCAAGCAGGGAAGCGAGGATACATCTACTAAGACCAAGAATGACTTGAGCAGGTTACTGCAGACTATGTGGCTCTGGGAAGAAGGATAAAGGAGTTTGAGGCATAAGTCATGTTGAAAGAAAAAGCCCAGGTAGGGACCATGGAATTGTGGAAGTAAATGCGTGGTTACACAGGTGGTGTCGGAGACAGGGCTTTGGATTCTTTGACCATGGGATATTGTTCCAGGAAGAAAGATTGCTAGGAAGAGATGGGATCTACTCAATGAAGAGAGGGAAGAGCATCTTTGCAGGCAGGCTTGCTAACCTAGTTAGGAAGGCTTTAAACTAGGTTCACCAAGGGATGGAGACCTAAGCCCTGGTGTAAGTGGGAAAGTGGGATACTGGGAGGAAACACAAGGAGGAGGGTGTAACAGGGTAGGCCTCCTGATTCATACTGAGAAAGTAGGGCAATTGGCTAGTTATCTTAAGTCCCTGTACACAAACGCAAGAAGCCCGAGAAACAAGCAAGAAGGACTGGAAGTCCTGCACAATCAAGGAACTATGATGTGACTGGAATAACAGAGACTTGGTGTGGTAACTCACATGACTGGAGCACTATCATGGATAGGTATAAACTGTTTAGGAAGGATAGGCTGGGGAGAAAAGCTGGAGGAATTGCACTGTATGTAAGAGAGCAGTATGATTACTCAGAGATTCAGCATGAAACTGCAGTAAAACCCATTGAGAGTCTTTGGGTTAAGTTTAGAGGCAAGAACAAAAAGGGTGGTGTCATGGTGGGCATCTGCTATAGACCACCAGACCAGGAGAATGAGGTAGATGAGGCTTTCTTTGGACAACTAACAGAAATTTCCGGATCACAGGCCCTGGTTCTCATGGGAGACTTCAATCACCCTGACATCTGCTGAGATAGTAATATAGAAGTACACAGACAATTCAGGAAGTTTTTGGAGAGTGTTAGGGACAACTTCCTGGTGCAAGTGCTGGAGGAACCAACTGGGGGCTGTGCTCCTCTTGACCTGCTGCCCACAAACAGGTAATAATTGGTAGGGGAAGTAGAAGTGGGTGGCAATGTGGGCAGCAGTGACCCTGAGATGGCTGAGTTCAGGATCCTGACAAAAGGAAGAAAGGAGAGCTGCAGAATACAGACTCTGGACTTCAGAAAAGTAGACTTTGACTCCCTCAGGGAACTGATGGGCAGGATCCCCTGGCAAGCTAATATGAGAGGGAAAGGAGTCCAGGCTGTATTTTAAAGAAGCCTTATGGAGGTTACAGGGACAAAACACCCTGATGTGTAGAAAGAATAGCAAATATGGCAGGAAACCAGCTTGGCTTAAAAGTGAAATCTTCGGTGAGCTTAAACACACAAAGGAAGCTTACAAGAAGTGGAAACTTGAACAGATCCCTAGGGAGGAGTATGAAAATATTACTCCAGCATGCAGGGATGTAATCAGGAAGGCCAAAGCACAACTGGAGTTACAGCTATCAAGGGATGTGAATGGTAACAAGAAGGGTTTCTACAGGTATGTTAGCAACAAGAAGGTGATCAGGGAAAGTGTGGGACCACTGAATGGGGAAGGCCACCTAGTGACAGATGTGGAAAAAGCTAAAGTACTCCATGCTTTTTTTTCCTCGGTCTTCACAAACAAGGACAGCTCCCAGACTACTGCACTGGGCAGCGCAGTATGGGGAGGAGGTAAGCATCCCTCAGTTTTGAAAGAACAGGTTAAGGACTATTTACAAAAGCTGGACATGCACAAGTCCATGGGGTTGGATGCAATGCATCTGAGGGTCCTGAAGTAGTTGGCTGATGTGATTGCAGAGCCACTGGCCATTATCTTTGAAAACTTGTGGCGATCCCAGACAATTGGAAAAAGGCAAATATAGTGCCCATCTTTAATAAAGGAAGAAAGAGAATCCAGGGAACTACATAGTCTGACGTCTGTCCCTGGAAAAGTCATGGAGCAGATCTTCAAGGAATCCATTTTGAAGCAGTTGGAGGAGAGGAAGGTGATCAAGAACAGTCATCATGGATTTACCAAGGACAAGTCCTGCAAGATTGCCTTCTTTGATGAGATAAATGGCTCTGTGGATATGGGAAAAGTGGTGGACATGATATACCTTGACTTTAGCAAAGCTTTTGATATGGTCTCCCATGGTATTCTTGCCAGCAAGTTAAAAAAGTATGGATTGGATGAATGGACTATAAGGTAGTTAGAAAGCTAGATCATCGGGCTCAACGAGTAGTTGTCAATTGCTCAATGTCTAATTGGCAGCCAGTATGAAGCGGAGTACTCCAGGGATTGGTCCTGGGGCCCGTTTTGTTCAACATCTTCATTAATGAGCTAGATGATGGGATGGATTACACCCTCAGCAAATTTGTGGACCACAAAGAGCTGGGGGAGAGGTAGATATGCTGGAGGGTAGGGGTAGGGTCCAGAGTGACCTAGGCAAATTGGAGGATTGGGCCAAGAGAAATTTGATGAGGTTCAACAAGGACAAGTGCAGAGTCCTGCACTTTGGACGGAAGAATCCCGTGCACTACTACAGGCTGGGGGCCGACTGGCTAAGTGGCAATTCTGCAGAAAAGAACTTGAGGATTATAGTGGATGAGAAGCTGGATATGAGTAAACAATGTGCCCTTGTTGCCAAGAAGGCTAACAGCATATTGGGCTGCATTAGTAGGAGCATTGCCAGCAGATCAAGGAAAGTGATTATTCCCCTCTATGCGGCACTGGTGAGGCTGAATTTGGAATATTAATCCAGTTTGGGGCCTCCCATTACAGAAAGGATGTGGACAAATTGGAGAGAGTTCAGCGGAGGGCAACAAAAATGTTTGGGGGAACGGGGGCTGGAGCACATGATTTATGAGGAGAGGCTGAGGGAACTGGGTTTTTTTAGTCTGCAGAAGAGAAGAGTGAGGGGGGATTTGATAGCATCCTTCAACTACCTGACGGGGGGTTCCAAAGAGGATGGAGCTAGGCTGTTCTCAGTGGTGGCACATGACAGAACAAAGAGCAATGGTCTCAAGTTTCAGTGGGGGAGGTCTAGGTTAGATATTAGGAAAAACTATTTCACTAGGAGGTTGGAAGCTCTGGAATGGGTTACCTAGGGAGAGGGTGGAATCTCCAGCCTTAGATGTTTTTAAGGCCCAGCTTGACAAAACACTGGCTAGGATGATTTAGTTGAGCAGAGGATTGGACTAAATGACCTCCTGAGGTCTCTTCCAACCCTAACCTTCTCTGATTCTATGATTCTACTACAGGCTTGTAGCTTACGCCCTGCTCCCTGTGCTGCTTACCTGTGTGCCGCATTGGTCCCTGCACAAGTGATTGCCAAATGGTGCAGGAAAGTTTCCTACAACGGGGGAAGGAAAAAACCAGCCCTGCCAAGGAACCTTTGGCCGAGGATTGCCGAGTACCTCCAGGAAACTTTCCAAGAGATCTCTCTGGAGGATTCCTGTGAGATCTCGGTGTGCATCAACACCCTGTTCCGCAGTACTGATGAGCTACTCTGGGAAATGTCCATCACACAGAAACACAGCCAGCGTTCTACATTTCTATACCCTGAACCCACCTCCGCACTACACAAACCACAGCCACTTACCAGGCATCTCCTCTCCTCACTGGAGAGCAACTACTGAGACTGGCTAGACATCTCCAGAATGGTGAACAGTTCCTGGCTGCCTGCCCCACCAGGTGACACTGCCGGGAGCTCCACATGGTCATCTAACTCCACCTCTTCATCAATGACTTCATCCTCTGGGTTAGGTCCTCTTTTTGCTGCCTCTAGTCCCACTGAAGTATCCACGGGGCTCTTGGCTATGGAGGTGGGGTCGCCACCGAGGATAGTGTGCAGCTCCTTATAGAAGTGGCAGGTCTTAGATGTAGCTCCGGAGTGATGGTTTGCCTCCCTTGCCTTATGGTACACCTGCCTCAGCTCCTTTATCTTCGCTCTGCACTGCAGCATGTCCTGATCATAGCCCTTTTGCACAAGCCTTGAGAAATCTGCCCATAGGTATCAAAATTCCTACGGCTCAAGCACAGCTGGGACTGCATAGCCTCCTCTCCCCATATACTGAGCGGATCCAGCAGCTCCACAGTGGTCCAAGTGGGAGAGCGTTTGCTGTGATAACCTGCCAGGGTCGCCTGCAATGAGATTTCTCCATACCGGGCAAACAGGAAATGGATATCAAAAATTTCTGGGGCTTCTAAGAGGGAGGGGCAGATGGTTGTTCACCTGGCTGCAGGGCAGTGGAGTTCAAACTGCTGACTAGAGCTGTCAGGGTGGGCATTGTGGGACACCTCCTGGAGGGCAATTAAAGAGATAAAATCAAGCATGGTTTCTACACTGGCACTTTGTTGACAAAACTTTGTAATGTAGACAAGGCCTAACTAAGACAAAACATGCAAATGGAACAGTGTGTGGGAAAGGGGGGATAGGGTAACTAAAATAAGAAGTTTAACATAGACCAGTTGTGTGCACAGTTCATAGCCAATTGGTAGCAGTTATCACAACTCACCATTTGATAACAGCTAAGTAAGTGGTAACATTCTAGCCCTTGTGGACACTGGGTCTAAATAACATTTCAGCACCATCTCAAAGTACGCACTGCCTGTTCTGCCATCCGGTCTAACTTCCTTTGACATGTCAATATTTTGACATGACCATATGGGAGATTTTGGTCTTACCAGAATCTTGTTAATTTGTTTTATGTCACCAAGTGGCAAAGGCTTCTCTTCAAATTCGCCTTTTAATCAAGGACTTCTTCCTCTTTGTGTCTCTTACATTAAATTAGTGGCTGAAGTGAGAAGCAAATACTGAGTGCAACAACATTGACTTCAACTGGGTTTCATGACTTTCCAGTAATAGAGCAAATTTACCAGGTTTACAGTCCTATTACAAACTCAAACCATACAACCTATTTCAAAGAAGCTTAAGGAACATTTTGAGCAAGTCTAGGTATAGTTTCAAGGCAATTTGAGATAGCTTTGCATCAAATTCATGTGAAATTTATAGTTTTGATAAGAAAACCAGGTGAAAACTTAGTGGTTTATGCAAAGGTTTACATTGAGATTTTGGGTGTGTTTGAGCCTGAATCTCAAAGCAAAACTTTGAAGGGTTGTATACCAAGCTGATAAGAAATGAAGACAATATTTGCATAAACTCTTGTAAACTCAAACCACAATTTCACATAACTCTTGTTACAAATCCATCAAATTTTATAACTCAGTGACTGAAGTAATTATTTACACTAATTATAGTTTAAATGCACTTTGGCTGTGCTTTTGGTATTTGTATCTACTATTTATTCAAATACATAATTATATGGCTGAATTATTATCATTCCTTTAGTTTCATACTCTGATACTTGCCCCTAGTACAATATCCTGTGAATAGAAGTGTAAGAAAAAAATATAGATGTAGATCATATTATGCTTATGGAAAGCATGGAAAGCAATGCACAATAATTAAACTTGCAGTGATATTTTATCTTAACAAATGTCAAATGTGAAGATTTTTGAGCTTTAGATTAATAATTTGTAGTACTAGAACATCACCATGCTATATACTGTATTTCGAGAGTTTGAAAATATGCCTCTGTTTTTGTATCTGCATATTCCTCCCACAATCAGCTTAGATGTCTGTACAAGAAAGTGTCAAAAAGTATTCAGGTTTCAGAGTAGCAGCCGTGTTAGTCTGTATTCACAAAAAGAAAAGGAGGACTTGTGGCACCTTAGAGACTAACACATTTATTTGACCATAAGCTTTCGTGAGCTACAGCTCACTTCATCGGATGCATTCAGTGGAAAATACAGTGGGGAGATTTATATACATAGAGAACATGAAACAATGTGTGTTACCATACACACTGTAATAAGAGTGATCACTTAAGGTGAGCTATTACCAGCAGGAGAGCGGGGGGGGGGGGGGGGGGGAAGCAAATACTCACCAGCAACCACACACCACACAACAGAACCACTAACCCAGGAACCTATCCTTGCAACAAAGCCCGTTGCCACCTGTGTCCACATATCTATTCAGGGGACACCATCATGGGGCCTAATCACATCAGCCACACTATCAGAGGCTCGTTCACCTGCACATCTACCAATGTGATATATGCCATCATGTTCCAGCAATGCCCCTCTGCCATGTACATTGCCATGTACATTGGTCAAACTGGACAGTCTCTACATAAAAGAATAAATGGACACAAATCCGACATCAAGAATTATAACATTCAAAAACCAGTCGGAGAATGCTTCAATGTCTTCAACCCTAAAAGTGGCAATTCTTCAACAAAAAAACTTCAGAAACAGACTCCAACGAGAGACTGCTGAATTGGAATTAATTTGCAAACTGGATACAATTAACTTAGGCTTGAATAAAGACTGGGAGTGGATGGGTCATTACACAAAGTAAAACTATTTCCCCATGTTAATTTCCCCCCTCTACTGTTCCTCACACGTTCTTGTCAACTGCTGGAAATGGCCCACCTTGATTATCATTACAAAAGGTTTTTCCCCCCCCGGCTCTCCTGCTGGTAATAGCTCACCTTAAGTGATCACTCTCATTACAGTGTGTATGGTAACACACATTGTTTCATGTTCTCTATGTATATAAATCTCCCCACTGAATGCATCCGATGAAGTGAGCTGTAGCTCACGAAAGCTTATGGTCATATAAATTTGTTAGTCTCTAAGGTGCCACAAGTACTCCTTTTTTTTAAAGTATTCAGGTATTTATAAGTGGAAATGTAAACTATTTTGCAGTTACAACTGATTACAAGTGGAGGCCAATTTAGGTCAACCTGAAAATCAATTGTGTATGCATTTGTAAAGTTGTAGAACATTCATCTTAAATGTGAAAGATGTGAAGAGACCATATTTTAATGTATACCCACAAAAAAGAAGAGTTAATATTATTCTTTACAGAGAATAATAAAATAGTTAATATATTTATATACCTTATGTAGTTTGGCTTTGTCTCTCTCTCTCTCTCTTTTTTTTAAACAACTCCAGATTCTTTTCTCCCACATTTCCCTCATTTACTCACTAATCAGCAATCAACATCTGGTGTCATTTATCTTCATTTACTTAAGTCTGCTAGGCAATAGGTAGGACATTTCTCATCGTAATCTGTTTGGCAATCTTTGTCTGACATTGTTCATTATTTGCCTTTCACCACGTCACCAGTCTTAAACTGACATTGTTTATCTTTCTTCACAACACATTTATTTGTCAATTGTTGTCCAATACCATTAGTCCTGGTTCACTCACATCCACTTTGCAATCATCTGTTGACAGAGCTCATTGTAATTCACTTGCTTTGGGTCAGCTGTCATAATTTAATACTAAATAGAGAGCTGCTGGATGAGCAGTGGGGGGAAATATTGATGAATATTTCACCAAATTAAAAACAGAGGGCCAGATCCTCTTGTGATGTAATTCAGGATAGCTCCGTAAAGTGAGTGAAATTACACATCAGCTGAGGCACTGACCACTAATTTCAGTTTGCCATATTTATATTCCTTTTTGTGATAATTTGTGCTTATAAATGGGACTTTACAGGCCTGATGTGAACAATGTTAAAGTAGATGGATATACTCATGTAAATGCCCTGTTTTAAAAGCTTAGAGTATTGTGTTTTGGGAAAGAGTCCATTACATTACTCCAACAAGGATCCAGATACACACTTTGCATATGTGTACCTGGCCAAGCGGCCACAAGCAATTAGCTTCCTTGACTGTGTTAGAGTAACTTAGTTTAAAAGCTGACTTACTGTACAATGTCACAGTATTCTATTTTGCTAGCGGTGATGTTTCAAGAAAGCCTGACAGTCAAGAATCTTCCCTAATCCAGCCACCTTAGTGCCTGTTAGCTCTACAAAATGTTCACCCTCTCCCTAAGAAAAACAAATGTTATTTGTGCTTTTTATTTTTACAAATACATTGCCATCTATTGAGTCACCAACACAATTGTCTGAAACAGATTTTGCTTTTTAGATATCTCATAAATATACATCCAAATTTAATCTGCAGACATATATGCAAAACTCCCTTGACTTCTGTATTCGCAAAAAGAAAAGGAGTACTTGTGGCACCTTAGAGACCAACCAATTTATTTGAGCATAAGCTTTCGTGAGCTACAGCTCACTTCAATGCATCTGAAAAACCTGAGAAACCTAACACTGCATAAACTATTTATGAATTGCCTTTATTTCTTCTTAAGTGTCACATGCCATTTCTGACCATACAAATGGGTCTAACGTAAACTGAATATAGTGTTGAAATTTCTAAAGTTTAAAAAAAATCAAAATGCTTTGATTACTTAAACATACTGCATAGTTTAAATGATTTCATAGGCAAACAAACCTCTACAAATCTATTAGCCCATATCTTATTTCACTAAGGATAACAGGATCACTTCCTGTCTGAAAATAAAAATACACACTTGTTTTCTAACATATAGCACACTGATCTACCCTGCAACAGGCAACTACATTCTTATTTCATGTTAGAACTGATAATGTGCTAATTTTAGAAACTGAGTTCCAAATAGTCCATCTAAATAATGACAAAGTGAAGCAATCTTCTTCACATATTCCCAATTTGACCTAGGCATCAAATTCTGTTACTTCTGCTGAAATTGAACTCCCTGCTAAAAGCAGGTTGAATGAGGCAGAAACTAACATTGCATCTACTCGTACGAAACTACTGAAAAATCTATTTTCCTTTCTTAAATAGACACCATCTCCATTTCTGTTCCCTGTAATTATACCTCAGAATAGATGCATATATATATGCATATATATATAATAGATGCATGGAACACATGAATAAGAGGAGGTAACTACAAAAAGAGCACTGTATGAGGCAGAAAATGTCGGACAGTGATCAATATGGTGAACACAATTTCACAGTCTTCCTTTGGAGTCCATTAATCAGCAAGTTAGCCTTTGTAACAGATGCAGTCATAGGAGATCGAGGAGAAAAAAGCTGCATTACTTGATATTTAATGTTCTTGACACTAGATAGTGCACTAAAGGTTATTAAATAACAAAATTCCTCAGTGTTCACATAGTTGTAGTGTCAGGAACTTTACAATATCAGGGACTGGCATTAAGTAAACTTCATTATTAATTATTTATTTATTTTACAATCCCGGTCAACCCCTTTCACATTTTATAATCCTCCTATGCCCTCTCCTCCCACCCCCACTCACCGCTTTCGCTCCAGTAGAGGGACCTTGCAAGGACTTGCTTGACCTTGCAAATCTTCACAAGTGGGATGCAGGGGACTGGAAGAAAGGAGGGCACCTGTTCCTTGGTATGCTTTTAGGGCTTGATCCAAAGCCCATGGGTAGTTTTTGAATCATGCTAATGGACTTTGTTTCAGGCCTTAGTTGATTAGAGAATAAATAGGTTAGCATGATGTATCTAGAGGTCCCAACTGAGACTGGAGCCCCATTGTGCTGGGCACTGTACAAACACATAGTAATAGTCTATGCCCTGAAGAGGTTACAGAAATGTTATCTACAGGCTTTTACCCACAGACAGAAGAGGGTGGTTATAAAACAGACATTTTATTTAGCAATATGGTGCCATTTATAATTGACTATTTCTGTAATTAAAGTACTCTTTTTAATATTTATAGAAATCCCCTATATTCCATTAAATCAGATTTCAGGTACTGTCTGTACCTGTTGCTCTGTCTATGGTATTTAAAGTTGGTGGTTGAAGTAGTATCCAGGCATGTCTGGGCAGACTTAAATTTACCACTAACATACTGATAACATCTATTTATTATAAGTCTGTTTCTAAAAAATAGGAATATATGACTAAGCAATGCGTTAGTTTAAATACCTTTTCTTATGTCTCCCGATTCACAATTTATGTTCAATAGTAATTTGCATAGAAATTTGCTTTTTGCATGCTCCAAATTTCACTTTATAAACAACCTGGATGAAAAACATAATTTTGTATGAAAACTGAATTCAAATGTCTTCTTTGCTAGGAAAATAGATCCATTTTTGTCTATTCTTTCCTAGAAATGGGCCTGTTATTTTCAAAATAGGTTCAATTTCCAATGTTTAGGAAGCTAAGAGTGTTTTGTATTTTATTTATAAATATTTTTTCACATATCTAGTATTCCTTCTAAAACAAAAGCTCTACTCTTTAAAAGTTAACATTAGCCATCGTGACCAGTACTCCTTGAGGAACAATTTTTTAAAAATTGAAGACCCCCTTGGATACATCAACATTTTTTTATTCTGCTATCAATTGTGATTGCCTGACTGATTAATATTAATGTAATAACATAGTTTTATGCATGCCAAAGGCAACCAAGTACTGAGAAAGTATACCAAACAAGAGTGAATTCTTGATGTCTCCAAGTTCTCAGAGCATTCCGTTCTCTCTTTTTACTGTTTTTCTTTTTTCCAGGATTTTCAAAGTATGAAATATTTTATTTTAGATCACCCAAGGCATTCTTTTCTTCGTGGAGACATTGAAATTATTTCTTTGTAATGCACATAGCAGACCCAATTTCTGTTCCAGTTACTGGTATAAATCCAGAGCAACTCTCCCAAAGTCAATGAAATGATGGTGGATTAACACAAATACAACAGAGAACAGACTTTATCCTTCTATTTAAAACAAAGTCTGCTTTTCTTAATTTACATATAAAAACCTCAGCAGTATATTGAAAATTAAGGCCCAACTGAGTAAAACATTTTAGCTGAGGGATAACTTTTAGCAAATGAATAGCCCCATTGAAGTCAAAAATAGGTATTGGAGGAAAAGCCCCATACTGTCCAACAACAACAACAAAAAAAAGCCTTTGATTTTTTTCTACTTAATTATTTTTCTACTTAAACATTACCGCAGTTCCTTTTGTTTACTGTATAACAGATAATGTTTCAAATGCTCTAATCTGCCCAAATTTCTTTTTGACAAGTATTGGATAAACATGTCAGCTGGAAATTTTCAGTGAATATAGTTTTACAAGGATGGAAAATGTCAGATCTTTAGATCCATGTGCAATATTCCCTTTCACATTACACCAGTGGGACTTTAAAGTCAGTTGGGAATCAATAGGGCTACTCACAAGAGTACAAGTTACGGGATCTGGCCCATTGTCTGTAATAATTTGAGTGTTCCTCCCTACCACCACTACCACTTCGCACACGCAATCCCAAAGTTTTCCATTTTTATTATCCTACTTTCCGGACAATGTACACAGACTTCCAGAGAAAGCTATATTATGCACAACTGCCACTGCAACTAAATATTATTGTCTCTGGAAAACAAAAACAAGTTCTGAACTGTCACTGAAATCGAGTTTCAGAGTAACAGCCGTGTTAGTCTGTCTTTGCAAAAAGAACAGGAGGACTTGTGGCACCTTAGACACTAACTAATTTATTTGAGCATGAGCTTTCGAGTGTGCAATATGTTTGATACTCTGAGAGTCTAAGTGGTGATCTCCAGTCTCTCAAGACATAACTTGATTCAGTAAAACAGGGAAAGTAGGTCATCATGCTAGTTTTGTTTTAATGTAACATCAACTATGTACTTATTTTCCCACACGAATACAATTTCGTGTTTCTTTGTGAACATTCTTCAAGTATCAACTTTGGCAACTATTGGAGCGAATTCTTTTCTTAACGCAGGCTTCATTTTAGTCACAGTGAAAGCATTCTGCAAGGAAACTAGAACTTCTCCATTAAAATTATTTGATTTGCTGCAGCTTGATAGGTTTGAGTGGGACAATCATAGAATCGTAGAACTGGAAGGGACCTCGAGAGGTCATCTAGTCCAGTCCCCTGCAATGGTCCCTTTCTCTTCTAACTTCATATTAATTCCAGACCCTGGAAAGCTACAAAGTTTTTTTATGAGTCTTATGTTACTTGTCTGACATTTTCTGTAAAGCACCATTCACAAATATTTGACAGAGGAAACAATAAAAAACAGTAAAGATGACAATTTTCTTAGCTTATTGAGATACTAATTGACATGAATTCCTTCCATATAAATACATACATAAAAAATAAAATGAGAGTGACTTTATATGTCTTAATACAGCCACTAAGCAACACAGTGTTGTTACAATTCTATTGAAAGGACAGTGCGTTTGATTTTCTTCTTGCTTACTTACACCAGAATAATTCTGACTCCAGTGGAGTTACACTAGGGTGAATGCAAGAAGAATCAGGTTTTACAGTAATGTCAAACTGCCGTGAGAGGATAATCAGGTCCAGTCTCCTGGTGTTATGGACACATTCCATGATGATTAGTGAGACTCTCTGATCCAAAGCCCATTGGAGTCAAGAGATGGCCTTTCATTGACTTTGGTGAGCCCTGTTAGAGGAAGTCTCAAGTTAAGTTAAAGGTTTAAAATGATCCATACTTAAAAATATGGATGATTATAGACAAATGATCGTATAACTATTTTGCTGATTATATGAAGAAAACAAGGCCTTGAAGTTTTCCTCATGGATTTTATGAAGGCCATGAATTCTATATCTCATTAGGAAGATCCTGTTAAGTCATGTGCACTTTTTACTTATGAGAGAGTCATAGTATTATGTAACATTATCATGATTAGCACCCTTCCATTGTCCAGGGACCAAGAATGACAGAAAGATACAAAAGCCAACTGGACTAAATGATGCCTTTGTTTAAACTCTGTGAGTTAGAGAGAAAGCGTTAACCCTGTAGATTATTTAATTTTGAGAGTGAGCTGAAGGTAAAATCTTATGTTTTTATAAAATCTCATCTTTCTTATGTTAAGAAAAAATAGATATTGAATTCTGACTGTATATTCAAGCAGAGATTTGTTTTTTTCATTCAATGTTTCTTTTACAATAGTCGCAGATCCCTTTTACAAGTAGACTCATCTTCTCACATCATGCCAGTTAAATTGTATAAGTGATAGTCTAATTAGCAGACACTAGTCCACTTATATCAATTGACATTTAACAGCAGAAGTAAGGCAGGTGGGAAGTCTATTGATGTTAGCCATCTGAGAGAATCAGCCATGTTCTGTCTCTTATTCAGGGAGTAGAGGGGAATTTTGGGAGGTGGAACTCATTTGGTGTAAGGGAGAGGTGGGGGTGAGGTTGTAATGCATTAGTTAAAATACTGGATTTCAAACTCTGTGGAGCATTATAAATACAAAACTCAAGTTATATAGGGTTTGAATTTTGTCTGGGTTAGGGGCTGCTGAAATGGAGAGGGAAGGAAGAAGATACATTCATCTTGAAAGCCCAATATCTATGGGAAGAATGGGAGAAAGAAGAGGTTCCCACACAGGGATCTAGAATCTCAACTTCCTGGCAGACTGGGAAAGAGTAGCCCCCATGGACTTCTTTCAAGATGGCTATCTCCTTTTCCTAGCTCCTCTTCTTTCGCCATCACAGTGCCAAGCACCACCCTTTTCAGAAATACAGCAAGTAACTTTTAATCCTACTTTCTACACAAAATATCTTCTGACGGTGGCAGTCAGACAGACCTTCTCCCATCTTCATGCTTCAGAGAGCCAGCCAGTTGGTTCACTAAACCTCAATCCACAGAGTCTAGAATCTTCACGGGAAGAGTTACAGTTCGGAGCACAAGTCTAGCCCTAAGAAACCCTGACTCTGAGCCCTTCCCCACAAACGTGGTTATTCAGAGTCCAAAAGAAACCGGACTGGTGTCTGACAGGCTCAACGTTAGCCAACCAGGCAGAAAGGATAACAAAGAATTGTGGGGAAAGCAAGAGCACAGAAAAGGAGGGCCCCTATATTATTTCTTCTTTCTCCCTCAAAAAAATGCCTATAGACAGTAATAGGTCACACATTTGTGATGCTTTTGCAGCCAAGTTAGTGCAGTAGTACTTTGTGTCTGTATGATTACAAATGTAAATAGGGCTCCATTCAATTTTTAAATTACTGATTAGATGTTAATCTCTTGCAAAGTGGAAATTATTAGCCTCTTATGCTGACTAGTCTCACCCCATAGATTGATTATATATACAGTAAAATTTTCTTTGGCTACGTTTGATCAGTTAACTTTACAGCCTTGAAACAATCAATATCACACTGTGTTTAGAATTATCTTTTAAGGGACACAAAGCAGTCAGGTGGAAAATATCTCAAGAGACCAGCATGAAACTAATAAGATTTGCTAATAGCTTTAGCTTCAGTAATTTGATGGGAAACCAAACAGTAGAATCTGAATAGCCAGACTCTTAATTGGATATTGATCTAAACAAATATTCTCATTCTAAGTACCTGTTAGAATCAGTTATCATTACATCTTAGGACACCTTATATTTATCCTTATTTCTGTACAACTGCTACTGCTGCTCAAAGTTACATCAAGATACATTAGCAGTATACTGTTTAATAGGCCAATTAAATTCACTTTGCTTTGATTTATTCAGTATTTGAATACAAATTTAGTATTCAGTACAGCAGCTATAGAGAGAGTATTGAAAAATACTCTATCACCGTTTTTATTGCTATTTATCGTATTCATTTGCATGGAGCATTCATTTATATAGTAGCTCTCAGTTGTGCTATATTCACTGTAAAACTTGTCTTATATGTAATTTTGTACAATTTACAGGCAAGGTTCTCCGGCTCTTTTACATGTCTCTTGTGATGAAAAACCAGCTTAAATCCAGAATGACTCACCAGTTAACCGAGCTGTTTTGCATCAGTGCTTTTCCACACAGACTCCTGTTGAATTAAACCTATATAGTCATACAGGCAGAGCTGTGTAACCAGCCAGAACATACCAACAAATCTGCCTCTAATTTTTTGTTCCCTTGTCACGTAAAATCTAACATTTAACACTTTTCCAAAATAATACATATATTTGACAGCAGGGTTTATGGCATATGATAAATGTAAAAATCGTGTAGATTTGGCCAGCTCCTTAGCTGATGGAAACCACCATCATTCTATCCAAATTAATGGGGCTATGTTGATTTGCACCAGCTTGATATCTGCCTTATTGTGCACAACTATATTCTTTATTCCTCAGTGTAAAGCAATATGCACAAATACTCTTTTGTGATTTGTTCCTTCTTCAGGCCTGGTCTATACACAGGTTTGGTATCAAGATAACTAGTTGTTTAAAAGTGTTGGGTTTTTTTTGTTATTTTTTTAAACACTAAAATAGTTATACAGTACAATCACTAGTTTGGCTACAGTTATACTGATAAGGTGCCTTATACCATTATAGCTTGTTCCTCTTCCCATATGGAATGGCCATACTGGTATAAAACACCTATTTATCAGTATAACTGTAATTGTAATAAGGGTTGTACTGGGTTAACTATTGTGCTATATCAGTATAGTTAAACAGTTCATCTATCGTGTGCAGTCAAGCCATACATCATACAATCATACTACCCTTGCAGTAGGCTTTTGAAAGTCAGCAGGTATACTTGCTCTCTTTATCTGCTCAGACTTTCTTCAAAGGCTGAATTCTGCCAACTCAATGGGAGTTGCGTTTACATAGCTGAGAGTAAAACTGAGCCAAAGAAGAGCAGATGTAGATTGTTTTTTTAAAATGTTTTAAATAGTGTTGACCTTTGGTAATACCATACCTAGCTCATGCTGTGATATTTTTAAATTCTAGAAAAGGAATGTTGCAACCCTCACGAAAATAACTAGCAAACGGAACTACTTAGCAATTGATAAACTTTTCTTGACTTTCTGTGGTAGATGAGAACTAATTAAAAATATAACTCATACAGTACAACTTGCTAATCAAGTAGATAATTAAAATAAACTGATTTATATTGTTAAATTAGTTGATCAAAACCAAAAATCATCTTTCTGTTTGTAAATATTCCCACATTTTTAAATTTATTGCTGCAAAGAATTTAAACATAACGTCTTTGAAATTATAGACCTGTCCCCCTCAAATGTGTATGTGAGTGACGGTATTAACAGGCTTATCTAGTCAGATGTAAATCTTGATGAAGCCTTTACACTATATATATCTGTACACAGTTTTGCTCATGTATCTACTAAATGTATGGATTTCATCTGTAGAGAGGGTGTATATCTGTACATCTTCTGGAATCTAAAGACCAGGATGATAAAATGGAATTATCTCCTTTGGTTACATGATATTGTTTACATTCCCGAGTAATAGTATTGGTAATGTCAGAAAATATTGGCAGCTTTAAAATAATAACACAGTTATTAGCATTCTGTTTCAAACACTATGGACTTTAAAAGAAGTCAACTAAAACCCCAGGGCTTTTGTTAATTTGTGCGTGTGTTTGTGTTCCTTTTGGCTCTGATGCAAGCTTTTCTATATTAAATTATCTGCTGTGTGACCGAGACAAAGAAATATCTTTGTTTGTGTTCCAGAAATTTAGTTCTGTATTTTTGGTTTGGATCCCAGACTCTGTATGGTACTTATATTTAGCCTAAAATAATTGAATTTGCACAGTCTATACGGGGTTCAAGAGTGCAGCTATTTATATCTTATTCATTTGTCCTTGCAGAACAACTTTTTTTGTATATAACAGGGACATTAAAGAACCCAACAGGAACGCCCCATAAAATATCCCTTGTAAACCTAAATCATGCTTTATTGCTGCTGTCTCTCTCCCCACCATCTCAATATAAATTCAGTGTAAACTAATTCAGGGCTACCATGGATGAGAGGCCCAGTCCTGCAAACTCAAATAATAGCAGCAAACATAGTCCTGTGGAACTATCTGTATGATTGAGGATTACTGAAATAAGTGAGGGTGTTCAGGGTATTATTAATCTTTTAACAGGTTGCATCAGCTTCTACAGCTTGGATTTGATTTTCAGAAGTTCTGGGAATCTGCAGCTGCCACTGGGTTCACAGGTTTGTATGCTCCGTGTGACAGGCACTTCAATCCTATGAAGTATCATTGGGGACCAAATCTCTGAATAGCTTCTATATGATTTTGTTACCACAGCTCCCACAGGAATGAAAACCAGTGGGTGTCATTAAGACAAGTAATGGAGACTAAACAACTCTAGAGTGGTTTGGATATACTTATTCAAGCTAGGTTTTTCAGAGAGTAGGAGACAAAGAAGGGCTTTGGTATAAAAGGATGAGCTTGAACTGACTTAGGTCGTTCTTTCCAACTGCTGGATCAGAAAAGACCTTCTGTCCAAAGAGGTCCCAGTGCTGCTGAAGGGTTGGAAGGACTTTGGCTGATGAGGGCCCCGTAAGACTCATGGGTAAGCTCTGGTAAACTTTTGGCATGCTACAGGAGTTTTTATTTAGTTGTTTTTCTGTAATGCTTTTAGCTTAAGAGTGAAAGAGCTGTGTGGTAACTTGTAACTACTGGCAATATGTGATCATAGCCCTTGGAGAGAGCGCAATGGACAGGCACTGGCGTTTAGGCAGCCTTGCTTGCTGGGGAGAGCACAGTGTAAGGCAGGGAGCTGTGCAGTCTTAAAACCCCTGGTCAGGAGGGAGAGAGACACGAGTTTCCACTGAAGAGAAGCGACTGCTGGGAGCCAGGAAATTTAAGTGGAGGCCCTCCAGCGACAATGGAGGTGCAGTTCCCCTAAAACTGTGATGTTCAGTGGCTCTGAAAATCAGGACCCTTCAATGCAATTTACCTGGCACATGTGCTGCATGATATTTTGCTATTCCAGTCTTGAAAAACTGGTATGTAAAGCTGCATGAGTGGGATTTGCATGCATACCAGCTGGAACAATAGTTTCAAATACTGCTCAGGTGGGGTCTCTGTTAGAGAACCATGGAACGAAAGCTATAGTATCCATAACAGTGTTTGTTAATTTCTATAGGAACAATGGTCTAGGTTTATGGATATGTCCAAGAAGAGAATAGCACAGTTTAGGAGAAGGGTGGTGTAAATGTGGCCTTTGCACTTCCCCCATTCTGTGTTGTCTTCTGGCTGGTCTAGTCCCCCAGGGTACATTATAGCAGCCTAAGGGCTCTAATGTATGCCAGATGTCAGTGGCCATAAGGAGCTGCTTCAGCATCCAGGGCTCAGCAGAGCCTAGGGAAACCCCAGCTATGCTCCCTTTCCCCTGATTACAGCAGCTGGGCCACCAGCAGACGCTGTGCAGAGGCAGATGTGCTGGTTCAATGACACTAGACAATTCCCCTCGAGTGACCCATGGCTTCTTACACTTTCTTCTTTAGAGCCATTTTGTCTTGGCAGTGTAGGACATGAACAGCATCATGGAGGCTCTCGTAATTTCAGGACAAGGAGAGGAATTGGTGTAAGGAGGAACAGTGTTCTGAATGGTTTGGTTTAAAAGTAAAAGAGAAAAGGAATGAATGATCAGTTAAGAGAGCTGAGTTCAGAAGGGTAGAGGCCTACTACCACTGAGCCCCTCAAACAAGCAGAAGGGGATAGTAAGCTAGCTGGCTGTCTCCTGAGAACCAGGATGGGCAGAAGGGCAGCCTGAATGGGGACAGTAGAAGGTTACTGGTCCTGCTCCAAAGACAGCATCTGGTAGCTACAGGGAGACTAGCCCATTGTGGTGAGGGAGCTTGGGTTGAGGAGGATGACTCCAAATAGTTGGTGAGATGACACACCACCTAAGGTCGGACAAACAGATGAGTGCCTCATCTGTGGTATGCTTACAGAAAGCAAGCTCTGTGCAATGTTGTGTGTCTATATGTGTGACGAGAGGGATTCAGCCATAAGTGTCTGAAGCTAACTCACTCTTCTGGCCAAAGTGACAAAAACTAGGAAGACCATCCTCAGCGGGAAGTGGGTGTAAGGAGCATTCTGGAAGAGGTTCAGAGGCT
This sequence comes from Caretta caretta, assembly GCF_965140235.1. NCBI lineage: Eukaryota > Metazoa > Chordata > Testudines > Cheloniidae > Caretta > Caretta caretta. Next base: position 18,936,304 of record NC_134214.1, read on the forward strand.
CCATGAATCTCTGAGTCCATCCCTTCCCATGTAAATACGCTAATGGGAAGGGACGTGAAGGATGGGGAGGGAGGAAACTGTCTTATTTAAATGATAGAAAAATCCCCATTAAAATTTTGGTGAGAAAAAGAGTAGAAGAAGTTTCCTTTCATTAATCAGGTCCCCTAGGAGTTGTAATTCTTGTTGAGAAGGGACTAGAACAAAACTATTTCAAGTTCTGGCTCTCTCTACTGGCAAAAATGATCTCTTGGTTTCTGCAGTTAAATAGAAATGGGACAGGTGAATCCATTTTATAAGCATAATATTCTGTAGCCAATGCCATACAGCATCTTGTCTTGTTTCGCAAAAGTTATGGCCAAATTCACCACCATCATAAACTGGCAGAATTCTACTGAAGTCAGTGGATTTGCAGACATTTACAACTGTGTGAATTTGACCTTATTTTTAAAAAATCTTCTTATCCATTAAAATTATTTGACTAGCTTTTCTCCTCTTGCCCGGCTGTTGTCCTCAGAACATTTTGTGATGTTATGATCCATCAGTAACAGCAATAGAAACATTTGTGCACAGGAAGGGAATACAGGTCCAGAAAGAGAGGCTGCAGCAGTCCAAAACCACATCTTTGCCATTGTTTCCAACCAGGAAACCGGGTTTGTGTCTGCCTACAGGAGTGACACTTCTCTTACTCCCTTCTGACAGTGTCTTTCTTCTGCAGCCTCTTTTGCTCTAGTGGAAAATTCATATGTCAGAAAGAGAAAACTGCTCTCCCATCTCAGTCACTTTTCAAGTCATGAAAATCTCAGCGATTTCTGCCTAGAACAGTTTATGTTTCGTGAAGCAGTTCTGTCCGGGATAATTAATGCAGCATATGCAAGAACAGGTCAAATGAATTGGGGGATGCATATGATGTATAAATCTTCCTGATATTGGGTAGACATTAGACAAAATAGCACAGGTCATTAAAGTCATTTAGGCAATTATGTAATCCATCATTCAATTCTCAGAGAGATGGGAGCAGTGACAAGGACTCCAAGCAAATTTGGCTGGCATACAACAGATTTGTGAGACTTCCTCTGATGTTACTATATTCCAAAAAATGTCAAGCCTATCTGATTGATCTCTAGGCCACTTCACATTGAGGAGCTAGAACAACTTAAGCAGGGGGAAGAGTGTGTATTAAATAATCAGTTAGTCAATTATGCATGCAATACTTTTCCACTTTCAGCTGCTTTGCTGTACAAAATCTTTATTTTATTGAACAGCTGCAGCATGTTTAAAATGTTTTATGCAACGACTGTTGGATAGCACCTTCACTTCAAATTACCATCATTTAAATGACTCTGGCCAAGGGATCACAGCTGATTGTTATGAATAATCATTGGTTTCAAAGGATCAGAATAATTCAACATATGAACCCTTCAAATCTACTTCATTTCCAGTTAAAGACAATTGTGCCTAGAAATTAGGAAGAACACATCATTTTTGGAATGGAAGTCATTTTCAAAAGGCATAATGAAGTACTATGCAAAAGGAAGCTGAAAGGTCCTGTGTAGTTGCAGAGTTGGTTGAAGGTACTCAGGTGAAATCCATGCTTCCATATTGTAATTCAAATTGCACTTTTGATGGAAAGATTTCTATATTGATATCTTTTCTACACATATTGTGACAATGTACACCATAGCACAGCTCAGTTTCCATTCTTCCTGAACTGATTTTCCTTTTCTGTTCCAAGAATTATGGTTTTATACTTTTTATGTAGACTATAAAGGATGAGCATTTCAAATCAGTCTGAAGGATTTAGATAAATGAACCTCCATTAAAATTAATGGAAGAGGTATCTAGACTGCTTTGAAAGTCTCAGCCCTGGGACTCATTTTTATACTTGGACCCTACCCTACACTTCTAAGGAGGGCAAATGCTCATTGAGGTCAATCGATACCTTGCTAGCTTACAACTGCAGGATCAGGACCTAAGTATAAGCAAAGCAGAAGTGTATTAGGCCCTGCCTTACGCCACCTGCCATTGCTCAGCAAGTTATATGCTGCTATTTTATCAAGAGGCTCCCCCAAAAGGGTGTTTAGCAGGTTGCCTTGACAAGCAAGACATGCAGGTTGTCAATCAAAATATGTACTAACCATGAACCAGTTAGGGCAAAACATAACAGTCCAAATGGGAGATATGTAGCAGCAAGCACCAAGTAGCTGCATATACGCCATGCTACATAAATGTGCACTCAGAGAGAGAGAGGAACAGAAATGGAACAATGAGTTCATGGAAAAGAAACCAGACAAAAAGGGAATATGGAGCAGGAACCAGGAAAGCAACATACATCATCACAATTTCCTTCTCTTCTCCCCAAAAATTTCAGTGGCACCCTATTGAAGATGTATATCTCACTGTTAACAATGCATTCTCCATGCAGCAAATGCATTCACCAGGCTCTGGACCCTGCAGGCCACAAGATCATGACACGAGTATCGAAAATCCTTCCATATCCTCATTTAACATACATTGCTTGTCCAGGCATGCTTCTTCAGAGTCCCATGCGGTCTCCCCACTATCCCATTCCTTGGGGATGGTATACAGCAGATTTCTAATATACTGTACCAATACCCGTCAGAGAGCTTTCAAACTCTCCTGTTACAAAAGCTGTCCCATTATGTGAAACAAGGCTCTCTGGTAGGTCAAACCTTGCAAATAGAGTGATTAGGTAGGAAATGAGTTCCTTTGAGGGGGCACTGTGAAATTATGAATGCAAAGGCATAACATGAGTAATAGTCTATAACAGGCAACATCGTGTAGCCATGCAGTGCAATGGAGAGGCGAGTAATATCCACTGCAGATTCTGCCATGGTCGCTCTATGACCACCACTTTCAAAGGGGCCAGAAGAGGAGTAGTTCTATGCATTGTGCAGGCTGTGCATGCCTTCACACAATGCTCAACGTCTGAATACAGCCCTGGCCACCAAGCATAACTACACAGAAATTCCTCCATCTTTGTAACTACCAAATGCCCTTAATGAGCCACACCCAGGACTGCTTGTCACAATGCTGCTGGGACAATCACCTGGGCTCCTCTGCATCAGAGATGTTGAGTAGCACTGCAAACTTCGAACAAATTTTTTAGAATGTAGGCAAAATTCTCTTAAGGACCGAATCCATCCAACCTGTTTGTGCAGGACATATCACCATAGATCAACATCCTGAAGATGTCAGTGGTCTGCCCTAATTCAATTGGCATATCTTTCAGTAAAAAGCATCCAGTGTACTCTAATATTTCTGCATACGAGGGTGGCAACCCAGCTGAATTTCTTGAAAGAGCATTGGCAAGTATATTATCTCTTCCTTTCATATATAACAAATTAAAGTCATACTCCTGCAACTCACACTCAGCAGGTCAACAGCCTTATGATAAGGGCCCAGAATAGGCAAATTTCAAAATTTCTAAGGTAAAATGTCTTCCCATTAAGTAGACTTTGAACCGTACAATAGTGAAAACCATCTCCAAGAACTCTAGCTCAATCTGGGAATACTTTGCTTCTGTTGTGATAATAGTATGGGACACAAATAAAACTGGCCATCCCCCCTGCAGCAGAACTGTGCCCAGACCTCGATTGGATCACTATAGAATCCATGAATCAAAATTAACACAAGATTGGATCTGACAGAGGTTTTGATGCGGGGTTTGAAAAGCCAGCTTTACCTCTTTAGTCCACACAAATTGCCCTAGGTTAAATCCCAAGCAGTTTGTCAAGGATACAAAAATGGAGCAGAACATATCCACTTATGTATTGAAATAGGCCAAGGAACAAATGTAAATCACTACAGTTTGTAACAGTAGTGAGGCAACAGCTTGTAACCATTCACATGTTTGGTTTCATGCCATCGGCTGACAGCTAATGCCTTAGAAACTCTACAGTATCTTTTGTAAATTTGCACTTGGCTGCATTCAACTTTATGCTAATTTGTTGGAGTCAGGTTAGCAACTGGTCAAGAGTAGCATTATGCTCAGGAAGGGTTATAGCAAAGAGAACAATGTCTTACAAATAGCAACATGCACCCTGGATATTACTGAGGAACTGAGAGACCACTCCAAAATACCTCAGGAGCAGAGACTAACCCAAAAGGGAGTCATTGATAGCAGTACCTCCCAAAAGGCATGTTGAAAGTCAATAATTGCTGAAAACTGCCAACCACAGCTATTTGCCAATAACCCGATTGGTAATCCAACACAGAACAGCCAGGATCCACTTACCTGACATGTCACCTCTTCAAAGTTTGGCAATTGAAACTGCTCATGTTTCACATATTTATTAAGCACCCTAAAATCTATGCATAGTCAATGCTGCCATTCTTCTTGGATATGATCACTATGGATTACTTCAATCCATAGGCCCTTCCATCTCCTGAATGATACCATTATCTTTCATGTGCTGCAATTCTGCTTGGATCTTGTCCACAAGTGCAAAAGGGCTTGGCATTCAAATCCAGCTGCTACACTTATTTTGTGGACAGAACATTGTCACTGTTAAATAAATCATGGTGTCCCTGCATTATATATTGGGGGTGTATCCCTTTCTATTCTAACTGACACAATCGCTCCTGAGGGGTCTGTGTGAGTTTATGCATAATACCAAGTTGTAAGCACAGATTCTGGTTCAGCAACGGAACATAATTTGTCTCAGCACCTTTAAGAGTGTAAAATTTAACAATCAAGGCTATGCCTTTTTTAGAGTACAGAACCTATAGTTTCATCCACTGTCTGAAAAGCATATGAATTCCAAGCTTTTATAACCACTGTATTCAGACAAATGTCCAGATTGTTAACTAACCCAGATGGAAGAAGGTTAACTTGCACCTGCATGCACCATGCACTTCAGCGGTATACCATTAATTTCCATGAGATGGGATATCAGCTCCAGCATCTTGCCACATGAGAAGATCTTACTGAAGGAAACCTCAAGGTCCCTAGTAAAGGCGGTCTTCATGTAGCTCCATGTTCACTGTATGCACTTCAAGCCTCCTCTCTTCATTAACTAGTGGTACATTAACTTACTGTCCTCCCTTCCCACAAGCCTGGAACTAACCACTTCTAGCCAGGGAAATTGGCCAAGTGACCCATGCTACCACTGCAGAAACAGTGAGGAACTGGCAACTTTTGCTGCTGAGGCTATGGAGCGTGAGTAGGTAGCATCGTATGACTCTGGCCATGGAAGTAGAAGGAACAAATGGTTTAACTGTAGGCACAAAGGTAGCAGCAGTTTGAGACACAGAACCACTTTCACTCTGAGCCCTCTCAAACACTTCACTCCTAAAAGCCACAGTATCAAAAGTTGGAGTTCTACCATATTTGGCCAGTAACCATTTGTCCAGCTAGTCATTGGCTATGCCAGTCACAAAAATAGCCCTGAGCATGATTATCATAATGCCCCAAATTCATAGTCCCAGCCAGCTGCTGCAAATGACATACAAATGCACATATGGTTTCGTTGGGCTACTGACAAACTTCAAAAAACATTTTCCTCTTTAGCAGAACAGAATCTCCAGGCTGAAATACTTGTTGAGGTGCTGCCAAGCTGCATCAAAGAAAAACTTAGGTTCTGGGAGTCCATCATAAATATTAATGCCATCATGGCTTAAGCAGTTCTACAGCAATGTTGGAGAGTTGCTTGATCAAGACATAGTTCTGGAAATTCCATATACAGTATCACCAGTCAACAGCCAAAGGATGCATGGGTAGTATAGATTGAAGAATAGAAGCACTCGATGCCATAACATTATTCTCTAATGCGCCCCAGAACACCCCACACATACAAAAGAAAGAGACGCAGGTAGGTTGTCAATCAATGCATGTACTAATCATGAAGTAGTTAGGACAGCAACAGTCTGACCATAACATAACAGTCGAAACAGTAGATATGTAGCAGCAGACTCTGAGTAACTGCAAACACCCCACACTATGCATGCAGAGACAGAGACAGGAACAGAATTAGAACACTGAGTTCCCAGGAGCAGGAACCAGGAAACAGAAACAGGGAGACGAAAGCACAAAGCAGGAAAGCAACATGTACAAATATCAGTCATCACAGTACCCAACATTGTAGGCTTGTCAACAATAAAGGTCATGATTCACTGTTGCATTATTCTAGTTTCCCACCAGCATTACTCCATTGCTTCCACCAGCATAAATCTAGAAAATGCAGTGGTGAATTAGATCTAAAGCATTTTAATTAGACAGACTGACCTTGTCTTAAAATAATTTAACTTTCTGGATTCTTATACCATACTGAACGCTATAGTATCTAAACACTTAAAAGCAGATTTTAAATAACTTTAAATGCCTAAAAATAGGTGCCTAATGAGATTTACAAAAGTGCCCAGGAGCATAACTCCCATTGGAATCAATGGGAAGTCAGTTTGAGTTAGGCACTTCTGAAAATACCACTAGACACCGAACTGCACTTTGAGATGCCTAAATATGTTTGAAAATCTGGCCTGTAGGGTCTGATCCAAAATCAACTTAAGTCAATGACAGTCATTTCATTGACTTTAAGTGGCTTTGGCTCAAGCACCTGGTTACAGAATCCTTCTCTGTGGAGCCCTCAAAGCCAACAATTTTATATTTTATGTTTATTTTGTATGTCATGTCTCAGTTTCCATTACTGTATAAAGGATGTTCTGCATGTGTGTTCTAAAAAATCCAAAATTTGTCCGTTACACTGGCAATTACCTAGCCTCTGTCAAATTGATACCTGATATAAGTACTTTTCTCAGTATTTAGCAATATTAAACCTATGCAATTACATTTCATGTATGCCTGCTGTAGTCTGACTTCAAATGTATCTGAAGTTTACAAAACTGAGAACTTTTGCTTTTCCAGCACTAACTTCCCACCTGTAACTGTATACATTTTTTATAAGCTGTATTTTGGAGTAAATGCAGTAATGTATTGATCTCTAAATGACAAGTAATGTGCTGAATAGTAGAGGCATGAGATAAATCCAGGTCTGTAAATCAATGGGAATTTACCAATGTGAATATAAATTCCATCTAGATCTAGTAAATATTGCATGTTATCATGCATCATAGATTAAATTCTTAGGTTTCTATTCCTTCAGCAGTCTCATCGTGTTTAAAAAAGTAACAGTGGCCTAATTCAGATATTTGGAAGGCACAGTTCCCCACCATAGGGAAAATCTCCAGCAGTGGGGAAAGGCTCCATCAGCTCCCCACTGCATGCCCCCTGCCAGGGTCTTTCACTGATACACATAGCTACACAACTGGGACACAACTGGATGCCACAATAGGGACACAACCTGCTTTTCACTGCAGCATGTAGCTATGCATAGCTTGTACACCACTGCCAGTGGAGGGAGCAGTGTAGACATAGGCAGCAATGCACATGCTAAGAGGCTGAAACATTGGCTATCTCCTGCCTAAGACCCAAAATGATTAACAAGGTGTTTGGCCGCGTAAATCACGTGTTGGGCCTAATCTGGTACATGTGCTCATAGGCTGATTTCAGTGGCGTTTAAATATCTTTGAGGATCTGGGCCCATGTTCTTAGAAACTAGGACTGTCTATTTCAATGGGGCCCTGCTCTCAGTTGGGTCATCTTATAAAAATAAGGTCTGAATGGTTGTTGGGTGAGTCAGTTGGAGCAGAGCTTGAAAGCAAATTTATGCTTATGCTATTTCAGTGTTGCTTCACTTCTTGTGGTTCTGGACTGATGTGCCATTTTGGGATGCCACATACCTGTGTGAATTAACAAATCAATGAAACAGTCAAAAGGGATGTATCACAAGAAGGTGTGTGTATATATATATATATATATAAAAAGGGAATGGAAGTCCATTATTCTGAAAGTCACAGTAAAAGATACCATTAAAATAATATCTTTAATTAAACAATGAGACATGGCAGGTTATGCATTTCTCAGCAGCTACAGATTTCAAAAGGATGGATTAAATAATGTAATAGATCTTTTCCACCTCTAATTTCAACAATTTTATTAATGCTGTTGGTTGAATGACCTTAATGATTTGCAAAGTACAATAATCCCTTTAAAATTTAAAATCTATTGCTATAATACCCAAAGAACGCAAGGGTCTAAATATTTTTCTTGGGCCCAGATTTACTCTGATATGAATGTAAAACTCATATGGACTTCAATAGGAACTGCAGACATGCAGTTCAAGAATTACAACAAACAGATACATGCATTTACTGGCTGGTTTAGATATACAATAGTTGTGTTCGTGTACGAGCCACTAATCTTTGCTCATGTTACAATCAAGGTCTGTGTGGAATGTGGAAGAGAGTATAAGTCACCCTTTGGCTATTAAAGAACCAGCCTTTTTGTTATGTGTGCACAGCGCCTAGCTGATCAGGGACTACCACAACAGTAGTAATAATAAATAACCAACTATTAATATATTTTTCTGCAATAATATATTACCTTCTCAGTGAATTAGCAGGTGTCCCCATATTTTCAGGCTCTGAAGATAATGCCAAAAGGGGTAAAGCATTTTGGAACTGAGATTACAAGGTCAGGGTCTCACCCACACACACAGTCTCTTCCCTCCTTCAAATAATTTTGCTTTCTACAGAATATTTTAACTTTTCGTCAAAAAAATTGAAAACCCAAGAACAAAAATATTTCTGGTTGAAAACTGAAAACACATGTTTTTGGCCAATTTGTTTTGAGTTTTGGTTTTTCTGTGTGTGTGTGTGTGCGTGTGTGTATGCATGCGCGCGCCCCTGTGGGCAGGGGAGAGGAGAGCGGACTCTTCTATATGTTGTAAATTAGAGCAGCCTAAGTTGTTGAACCTTATGTGCCAAGAGCCTGATTGGCCCCTGGATAGCCTGAGGTCAAGGAAGGCATCAAGATGTCTCAGCAGGGACTTGACACAACCGAGGACTGTGCCCACTGTGGGAAGGCAAAACATCTATGATTGCAACAAACTGCCATCTTTTTAAAGAACCGTTCTAAAAAATGCGGGAAACAGTCATTTCCAGAAGCCTGAAATAAGTTGCTCAAAATACTTTTGTAACTGTAGCTTTCAGAAAAAAAATTAGAAGCAGCAGCAACAATCAAAATCATGTCTCATAGTGTTTGTTAGCAAAAGTCACTGGGATAAGTTCAAGCTGTTCTAGTACAGTACTTGAATTTTACAGCTACTGTATGTGTACTTGACAAGAATAACTTCTTATGCCAAATGAAGTGAGCAGGCTTTATGTCATGTCAAAAAATGCCACATTGAGCAAGTTCAGCTGTTTCTAAAAGGAGCCCTCTCTCTCTTTTACCTGTCATCTTTGGTGAATCATGTCACAAATGATTAGCGACTATATCAAAATGATGAGTAAGTCAGCAGCACTCTGCCAGTTGATTGCAAGAGTTCCAGAAAACCCAGTTAGTTACTTACATTGGTGATTGATATTCATATTTCCCTCCTTTCATTTGAGTTCTTAGTTATCTCTGTGTATGGATTTAAAAATGTATCTACTTATGCTCCATTGGCCTCCCCCTCAGCCCTGACATTTCTGCAGACATTTTATGTAGATAAATTTAGTTTGACCATGTTTTTTCTACAGTAATGACACAGGAGATGCTATTGTGATCTTCCCTTGCACAGAGAGCCTAACGGTCAGGGAGTTCTTTTGTGCCCCTACGTCTCCTGCAAGTCATGATCTGGCCCTGGAAAATGGATCCGTAGATGCTATGTTTTAAGACCTGATGACATGCATATTTTTCTTTGATTTTTTTCTTTCCATTCATGTTTATTATTAGGGGCATTTGCAGGAAGGCATAAGACATGATTCGCTGCAGCTTTATTGCTGCTTTGGTTCACTCTGAGGGGACAAAGCAGCCCTAAACCTGAGGCTGAGAGATGCCAAAGGTACAGCTTTCCTCTTTAACCATCAGGATTCAGCCCAAAGTTTACCCAAACTTAAAACTATGAAACTCGGAACTGGATGAGGGCAAATATTGGACACCAGCTGTTGCCACTGGTCACAGTGACATCCTACATGTTTTGGGACAAATCAAGTTACTTAGCAGAGGAAAAAAGAGGCAGCTTCTGCTTGTTCAAATCCCAATTGACTTGATGTGTGTTCTTGGTAATAATGATATTCATTCTCCATGGCTTTGTGGAAAGAAAATAACCTATTAAGAAAACTCCTATACCTACTGAACTAGCCCTCTTGGGATTTGATAATCTGAGAGAATCAATTGAACAAAATCCTCCTGAAGATGTCTAAATGATGAAGCTGGTACATTCTGATAAGGCCCCATTTGCTTGTTACAGATTGGTTATGCAGAAGAGCTGGGAGGATGCTTATGGTCTCTTTATATTTACAGCAGGAACCCAGGCAGGAGAGGAAGCAGAGAAGGTGTTAAGCAGAAGTTCCCCAACGAAGCAAAGACACACGGTTGCTTTAGGGATAATGCCGCTTTCCTTATTCTAATAAAGTTCCTCATTCAGTGTGAAGAGAAAGTGATTCTTTACCGGTGCTTCATGGCTATTACAGTGTGAACTCTTTAAATGCGGGCCTGGGGGTAAGGACTGTTATTTGTTTTACCACAACTTTCTTTTTTGTGGTGCTGCATCCATTTAGAACACTATACAAATACTACCGATTATTGTACACATAACTTCTCTAAGATTACTTCTTCTATGCACTATCAGCTAATTTCGATAAAAGAGTTTTTCTTATTATTGCCTTGTGGCTATATACCCCAGATATACATAGCTTAGTACTTTTTATTTGTTTCTGGAATATACAGTAAGTATACAGTAATTAATCCATTAAATATGTTTTCTTCAGTGTTCAAGTCAGATTCCACACTAAGGGTAAGTCTACATTACAGAGCTAAGTCGGCACAGCTGCACTGATGCAGCTGCTCCGCTGCAGGGCATCTGGTGAAGACATGCCATGCTATGGGAGAGCGCTCGCCAATCTTCATAATTACTCCACCTTGGCAAGAAGCAGAAGCTATGCTGGCGACAGCGTGAAACTTGCTTCACTCAGGAGGGGGAGGGCTTTTTCACACCCCTGAGCGATGTAAGTTATATTGACTTCGGCTGTGGTGTAGAAAATGTGATTTGCTGAAGTATGACATTGACATTCTTCAGAAAATCCTACCGTATCTTCACAGCAACTAATCCTGCAGAAATACAAATTTCACATGTAGTGTTAACAAGTGGACTGCATACGTATAACATTCATGCTGACTATTCATTTCCATAATGATACAGGGGAAAGGAAATTGATATCCCATATTTTCTCCTTCTTTTACAGTCCTGGTTCTTTTCAGGACTCCCTTGAAACACACCTCTGAATAGCTTATGGTCTTAAGAGGAAAATACTTCATCTAAAATCTAAGTCTTTATATCATATCAACAGCTTTTCCTAGAACAAGCTATTTTCAATTCATTTGCTCACCTGGTTACCATCACGTATCTCAGACTGAGAGCAACCAATGAAAATATTAACTCTATAATGCAAACCTCTATCATTGGTTGTCAAACAGGTTAGCAATCATTTATAGATTCACAGCTGAAAAATATGCTTTGATTACTTTGAGTGATCTTCCTGACATCCTGAAGAAATATAGCAGCCTGTCATTACTTTTCTTATAAATGTATTATACTATTTTAGTTGTGCTATTGTACATAAAAGATAAGATATCTAACAAAAATCTGTCTTATTGATTGTTAAGCACATAGAGGATAAGTTGGTTTAAGGGTGCATACACTACTTAGGTATAACTCTTGGTGAAAAGAAAAAATAAAAAGACTTCAACAACTATTAATATTAAGAAAAATATCTTGATATCAACATACCTCTTGAAAGCCCTATACTAAACATAAGTTGGATCTGTGGGCTCTATCCCAACAAATTCTTCAAGAGTGGGCTTTCTATATGACTCTATTAATCCATCAAGCTAAAGTTTCTTAATAAAGCTTAAACTACTATTGAATGGAACAATCAAAGTAGGTGAACTGGTGTATGGCCACAGCTTGCCAGAAACCCTCTCAAGAGAGAAAACCCTTCCATGCTTACCCTATTAGTTCATTTATTTGCTGACAGCTCTGGAAGGAGTGGACTACATGGACTTACAACTGGACTGGAGTGGTGGAATGCCCAGAGGTTGCAGACCAGAGTTTGGGTGAGTGCCAAGACCCTGCCCTGGTCTCTAGGGTATGCCCTGGGAGAGGAACAGAGTATCAGTAAGTGAGCTGTAGCTCATGAAAGCTCATGCTCAAATAAATTGGTTAGTCTCTAAGGTGCCACAAGTACTCCTTTTCTTTTTGCGAATACAGACTAACACGGCTGTTACTCTGAAACCTGTCAGTAAGGCATATAATTGATTTGTATTATGGCACTATACTTTCAGTATTAATTTCTCTGCCTCACTGAATGCAGGCTAACATATTATTTTTGACCACCAGTGGCCACTGAACAAGTGTTTCCATCAAAGTGATGATCATGGATCCTACTTTTCCATGATTTAAAAAAAAAAACCTCCAATTAACCCTTCTCCCCCCAAAAATCTGCATTTTTCTGTGATTAAAATGAAATGCTGAACTTTAGTTTCCCTAGCCATAATAGATACAGATATCAGTTGAACACAATGTCTTATTGATATACAGTAGAACTTCACTTATCTGAGCCTTCATTTTCTGGCTCTCCATAATAAATGAACCACCAGCCCTGGGTGGCTCAGGCTTGGGCAGACAGTCCTAGGCAGTTGGGCCTCAGGCTGCCAGCCCCATGTGGTACTTTCAGTAAAATTTAGTTATTAGTTAACATATGTTTTTTTATGGGTGGTGAGCAGTCTTCTTCCTCTGAAGCACCAGAGATGACTGTGGCTGGAGATGGGACATAGGACAGAATAGGACCAGTGATCTCAGGTAGTATTGAGAATTCTCTCTCTCAGGGTATGTCTACACTATGAAATTAGGTTGAATTTATAGAAGTCGTTCTTTTAGAAATCGTTTTTATATATTCGAGTGTGTGTGTCCCCACAGAAAATGCTCTAAGTGCATTAAGTGCATTAACTCGGCGGAGTGCTTCCACAGTACCGAAGCAAGCATTGACTTCCGGAGTGTTGCACTGTGGGTAGCTATCCCACAGTTCCCGCAGTCTCCGCTGCCCCTTGGAATTCTGGGTTGAGATCCCAATGCCTGATGGGGCTAAAACATTTTCACGGATGGTTCTGGGTACATATCGTCAGGCCCCCGTTCCCTCCCTCCCTCCGTGAAAGCAGCAGCAGACAATCGTTTCACGCCTTTTTTCTTGAGTTACCTGTGCAGACGCCATACCACGGCAAGCATGGAGCCCGCTCAGGTAACCGTCACCGTATGTCTCCTGGGTGCTGGCAGATGTGGTACTGCATTGCTACACAGCAGCATCAACCCATTGCCTTCTGGCAGCAGACGGTACAGTAGGACTGGTAGCCGTCATCATCATGTCCAAGGTGCTCCTGGTCGCCTCTGTGAGGTCGATCATGAGCGCCTGGGCAGACATGGGCACAGGGACTAAATTTGGAGTGACTTGACCAGGTCATTCTCTTTAGTCCTGCAGTCAGTCCTATTGAACCATCTTATGGTGAGCGGGCAGGCGATACGGATTGCTAGCAGTCCTACTGCACCATCTTCTGCCAAGCAGCCATGAGATGTGGATGGCTTGCAGTCCTTCTGCACCGTCTGCTGCCAGCCAAAGATGTAAAAGATAGATGGAGTGGATCAAAACAAGAAATAGACCAGATATGTTTTGTACTCATTTGCTTCCCCCCCCTCCCCCGTCTAGGGGACTCATTCCTCTAGGTCACACTGCAGTCACTCACAGAGAAGGTGCAGCGAGGTAAATCTAGCCATGTATCAATCAGAGGCCAGACCAACCTGCTTGTTCCAATAAGAACAATTACTTAGGTGCACCATTTCTTATTGGAACCCTCCGTGAAGTCCTGCCTGAAATACTCATTGATGTAAAGCCACCCCCTTTGTTGATTTTAATTCCCTGTAGGCCAACCCTGTAAGCCATGTCGTCAGTCACCCCTCCCTCCATCAGAGCAACAGCAGACAATCGTTCCGCGCCTTTTTTTTGTGCGGACGCCATACCAAGGCAAGCATGGAGGCCGCTCAGCTCACTTTGGCAATTAGGAGCACATTGAACACCACACGCATTATCCAGCAGTATATGCAGCACCAGAACCTGGCAGAGCGATACCGGGCGAGGAGGTGAAGTCAGCACGGTCACGTGAGTGATCAGGACATGGACACAGATTTCTCTCAAAGCATGGGCCCTGCCAATGCATGCGTCATGGTGCTAATGGGGCAGGTTCATGATGTGGAACGCCGATTCTGGGCTTGGGAAACAAGCACAGACTGGTGGGACCGCATAGTGTTGCAGGTCTGGGACAATTCCCAGTGGCTGCGAAACTTTCGCATGCGTAAGGGCACTTTCATGGAACTTTGTGACTTGCTTTCCCCTGCCCTGAGGCGCATGAATACCAAGATGAGAGCAGCCCTCACAGTTGAGAAGCGAGTGGCGATAGCCCTGTGGAAGCTTGCAACGCCAGACAGCTACCGGTCAGTTGGGAATCAATTTGGAGTGGGCAAATCTACTGTGGGGGCTGCTGTGATGCAAGTAGCCCACGCAATCAAAGATCTGCTGATATCAAGGGTAGTGACCCTGGGAAATGTGCAGGTCATAGTGGATGGCTTTGCTGCAATGGGATTCGCTAACTGTGGTGGGGCCATAAACGGAACCCATATCCCTATCTTGGCACCGGAGCACCAAGCCGCCGAGTACATAAACCGCAAGGGGTACTTTTCGATAGTGCTGCAAGCTCTGGTGGATCACAAGGGACGTTTCACCAACATCAACGTGGGATGGCTGGGAAAGGTACATGATGCTCGCATCTTCAGAAACTCTGATCTGTTTCAAAAGCTGCAGGAAAGGACTTTATTCCCATACCAGAAAATAACCATTGGGGATATTGAAATGCCTATAGTTATCCTTGGGGACCCAGCCTACCCGTTAATGTCATGGCTCATGAAGCCATACACAAGCAGCCTGGAGAGTAGTCCGGAGCTGTTCAACTATAGGCTGAGCAAGTGCAGAATGGTGGTAGAATGTGCATTTGGACGTTTAAATGCGCGCTGGTGCAGTTTACTGACTTGCTTAGACCTCAGCGAAACCAATATTCCCACTGTTATTACTGCTTGCTGTGTGCTCCACAATATCTGTGAGAGTAAGGGGGAGACGTTTATGGCGGGATGGGAGGTTGAGGCAAATCGCCTGGCTGCTGGTTACGCGCAGCCAGACACCAGGGCGGTTAGAAGAGCACAGGAGGGCGCGGTACGCATCAGAGAAGCTTTGAAAACCAGTTTCATGGCTGGCCAGGCTATGGTGTGAAAGTTCTGTTTGTTTCTCCTTGATGAAACCCCTCGCCCCTTGGTTCACTCTACTTCCCTGTGAGCTAACCACCCTCCCCTCCTGCCTTCAATCACCGCTTGCAGAGGCAATAAAGTCATTGTTGCTTCACATTCATGCATTCTTTATTCATTAATCACACAAATAGGGGGATGACTACCAAGGTAGCCCAGGAGGGGTGGAGGAGGAGGGAAGGAAAATGCCACACAGCACTTTAAAAGTTTACAACTTTAAAATTTATTGAATGCCAGCCTTCTGTTTTTTGGGCAATCCTCTGAGGTGGAGTGGCTGGTTGGCCGGAGGCCCCCCCACCACGTTCTTGGGCGTCTGGGTGTGGAGGCTATGGAACTTGGGGAGGAGGGCGGTTGGTTACACAGGGGCTGTAGTGGAAGTCTGTGCTCCAGCTGCCTTTGCTGCAGCTCAACCATACACTGGAACATACTGGTTTGATCCTCCAGCAGCCTCAGCATTGAATCCTGCCTCCTCTCATCATGCTGCCGCCACATTTGAGCTTCAGCCCTGTCTTCAGCCCGCCACTTACTCTCTTCAGCCCGCCACCTCTCCTCCCAGTCATTTTGTGCTTTCCTGCGCTCTGACATTATTTGCCTCCACGCCTTCATCTGTGCTCTGTCAGTATGGGAGAACAGCATGTGCTCAGAGAACATTTCATCACAAGTGCATTTTTTTTCTTTCTAATCTTCACTAGCCTCTGGGAAGGACAAGATCCTGTGATCATTGAAACACATGCAGCTGGTGGAGAAAAAAAAGCGGTATTTAAAAAGACACATTTTATAAAAACAGTGGCTACACTCTTTCAGGGTAAACCTTGCTGTTAACATTACATACATAGCACATGTGCTTTCGTTACAAGGTCACATTTTGCCTCCCCCCACCGTGTGGCTACCCCCTCAACCCTCCCCCTCCCCGTGGCTAACAGTGGGGAACATTTCTGTTCAGCCACAGGCAAACAGCCCAGCATGAATGGGCACCTCTGAGTGTCCCCTGAAGAAAAGCACCCTATTTCAACCAGGTGACCATGAATGATATCTCACTCTCCTGAGGATAACGCAAAGATATAAAGAACGGATGTTGTTTGAACGCCAGCAAACATACACTGCAATGCTTTGTTGTACAATGATTCCCGAGTACGTGTTACTGGCCTGGAGTGGTAAAGTGTCCTACCATGGAGGACGCAATAAGGCTGCCCTCCCCAGAAACCTTTTGCAAAGGCTTTGGGAGTACATCCAGGAGAGCTGCAAATGCCAGGGAAAATTAATCCTTTCACATGCTTGCTTTTAAACCATGTACAGTATTTTAAAAGGTACACTCACCGGAGCTCCCTTCTCCACCTGCCAGGTCTAGGAGGCAGCCTTGCGTGGGTTCGGGGGGTACTGGCTCCGGGTCAAGGGTGAGAAACAGTTCTTGGCTGTCGGGAAAACCGGTTTCTCCACTTGCTTGCTGTGAGCTATCTACAACCTCATCATCATCATCATCTTCTTCATCCCCAAAACCTGCTTCCGTGTTGCCTCCATCTCCATTGAAGGAGTCAAACAACACAGCTGGGGTAGTGGTGGCTGAACCCCCTAAAATGGCATGTAGCTCATCATAGAAGTGGCATGTTTGGGGCTCTGACCCGGAGAGGCCATTCACCTCTCTGGTTTTCTGGTAGGTTTGCCTCAGCTCCTTAAGTTTCAAGCAGCACTGCTTCGGGTCCCTGTTATGGCCTCTGTCCTTCATGCCCTGGGAGATTTTGACAAAGGTTTTGGTATTTCAAAAACTGGAACAGAGTTCTGATATCACAGATTCCTCTCCCCATACAGCGATCAGATCCCGTACCTCCCGTTCTGTCCATGCTGGAGCTCTTTTGCGATTCTGGGACTCCATCATGGTCACCTCTGATGATGAGCTCTGCATGGTCACCTGCAGCTTGCCACGCTGGCCAAACAGGAAATGAGATTCAAAAGTTCACGGTTCTTTTCCTATCTACCTGGCCAGTGCATCTGAGTTGAGAGTGCTGTCCAGAGAG
This sequence comes from Caretta caretta, assembly GCF_965140235.1. NCBI lineage: Eukaryota > Metazoa > Chordata > Testudines > Cheloniidae > Caretta > Caretta caretta. The sequence continues at coordinate 18,953,774 of NC_134214.1, forward strand.
GTCACAATGGAGCACTCTGGGATAGCTCCCGGAGGCCAATACCATCAAATTGTGTCCACAGTACCCCAAATTCGACCCGGCAAGGCCGATTTAAGCGCTAATCCACTTGTCAGGGGTGGAGTAAGGAAATCAATTTTAAGAGCCCTTTAAGTCGAAAAAAAGGGCTTCATTGTGTGGACGGGTGCAAGTTTACATCGATTTAACGCTGCTAAATTCGACCTAAAGCCCTAGTGTAGACCAGGGCTCATGCACTTGGCAGGCTGTTTCTTGATAATATGTTCAAGGTCTAACTGATCATCAGTCATGGGATTGGGAAACTTTTTTCCGTCAGATCTGATTGGCGGAGACATTGTGGGTTTTTTTTCACCTTCCTCAGCAGCATGTGGTATGTATTGCTTGTCAGGATCATTTGGGCATACCTCACTTAATCAATTCCTTGACATTGCAGGGGCCCCAGGCACTGGTGCACCCTCTTATTCTTTGAATGTGGCACAATATATTAGTCTCCTGAGGGCTGTAATACTTAGTTTAATTTCAGCTGTTGGGCTTAGTGCACAGGTGAGTGGATGTTTTTGATGGCCTGTGATAGACAGGAGGTCAGACTAGATGAGCTGGTGGTCCCTTCTGTCCTTCAAACTCAATGATTCTACAGTGAACAATTTGTTATTTAAGATCTTTAAAGAAGTCAAGCATTTCTAAAGGTCTTATTTTACATTTCTCCATAAATGACCAACAAATTAGCTCAGAAAGAGTAACAAGATGTCTTAAAGCACTCAATGTAATTAATTAACATTTCAATAATTTAACTTCTGTGAAATAGTGCTGTGGTTATGACCTCTAATTTACCAACATTTCATATTGATGTCATGTATTGCAAGTTCATAAATGTCTCTTAGTTTGTCTTTTATTAGCTCCTCTACTCGTTTTAATTCTACTGAAGCTATATAAAACTCATATTTGCCTCTGTTTTATATTAAGGCTTCATTATGAGTTTTAGTGTCCTGAGTTCAAATGCTTACTATGGGAATATCAAAAGCTAGACAAAAGAGCACTGTTGTGATAGTCTTATTTCACAGCAAACGCAAACTGGAGAGCATTCATATAATTGATAGATGTCTGTGGAAATTCCATCCATATTAAATGTACTCTTTTGTTTATTGTAGTTCCTTTTATAGCAGCATAAACATCATGAATTCCAATGTAAACTAATTTTACACTGAAAGCTATTTTCTAACAGCCATACCCTAGCAATGACAAAATATCCCATATACCTTAAGATTTCATTAAATATTTTATTATATTACAATACCGATACACACACCTTCTCCAATTATATCCCAGCAATGCTTTTATTCTAGGTCTACATACAAATGTTTCCAATGCTCTTTTATTAATGACAGACATACAGAGGGTTCCATGCTGGAATGCTGCATATTTATGAGAAAAACAAAACAAAAAAATGGAATAGGAAAATTAGAAATAACTTTGTTAATAAATAGATTTGACACTTTAATTAGCAAATGACACTTCTTTAAATTACTCAGATCTTTCATGCAGCTACTGCCCTCTTTGAACAAGAACTATTGGCAAGTCAGAATGTTAATTTCTTATACCCATGCTCCAAGGTGCCTAATATAGCATATTGTGAATCCTGACTGATTTTATCCAGTACATTAATTTTAATTCTGTTGACTACCTGAATTATGTTGTGGTTTTTCACAGGGACTCTCAGAATAGCTCCTGGCTCCCAGCTGACATTTATTTTAGTAGCAGACAAAATGAAAGAGAGAGCAGTTAACTCCAATCACAAATGTAAAAGAAGATATCTGAATATTTCTATGTATATACATCCTTAGGGCTTTGTGGAAAATATGGACCTCATAGAAGACTATAAACTGGATGATCCTCTGACTTAGGGTTTGTCTACCCAGCAACACTCAGAAAGTTAAGAGGAATTAACTAAAGGTGTTAAATTAGTGTGCACAAATTAAAGCACATTAAATCCAAGGAAGGTTGAGTTACAGTGAATTAAGGCCACTTTAAATCCCCATGTGAATGTTCTCATTCACAAGTTCATGTGTTTATGTACATTAACTTCCCACCTTCAGTTAATTCATCTTAATTCACCATCTAGACAAGCCCCCACAGTATAAATCAGAAGAAACTCTGTTGAAGTCAACTATGTTACATGGGTGTAAAAACAGACATGAGGGGAGACTGAAGCCATATATTTTTACTGAGGTCCTAGATACTGGAATTTTCATGTATAAATCTCCAACTCACCTCAGTGTGACACCATTTCTTCCACTCTGTCTCATTATGGCACCCACAGTGAGTTGAAATGCTGCTCTTGCCAGCCTTCCCAGGGTGAACAAGGAGTATTGGTGAGAGGTGTTTAACTGTCAATTTAAAAGAAAATGCTTAATTCTGAAATTCCCGTTTATCACTCTGTGCTTAAACAAGGCTCCATACTACTTTAGAAGTTACGCACGTACATCTTATGCTGAGATTTTTCTTGCATGTTTGTATACAAAATTCATTCCATCACACTGTAAGATGTGAAGTTTTACAAAGTGACAGCTGAATAACATAGTTCATGTATTTCAAAATTGGATTTCCTGGCACTTGATTTTATAGGGAGGATTTAAAAATCCAAGTAGTACATATTTTATTATTGTTGCTGGTGCCCAGTGGATTAATTGTGCCCTGGGGGGAGGTCCATGGATGTGGCACACCATAGATAATGTAGTCCAGCCATGCAGCCAAGTCTATTCAAGTGAATGCAGACATGAGGCACCAACACTGCAACTCCCATAAGACATTATGGCATCTCAGGCAGATACAGTTCAATGTCAAACTGAAATTAAATATTTCAATTCAGGAATATCTAGACATTTCATTTCAGTTGAATACTTCAATATTTTTAAGCAAATCTTTTTAGAAATTTTGTTCCACAAAACCTCTTGATACTTTTCATCCAACTCAGGAAAAAATAAATGTTGAAATATCAGAATTGCCCACAGGACAAAGTTTCCAATCAGCTTTAGTGAGTCGACGAAGAAGCCAACAATCCTTGACAGATATAAAAAAACTGAAGTGTTATTTATCACCTTTCACCTCAGGATCACTACAAATTTTACCCAAAAAAGCAACACCCATGTGCAAGGAATATTACCATTTTAGTTTTTACGGGTTTTTAAAGTTGGATAAACTGAGGCACAAACTGATGAAATAATTTGTCCTGGTGTAGACCACACTGGGAACTCAGAATTCAGGCTCCTGGTCCACTCCCTCTAATTACACATACATTGCCTCAGATCTTTTCCTAAACTGTTATTGTATGGTAATAGCACTGCCGCACAGCACCCCAGAAATGGTAATTTTTCAGTATGGACAGAAATGTTGTATAAATAGTCGGTAAAGACCGTAGACTGCTTTATGAGCCTTGGGTGAAAGGTGTCCCATAAATATAAATCACCATTCATAAATCTTATGTATTCTCCTACTTACTATTATTGGATTATAATATGACTGTTATGACCGGGGGCAGGGATGGTGGTGGGGTAGTGGTTTCTAAGTGACTATATTCTTAGGCTTTAATAGGGATGAGCTTGGGTTCTACCTTAGAACCTAGTGGATCTCCTCCAAAATCTGAATCTTCCTAAGAGATAGAGACATTCCTGTACAGGTCCTGTGCCTTCTCTCTAACTCTGCACCCCTCTCCTCCCTGGGAGTGTAGCTCTAGTAACTTTACCCGGTTTCTTCCACAAATTTTTGGTGAACCCGGCCCAGATTTGGGGTTTATTAACAAAACTAACAAGACACATTTCATCTTACTTCAGATTCTGTTAGGCACACATTTAACAGTAGTTTTCCAGCTCTGGTATTCTGACTTGAGTACATTGCAGTCTTAGCCCACATTTTTCTTTACCATATCAGAGTATCAGGGATCTTCCTATATTCACATCCCCTCTCAGGTTTTCACCTTCCAAGTCAGGAAGTTCCCTCTCTCCTACTGTCTTGGCAAATAGCTGATCTGTCTACATTCAGAAGAAATCAAACATTCCACATTCCTGTCTTCCGTAACTATGTCAGAGCCTACCAAACTGCAAAATGCTTATAAGTACACTGCAGATTATAAATACAACAGCTTCCATTCTTGCTAACCAGCAGGGTATTTTTAATCCACCGTGTGCTCACAACAAAAATAAAATTGGCACTACTTGTTTTTTTAAATCCTCCCTCCTACAAAATCAATTGCCAGGAAATCCCGTTTTGAAATACAAGAACTAGGGTCTTCTGCTGTCACTTTTTGTAAAACTTCAGCATCTTACAATGTGATGGAATGAATTTTATACCCAAACATTCAAGGAATCTCTCAGCATAAGATGTACATGTGTCATTTCTAAAGTAGTAGTGTAGTCTTGCTTAAACACAGAGTGATAAATAAGAATTTCAGAACTAAGCATTTCCTTTTAATTTGATTGCTAAACACCTCAGCTCTCACTGAATACACCCTGTTCACCCCAGTAAGGCTGGCAGCTTTCCGTCCTCCATTCATTTCCTTTACACTACCTTTTCCCAAAGCATTTAGTTTTCATCATGTAGGTTATAAAATTAATAGATCACTATGGTGTAAATTCTAGGCCTGATTCTGCTCTCATTTCCAATAGTGTATTTCCCTCAATTTCAATAAAGTTACTTAAAGACCCAGTTCAGCCAGGTGTGTGCAACTTTAAGCACACAAATAGTCTTATCAAAGCTGACATGACTACTCATGAGCATAAAGTTACTCATATGCTTCAGTGGCTTGTTGAATCAGGACCTATTTTAGTACAGAATCAGGCTCACTATGTTTAGATTTCTTTATGCGAGTCAACTTTTCCTTTTTAACTATTTTCCAAGGGATGTCAATTATAAAAGCATCAGGAAGCATAATGTTTATTACAACCTGAGAATTCTCATGGCTGGCATACTGTGAGAAAACATTAATGAATGAATCAGAAAGGGGAGGGGGATAATCATTTTTAACATATGAGCAGTAAAACATATTAGATATTTAAATAAAACATAATCCCTTATCGGCTGCTGAGCCTCTTTGTCTAAAGACAAAAAAACAATGGTTATATATTCTGCACGGAAAGATGGACGGATGGACAACCAGCTCCCCTGAGTGCTTTATTACCTGCCTGCTATTCTTGGAATGGTAATCAATAAAAAGTTTTCTCATAAAATAAATTGAATATTTCACCAGTAAAAAGTGATTATATATTTTTTTCTCATGACCAACCTTAATAACTCATAAACTCTGTAGACACTTGTGATGTCTTTGAGTTATGAGACTTTCATACTCATGAAAGAAATATAATAATCAACCTTCACTGCCGAGATATTCTATACCACTCATATTAAATCAGTAGAAGGCACAAGATCCCTTGTGACTGCAAGTAGGCAAAGTAAACATGTAGGGTACCTGCAGCTAGATGTATGACATATGAGGCTCATTTTTCAGAAAAGTGTGTCCATAGCTATATGCTCAAAATACTAATTCTAAGGTGATTTCCCCCTTAAACCAGGTGTAACCTGATTCAAAACAGCCTATTAATTTCTTCATCTAGACCATTATGTGCATTGTGCAAGGGTTCATTTTCAATGTACACATATTCAAGGTGAGAATCAAAATTAGTCTTTACAGTTTATTATCAGAGTAATATCATGGTGAAGGGTGGTTAATAAATAAATTAGATGTGTGTGTGGTGGTCATAGTGAATGGACCTAACAAAAGATACAGCCCTTCTTAATCTAGTAGGGCTGCAGTGGACTGGAACCTTGCAACCAACACAGGGAATTATTTATTAGGGCTTGTCTTAACATGTAAAGGGAAACTGATCATAAAATTAAAAAATAATGGTAGCTTAAGTACAAGTGATCATGACTCTATCACATTTAGAGTGTGCAAGCAGAATAAAGTCCAGACTGGTTTTTTTAAAAAAAGTAAATCTATCTATATCTATCTTTCTATCTATTCATCCACATGCTCTCTTTCTCTCTCTCCCTTGGTGTTTTAATAGGGCCAGTTTCACAAAGCTGAAAACAATTGAGTCAAATTAGCTGGGAAGAAAAATATAATCCAAAAAATGTGAATGATAATTGGGAATCATTCAAGAACACCTTATTTCATGCCCCAAAAGCTGCAATAAGGAAGGAGGACATAGTGGTGGAAAAAATGACCTGGTTTAGAGGGAAAGAGAAGACAAATAATAATAATTATAGATAGCAAATGGAAAAAGGAGAAGTTGATAGTAATTAATATGAATCAGAAGTTGGGAATTGTAGAAAATTAATAAGGGAGACAAAGGGACATAAGGAAAAATCTATAGCCAGCAGAGCTAAAGATAATAAGGATGAGTTTTTAAAATATATTAGGAACAAAAAGAATCCTGATAATGGCATTGGTCCAGTACTAGGTGGAATGGTAGAATTATAAATAATAATGCAGAAAAGGCAGAACTGTTCAAAAATATCTGTTCTGTATTTTGGGGAGCACAGCAAGGGGAAGATGATATAGTCTCATCATCACTTTTTACATTCCACTAATATCTCTGAGGATATAACACAGAAGCTACTAAAGTTAGACATTTTTAAATCAGCAGGTTGAGATAACTACCAGTTACTGGTAGTTATCTCAACCTGCTGATTTAAAAATGTCTAACTTTAGTAGCTTCTGTGTTATATCCTCAGAGAGTTTTAAAAGACCTGGCTGAGGAGTTTGCTGGACCATTAATGGTGACTTTTCAATATGCATTGGAGGAGTGGGGAAGTTCCATAAAACTGGAAGAAAGCAAATGTTATGCCAATTTTTAAAAATGGGTAAACTGGATGACCTGGGTAATTTTAGGCCTGTTGGCTTGATATTGATCCTGGGCAAGATAATAGAGCTATTGATATGGGACTTGAATTAATAAAGAATTAAAAAAGGTAATATAATTAATGCTAATCTACACGGGTTTATGGAAAATAGATCCTATCAAACTAACTTGGTATATTTTTTTTTATGAGATTACAAGTTTGGTTGATAAAAATAGTGTTGATGTAATATACATAAAGTTCTGTAAGGCATAAGACATGGTACCTCATGACATTTAATTAAAAAACTTGATCCATAAAAAATGAACATGGCCCACATTAAATGGATTAAAAACTGTCTAATGGGTAGGTGCCAAAATATAATTGTAAATGGGGAATCATTATGGAGTGGGTGTGTTTCCATTGGGGTCTCCTCCTCCTTTCCTCCAACAGTAGAATTTTAGGGACACCCTGAGAGCTTCATTCCATGGAACTTCCACTATTCTATGCAGGAATAACCTATCTAATGGAGAATGGAGCCCAAGATGGCAAAAAGAGCTATGCCAGGGTAGTGGATGGCAGGGCTGTGCAAGCAATGTGCTTAGCCCTTGAGGAGCAGATGCGCCATGACATAAGGCCTCTGAAGAAGTGTTCTTTATTTTTTTTAAAAAAAAAAGCTTCAGAGAAAAGCACGTAAGAAACTTGTAAAAAATATACCGTTAAGTTAATCTAAATAATTACAAAACCCTGGTCAAGATCAGGTATCCATCCAAGATCTGATCCATCTTCTTGCTAGGGACTATATCCTGAATTTTCAGGGTGCTGGACTTGAGGCTCTAACAGGACACTTCCATCTCTCACTTCTTAGATCTTATGAATTAGTCTACTTCCTGTGTCTGGAATCAGAGATAAGGTTATCATTTGGAATAGGACTTCTGCCCTAGTCCCTTGTGTCCAGATTTTGCAGAAGTTTCACATGACAGAGTGATCTTTCATAACAAATTTACTTCAGTATACAGTAGAGGGGCTACATTTAGAATGTCATTATCAGTTTAAACTAATAAAAATCAAGTAATATTTTTCTGGGCAAAATGTCTGAGAGTGCATTTTCCTTTTTCCTATTCCTAGCCATTTTCCATGCTGTTTTTGAATTCTAGTTCAAAGAGCTGAGTCAGGGAGCTAAGCTTGGCTTTGAGTACCAGCACACATGCCCAGCCTTTGGAGATGACAATGACAACATTAAACTTTCAATATTGCACTGGATTATACAAACAGAGAAGTTTAATGTTACTGGTAGTACTTTAAAATAATAAACTTATTGTTAATTCCTTCGATAGTTACTGAAAAGGCATTAATCATGATTAACTAATTTGGTATAAATGTAGCTGTTATAAATACTTCTGTGAGACTTTCACTATAATTCAGAACTAATTAACTGGACCACTAGTTTAAAGTATTGTTGTATTTTCAAACATTGTGAACATACAGAATGAGTGATCTAGTATTTTGGACTGTTTCTGTGGTCCTCCACTGAGAGCTTGCTTTAGTTTTTCCTCTCCTGCTTATGATGAAGGTTTCTTATAGCAATATACAGATAAAGTTAAAAATAAAAATCTAAGGATATTTCAACTAGAAATCAGTTCCTCAGTTAGTGTAAATTGGTATCACTCCTTAGAAATCATTGTAGTCAATTGAGCTGTATCAATTTACATCAGTGGAAGATCTACTCCTATGTTTTCATTAAAATTATTGAAGTTTATGGAAAAATAGGCCAAATTGTGCTTCTTACACCAGCATGAATCTGAACTTCAGTGAAGTTAATTCTGAGAATAAAAAATTGCCCTAATGTGTTTAAATACAGATAAGCAGTCCTCAAAGTCTATTGATTGGGTTGCATTCAGATAAGTATCCAAAAGTTTGAGTGCTTATCCAGATGACTCTCGAACCCCTTGAATCTGCACATTTAGGCTGCAAATCTCACAAGAACAGGCCATCTTGTGAGACTCCTGGAATATTCATAAATCAGAAAACAGAAGAGCAAAAGAACCATAAAAAATGTTAGTTCAGTTTAAAAATCAGCAAAGATACAGGAGAGAATGTGGGGTTCTTTTTTTCTCTTAACCATCTTGACCTTCTGAAGTCTGGAATCTAGTATCTGCAGGGACTAATAACACATGCTCTCTTCTTCTTAGAAGTGCATATAATATGTTTCTTTACTTTGCATTTGTAGCCACTGTAATATTCATATAATAATCTCATCATTTTAGGGAGTGTTCACCTACACTGCGGGAAGCCCCCCTAGAACAGCAGGCATAGACTTAGAGCCTGTCTTTGAAGGTTTGGCTTTTTGAGTCTTGCAGATACCTCAATGGGGCTAAGCCAGTGGAAGATTAATAGATGAGAGAGCAATCACAGCAATGATTGAAACTAAAATGTACAATGGCTTGAATTCTACCACTGCCCTGACCTTATTGTATTCACTCCTGCAGCTTGTCTGGAAGAGATATGAAGGGATTATATTCCACTAGCATGATTTAGAGCATCGTAGAATCAGTGTTAAACATCCTATTTTGCCCCCTATGAGGTGCCACCAGTTTACTCAAAGAAAGGCTGAAAGTCAGTTACATTTTCTTATTAGCCTAATGAGGAGAGACATAGATAAAGAGTTCAACTGGCTGACTTTTCTTGCCAGCAGCCAGCCACAATGCTCCTACTAGAAAGACACAGGGAGGGAGAAAACTAATAAAGATGAAATGGCTCTCTTGGCTAAGGACAGCTTTTTATACAAAGGGGCCTAGGATCATGCTGCTTCCTGCAGCAGTTTTAAACAGGGTAATGTGCTATATCTCAAGCACCAGATCCAAATAAAGCTAAGCTTTGAAATGCATTGACAGCCATTATGCTTTGTAAGGGGAGGAATTTAGGGCCTGCAAACATGAAAATGTGAAACCAAAAGTTCTTACTCAGAGTAATTGTGTGTATCATAGACTGTATATCCTGGGCCAGATCCTCATGTGGAAATGTACAGCAGCTGTGGATTTGTCCAATGGATGGCAGGGAGCTTGCTTTAGAAAGGTTATCTTGTACATGCAGAGAGAATGACAGCTAAGGACCTTATCTGGACAAGCTTTGGGAGGTTCTAAACTACTGGACCTTCATATTACATATGCTTTAGGGAATCTAAAGTTGAATCCTTCTCAGACCTAGTCTGTTCTATCTCCATCCTTCTCCTGCAAGTCCCTCCTTAATGTCTGTTGAAGTCAATAGGAGTAATTCCATTAAAGGGCTTTGAATCAGGCCCTAAAGCAGGATTATAATTTCTAATAATGCCTGCTCTCAAAAGGCTGACAAGAGAAAGTAAAGGAGAAGGGGGGAAAAGATTCAAAAGGAAAGTGATGGAACTCACAGAAGGTGTATGAAATATCACTTCCATCTCACATCCTTTCATTTGTAGTTTCTGTTTAGATTGTAAAATACTTTAGGGCAGGAATCTTGTCATTTTACCATGTGTAAAATACCTAGCACACTGCTCCCATTATACAAATAACAATATAATCGTGAACAGCATAGACATTTTTCTGTGCTGCCCGCCACAGTGTTGAAAAGGTAGATATTTTTCTCACCTCAGTGTAGTGGAATCTAGATAGTGTCAGTTTGAATTGTTAATATCTGTAATCCATTTAATGTAGCCACTTTAGAAGTCAGGAGTAATAGCTAGAATCTGTGTTGTATACTGCAATTTACTGTCCATAATATATCCTGAACATCTTGATAGAAAAAGTGCTAAGTGAATCTGAAACCTGCTTGTTTGTCTGTTCACACTTAGAAGGGAATGCTGTGTACTGGGAATAATACTATCACTATAGCTAAGAAAGAATGAATTAGCATCACATTTCCACAAGTGCAGGAGCAGATTTTTCACAGGATACTTTCATCAGCAAAGTGCCCAGAGGTGACTCATTATCAGCTTGTACCTCTTTCTTTGTCCCAGGATCCTTCCGAAGGCCAGATGTACATCTCATGAAAAGCAATGTCTCCTACAAACATCAGGGAATGACACAGACAAGTGATACAGAACCAGGCACCTTAATTAAAGTTTATATAAAAAAACATACAAAGGTAACTGGGTGCAGTACAAAACATCATTCAATAGACAAATAGACATTATTAGAAGACATGTTTTTGAAGCAAGGACACAGCCCATAGTGAAGGGCAGTGCATAGCTCTTGCAACTACAATTTCCTGGGCCCCTCTTCTGCTGTTCCCCCTCCCCTGTAGTTATGCTGCCGCGTGGGTAGCGCGGCTTGCTCTGGCTGGGCGGCGGGGCTGCGAGCTCCTGCCACTCTTAGAGGCATGGTAAGGGGGTAGGGGGGATGGGTAAGGGGTCCTGGGGGGCAGTCAGGGGACAGGGAGCAGGGGGCGGTTGGATGGGATGGAGGTTTGGGGGGGGGGGGGCGGTCAGGGCACAGGGTCGGTTGGATAGGTGTGGGAATCCCGGAGGGTCTGCCAGGAGGCGGAGGTGTGGATAGGGGTTGGGGCAGTCAGGGGACAGGGAGCAGGGAGGTTTGGATGGGTTGGAGGTTCTGAGGGGGGCAGTCAGGGGGTGGGAAGTGGGAAGGGGCACATAGGGGGTGGGTGCCAGACTGTTTGGGGAGGCACAGCCTTCCTTACTTGGCCCTCCATACAGTTTCGCACCTTTATGTGGCCCTCGGGCCAAAAAATTTGCCCACCCCTGGACTAAGCCTTCTGGCTCTGGGGCTTATATTTATATTTAAAGGCCATATGTTTTGAAGGTCTGGATGTATGTGAGGTCTTTAATGGCTTCACTAGGAATGACTGTTGTACTGGAGTGTACTAATGGCATAGATTGGATGGTTAACAGAGTCCCAGAAAATAGCTGTTATCGATGGCCTCTCAGTTTTCTAATCAGTACTGCCTCTCTCCTGACAATGCTAGGTCCTTCACCATGAAAATTCATCCACTTCAATAATCGCCTGTCATAAATATAAAGGGAAGGGTAAACCCCTTTAAAATCCCTCCTGGCCAGAGGAAAAATCCTCTCACCTGTAAAAGGTTAAGAAGCTAAAGGTAACCTCGCTGGCACCTGACCAAAATGACCAATGAGGAGACAAGATACTTTCAAAAGCTGGGAGGAGGGAGAAAAACAAAGGGTCTGTGTGTCTGTCATATGCTGCTTTTGCTGGGGATAGACCAGGAATGGAGTCTTAGAACTTTTAGTAAGTAATCTAGCTAGGTATGTGTTAGATTATGATTTCTTTAAATGGCTGAGAAAAGAATTGTGCTGAATAGAATAACTATTTCTGTTTATCTTTTTTGTAACTTAAGGTTTTGCCTAGAGGGGTTCTCTATGTTTTTGAATCTAATTACCCTGTAAGATATCTACCATCCTGAATTTACAGGGGTGATTCCTTTACTTCTATTTACTTCTATTTCTATTAAAAGTCTTCTTGTAAGAAAACTGAATGTTTTTTCCTTGTTCTCAGATCCAAGGGTTTGGGTCTGTGGTCACCTATGGAAATTGGTGAGGATTTTTACCAAACCTTTCCCAGGAAGTGGGGTGCAAGGGTTGGGAGGATTTTTGGGGGAAAGACGTGTCCAAACGACGTTTCCCAGTAAACCCAGTTAGAGTTTGGTGGTGGCAGTGGATATTCCAAGGACAAAGGATAAAATTAATTTGTACCTTGGGGAAGTTTTAACCTAAGCTGGTAAAAGGAAGCTTAGGAGGTTTTCGTGCAGGTCCCCACATCTGTACCCTAGAGTTCAGAATGGGGGAGGAACCTTGACATAGCCCTTGTTCCCATTGTTAGAGCTATGAACAAACTTCATTATTGGTGATGACTAAACTACACATTGGATCGAGCAAGGGTAGATGGAGCTGTTTTTAGGTAGACTTGCTCTTTCCTCTCAGAGAGGTCCCAGAAGACTCTGGTGAGCAAGTTCATTTTGATCACTGAGAACTCTCACTATGGAATCTAAGGCTCATTTTGTCTCCCTTTCTTATTCTCCTTGATCTCGTTGTGGCCATTGACACCATCAGCCACTCCTAAAAGTTGAAACCCTGTAGTCCACTGGCTTTTAGAACATCTCTACACTCCATCTCCAGGTGCTCTTATCCACAAGCTTCAAATAACATCTTCACACCACCAACACACAAATCTACTTCTCTTTTAAAGACCTTTCTCCATCCATCCTGCATCTCAGCCCATCTTTGTGAATGTCCAACTGGCAATTTAAGCTCAATTTAGTTAAAACTAAGTTCTTAAATTGTAAAGCCCTTCAGCATTTAATCCTGTCCTGGATATGGAATTAACATCATCTCAGCACGACAACCAAGTTCAGGAACAGTGGCAAACAATGGACAAAATGCCTCTCAGACTTTCCACACAAAATGCCAACATTATATATTGGGTGTAAAATAGAATTACTTAATTCATAACGGAGATATTTACAGTTGCTCCTGATTGCAGATTTTTGGGGTCATTGTCCGCAGCTAGCGTCTTATGCTTTTCAGACATGTTACCAGAATTCTGAAGACAATCTAGCAAACACCATTCTCCAGGTGGCTTGTAACATCCAGGATAAAATTCTACCGGCCAAGGGTGTAGGCAGCCCAGAGGCAAACCCCCTATTACAGGGGTGGGGAAACTTTTTGGCCCGAGGGCCACATTGGGGTGCGAAACTGTATGGAGGGCTGGGTAGGGAAGGCTGTGCCTCCCCAAACAATCTGGCCCCCGCCCCCTGTGCGCCCCCTCCCACTTCCCGCCCCCTGACTGCCCCTGAAGGGCCAAAATTCATTTGCTGTGGATGTAAAATTTTAACTACAGTTTCTGCTAAGAACTTTTCATATAGGCTCAGATGAGAACTAGCTAACAAAGAACAATACATGGCTAAGAGAAAACTGGGGTAAACAGATAACCTTGTGTGTTTCAAGTCAGTAAATGGAGTCAGCATAACTCTGAATGTAATTGGGCGTCCTTATCATGAGTTATAGACACATGAAGTGCTGAGAAAGGCTTCACAGTTACTCCCTAATGCAGGGAGGAGATAGTGGTACAATCCCCCTCAGATCCCAGACAGAGTACAGGGAGAAGCCTAATATGATTGACATGAGTTATGACACCCTCCCTTCACAGATGTATGCCAGTCCTAGCCCACAGAAATGCAAGGGTAAATTTATAAACAATTGTTGTTGTTAAGTACTAATTACTGCTTTTTTACTTTAAATCTCCAGGAATGTACCTGTTGGTCACCAGGAGAGCTGCTACCTCATTCCCCTGGACCCCAAAATTAGGATTTAATTTATACACTTTAATAGACATAGTTTGGGGTAATTACCTGTGTGTCAACAATATGTTAATTTGGGCCTTGAGCGGAGCCATTATGTAATCTTTTAGACCATTGGCTTATTGTGCTTATTTTGTCTTGCTGCTAGAACCTATCCAGGGGCTTGGAAACCCATCCCCATCACTTCTCTCCGCCCAATGAGCACCCTATATAATCTATTGTAATTAATTGTTCTGCAGTGTCTCTGAGACTGATAAGCAAAGTGACACTCCGCCAGCACTGTGCGTAATAAATTCCTGTGCTTGACTCTACACAGTGTGGATTATTGTTCCTTCAGCCCCCCTCAGAACTCCCCAACCATCCAACCCCCCCTGCTCCTTGTCCCCTGACCACCCCCTCCCAGGACCCCACCTCCTATCCAACCCCCCCTGCTCCCTATCCCCGACTGCCCTGACCCCTATCCACACCCCTGCCCCCTGGCAGGCTCCCCAGGACTCCCATGCCTATCCAATCGCCCCCTGTCATAAATATAAAGGGAAGGGTAAACACCTTTAAATCCCTCCTGGCCAGAGGAAAAACCCTTTCACCTGTAAAGGGTTAAGAAGCTAGGATAACCTCGCTGGCACCTGACCAAAATGACCAATGAGGAGACAAGATACTTTCAACGCTGGAGTGGGGGGAGAAACAAAGGTTCTCTCTGTCTGTGTGTTGCTTTTGCCGGGACCAGAGCAGGAATGCAGGTCAGATCTCCTGTAAAGGGCTAATAAGCAATCTAGTTAGATATGCATTAGATTCTGTTTTGTTTAAATGGCTGATAAAATAAGTTGTGCTGAATGGAATGTATATTCCTGTTTTTGTGTCTTTTTGTAACTTAAGGTTTTGCCTAGAGGGATTCTCTATGTTTTGAATCTGATTACCCTGGAAGGTATTTACCATCCTGATTTTATAGAGGTGATTTGTTTACTTTTTCTTAAATTAAAATTCTTCTTTTAAGAACCTGATTGCTTTTTCATTGTTCTTAAGATCCAAGGGTTTGGGTCTGTGTTCACCTGTACAAATTGGTGAGGATTTTTATCAAGCCTTCCCCAGGAAAGGGGGTGTAGGGTTTGGGAGGATTTTGGGGGGAAAGACTTTTCCAAGTGGGCTCTTTCCCTGTTATATTTTGTTAGACGCTTGGTGATGGCAGTAATAAAGTCCAAGGGCAAAAGGTAAAATAGTTTGTACCTTGGGGAAATTTTAACCTAAGCTGGTAAAAATAAGCTTAGGGGGTTTTTCATGCAGGTCCCCACATCTGTACCCTAGAGTTCAGAATGGGGAAGGAACCTTGACATGCCCTGACTGCCCCCGGGACTGCCCCCCTTATCCAACCCGCTCCCCCTGCACCCTTACCATGCTGCTCAGAGCAACAGGAGCTCGCAGCCCTGCTGCCTAGCTGGAACCAGCCGTGCTGCCCACGCAGCAGCATGGCTGCTGGGGAGGGAGGACAGCAGGGGAGGGGCCAGGGGCTAGCCTCCCAGCCGGAAGCTCAGGGGCTGGGCAGGACAGTCCCATGGGCCGGATGTGGCCCGTGGGCCATAGTTTGCCCACCTCTGCTGTAGAAAGTTAGTCATTATGAGCTGAAAGGCAGTTGACCGTGGATAGGTAGGGAACCCAAATTCAACAAAAATATTTGAAGGAATCTGTCAGAGACCAAGGGGTCTGTTGTGCTTTACTCTGGATTTCCCATCTAGAGATTCTGAACCATGTGTTGAACTGACTTTGGGGAGCTGACTCTGCGGGAGGGGACCACCAGCCATGGAGGAGCTGACTTCACACAAACAGACAAGCAGCTGAGGAGGGTGTGACACTGAAAAATGGTGATTTTAGCTTATGTACCATGAAGTAGGTAGAAGCATTTGCTACTTGTTATTTATATATGATACAACATAAAATGCTACAGTCCTAAAGCCTTAAACTTCCAGCTGTGATGCAAGATGGAAGTGTTTGTTCTTACAAGACAAAAACCAGAATTTTTAGGAGATTTCAGCATCCAAAACTGGTCTCAGATTTTAAGAAGAGCTCATTGGCACCAAAATAAGGCCCCAATCCTGCCGGATTGAAGTAAAGGAGGCTACTCACAGTACACAAAGTAGGACATGAGTGTAAGTCTTTGCAGGATCTCTGTGACCACAGTTTTAACAGAGCTCAGCATCTGGGGTGCCAAACTTGTTTGAAAATGTGATTGTAGGTGTCACAACTGGGCTCTGTTACATGCTGAGCATTTTTTTTGAAAATCAGGCCCTTCCTTAAATGCCTAATTAGGAGCCAAACTGTTTAGAAAATCTAGCCCCCAGTGTTATTTAATGGACTTCAGCCTGCAGGACAAGGACACTTTTTTATTGGACATATAAACTTTTAAGGCTGCAGAGCTGTACACTTGCCCATTCCTTCACTCCTACTAATGATCCTTTCATTTTTGCTTTACATCATTAACATGTACTGAGATCTGGGAAGCATTTAAAATTCTTTTCATCCACCCATAGACAGAAAAGACATTTCAAAAAGATTGGGCTGTCACAAAAGCTCTGTTGCTTTTCTTTTGAAATTGTTGATACACAGCTGGCTACCCTATTTTTTTGTTAATCAAGATGAATTAAAGTTTCTATGCTTGTTTAATACCTCATTCCCATCCTCACCAAATGTATTTGCATCATGTAATTTTCATATTGGTTCTTCAAATTCTAATAATTTCTATCGGATAGAAAATCTGTGGTTTCTAGCTTCCATTTAAAAATACATTCCAAGTCTTTCCAACTGTGAAAATAGCTTTCTCTATTTAAACTAGAGCAATATATTGCTAGTGTTTAAACAAGGGCTGCAGGAAACTATCCACAAGCCAAACAGATTGAAATGACATTACCAACCTAAGTATAATTTCACCCTCATTCTCATTGCAGGGCATTACCCTAAAATGTTATGCTTCTTAATCTCACCTGTACAGTATATACATGCTTTGTCTATGTCCCAAGACATTAGAGGCCATCCAGTTAATTATTATACACAATTCCATACATAGGTTTTGGTGAGAGCCTAGAACACTTTATAAATAAAAATATTAATATTATGTTTATAATAATTAGTTTGACCTTTGCATGGACTTTATGAACATTAACCAAATGCAATTTAGATAAGGAACAATCAGCTGACCATAGTATTCCTTTTTGCAAGTGAGTGACTCCTAGCCTTGAAATCACTTATACAGAAACTCAGTCAGCACTAATTTGGGGTGTGTGGGTGGGAGGCAAAAAAGGAAATTGGATGCTTGTGTCACAATATAAGGAAAGTGACTCTTCTGTAAAATTGAATGTAAGAGGAGTCCCAGGACCACTGAAAACATAGTTCTGATCTAAAAAGTAATTGTTTAAAATGACACCTTTCATCAACAAATTTGTCCCCCAATTTTGGTTTCCCAAATCTGTCATCATTAGTCAAATTGAGCAGTATCTTAACGATGCAAATAGTCTAGTAGATTTCATAGGGGCTATTTGAGTAGTGGTCTACTGCTCAATAGATTCAATCCTCAGGTGCACTGATTTTACATTTAGTTCCTGGCATAACAGAGCTGTGCTAGCTGACAGTCTGATGAAGCTCAGTATACCCTGGCACTATACCTCCATGCACTCTCAGCCTCTATAAAGAAAGGAGAGGAAGGTGGTGAAGGTGCCATTTATGTAGATTTGTGCCTCCTGTGGTTTCCCCCATGTTAGCTTCAACTTTAAAGATTTTAATAGTTCTATATCCGCTACGTTAGACACAAACATATCATGATGGGAAATGACTACCTAGGAAGGAGTACTGCAGAAAGGGATCTGGGGGATCATAGTGGATCACAAGCTAAATATGAGTCAACAGTGTAACGCTGTTGTTAAAAAAGCAAACACCATTCTGGGATGTGTAGCAGGAGTGTTGTAAGCAAGACACGAGAAGTAATTCTTCCACTCTACTCTGCGCTGATTAGGCCTCAACTGGAGTATTGTGTCCAATTCTGGGTGCCACATTTCAGGAAAGATGTGGACAAATTGGAGAAAGTCCAGAGAAGAGCAACAAAAATTATTAAAGATCTAGAAAACATGACCTATGAAGGAAGATTGAAAAAACTGGGTTTCTTTAGTTTGAAGAAGAGAAGACTGAGTGGGGACATGATAACAGTTTTCAAGTACATAAAAGGTTACAAGGAGAAGGGAGAAAAATTGTTCTTCTTAACCTCTGAGGACAGGACAAGAAGCAATGGGCTTAAGTTGCAGCAAGGGTGGTTTACGTTGGACATTAGGAAAAAAATCCTAACTTTCAGAGTGGTTAAGCACGGGAATAAATTGCCTAGGGAGATTGTGGCATCTCCATCATTGCAGATTTTTAAAAGCAGGTTGGACAAACACCTGTCAGGGATGGTCTAGATAATACTTAGTCCTGCCTTGAGTGCAGGGGACTGAACTAGATGACCTCTTGAGGTCTCTTCCAGTTCTATGATTCTATGAGTGGACTATTCACTCTAGTCTTTCTATCTTGGTGAAATCTTAGTGACAATACATGCCACTAATAATTTAAACTGTCTTGGGTTCTGTCATACCTAACTTTTAAGATTAAATCTCAGGCCTGGTCCCATTGTGTGTCTCAGGGATATTCTGAGCTCCAATGTACCACAACGGCAAATACCATTCATCTGACCATAGCTGGTATATTTGTACATGCTCAGTCTCAATAATGACAAACACATGTGAGGAAGATAAGTGTACTGTTTCTTTAAATCTGTAGCTAAACATCAGGAACATGGGACTGGGAGGGGTTCAACAAACAATATCTATAATGAGGAAGAGGGAGTGTGTGAAAGAGAAATTTTAGGAATAATCCTGACTTCCCTGCTCAGTGGTAAAATATTTTTTCTCTGTCTGATTATTTGTCATTGTCACATAGCACCACTGTAAATAGTATAAAATGTAAAATACATTTTATTTGATTTTATTTTATTGAAGGACTAAGCTTTAGGAAATACAATTTGTGAGGACTGTGTGTCAGGTAGGTCTATTTTGATGGTAGAAGAAAGGTGCAAACAAGATGCCATCATGGGCAGAAGACATGAACCCAAAAGTTATTGAAAACTTTACGCTGTTTCAGGACCCTACACTTCACTGCTTAGAAGGAGTTTTTACCTTCCACACAATGTAATGTAATCTAAAATTCCAGGAGTTAAATGGAGCATAGATTGGGGACATCCACCATTCTCATCACAGCTGCTACCGCATCATAGAGAACATTGCAAATGCAATAGAAAAGAAGCTAACTACCCATCTGTGCAATATAGACTTTTTGTCTCCTCATGGTTGATTGGGGAAGGAAGGAGGGAGGGGGAGGGAGAGAGAGAAATGTGTGCGGTTTGATTTGGGATGGTTCAGTGCAAAGCAGAGCATTGGCCTGGCATGTGAGAGACTAAGGATCAAGACCAGAGTTTTGAATAAGGCAGAGAGTAGGGATTTCCTGCTCAACCTCGGTCCCTTAGGCCAGTACCCTAATCACCAAGCTGAAGAGTGTGTGTCTCTCTCTCTCCCTCTCCCTTTCCCACCCCTCATCTATCCCCACCCCTGGATATCCTGACCCCAGAAACCTTCCCAGTTAAAAACTTAGTGGAAACGAATATGTCTTGATGAAATAGTATATGTATATATATTGGCAAACATGCATTTTGCCACCAGTGTTCCACCCAGCTATAGTTTTAACTATTTTGCCATGTTGACCTCTGTTCCCTCCATTTTAACTGGATTTATTATGAACCAGCTACTTTTCAACCAACGTCAAATTTCCCCTGTATAAACTGGGTGAATTGAGAAATTCCACATGGGACCTGATCCAAAGCCCACAGAAGGCAATGGGAGCCTTCAAGTGGCTTTAATGGAAGCTGGATCAAGTTTTGCTAAGAAAGTTTTTACTTCGATCCCTATGCTAACCTTCAGCAGCAGCACCATTGACTCTTCTTATTTCTACCTCCTTCCAAAAGATTAAAGGAGGGAAAAGTATATTTTCATTTCAACATCTAAATTCATGGAAGAAATAGCATGTGATGACAATAACTGGCTTCTTCCCCCCCCCCCCCTCCCACCACCCGCCTCCCAGCACACTTCCATTTTTGTGAAAATGTTCAAAAGGTTTTGTTTTCATTCCAATGCAGAATGAAAACAAATGCCAAAACCTTGAAAGTTACCATGAAACAGAGTTGTCCTCCAGTCACCTCTATTTAAAAGTGTTAGTAAGAGTTATAAGAACAGGAGTAGTTGTGGCACCTTAGAGACTAACCAATTTATTTGAGCATAAGCTTTCGTGAGCTACAGCTCACTTCATTGATGCTCAAATAAATTGGTTAGTCTCGAAGGTGCCACAAGTACTCCTGTTCTTTTTGCGAATACAGACTAACATGGCTGTTACTCTGAAACCAGTAAGAGCTATGACATCTACCAAGGCAGACACCCCTGGTTATCAAGGTAGCATGCAATCCTCAGGGTCCTCTTGTATTCGTTGCTACTTCTGGATACCCAGTGTGAAATCCTGGCTCCACTGAAGTCAATGGGAGTTTTGCCTCTGACTTCAGTGAGCCAGGATTTCCTTTCCAAAGAACAACAGTGCCCAAAAGTGCTTCCTTCTTTCTATGGAAGGTCAGAAGAGTGCTCCTCTTCCT
Organism: Caretta caretta; assembly: GCF_965140235.1. NCBI lineage: Eukaryota > Metazoa > Chordata > Testudines > Cheloniidae > Caretta > Caretta caretta. Next base: position 18,974,628 of record NC_134214.1, read on the forward strand.
CTGTGATGAGGAGCGAGCCACAGTGGTAAATGCTCTTGTCCACTCCAGGCCAGATTATTGCAACACATTTTCTACAAAGGGCAGGAGAGAGCCTAGAGTATGTCCTGGCTACTAAACTGCTGAGGTTCGAAGATGCCTTCGTGCCATATTTTTCACCATTTACATTTGGATTTGTGACCAGATCTTCAACTGGGCAGGCAAAGAGTATTAGCTCTGAAGAAACATGTGAAATCTACAGCATTTGTAGTCAAATTAGTCCCTTCCATAAAACCACTGACAGAAGGGAAAAAAAGCCCAGATAAAAAATCTCAGTAATAATTTAGGAAAGGGGTAGAGACAAGACCTAGGTGGCCTTAGAATCTGTGTTGAATTCTGACCTCAGCCATATGCATATGGGTAACTTGCAGGGAGTACCAGTCCACGCGTGTTCCTGCCAGGCTTCCTCTCACACTTGTCAGAATGGCTGCTTAACTGTCTCTGCTGACATTGGTCCCCTGGTCTGCAGTTTTATACTATCTCCTCCTTCTCCAGTGAAGACAGAGGGTATAAGCCATAGAATGAGTCAATTATCTTCCAAGGGTATTTCTACTAGAGACTAGGCAGGTTTCCCTGACATCATTTCACATAGAGGCCTGCCTATCTCTGTCAGGTCACACCCCATAAATACTGTCTAGGCAAAAGGGATACTGAAAATTGAGAGGAAACATGCTGCATAACCTCTGCTTCCCAGCCATAGTGAACATGTATTCATATTAATTTGCTGCTTTGGGAGTCATGCATTGGAGGTATATATAGGAGTGTTAGTTTAGAAATGGCCTTGACCAATGATGACTTTGGATTCATTTGTAGCACAAAGCACTATGACCTTCTCATCTATGATTCAACAAAATAGCTGAAAAAAACATGCTTCTAGCAGTAAATTTGATACAAATTGTACCATAAATAACAAGACTAAGATTACAGTGAGACAACACCCAAATTCTAGCGAATGCTTTCCCTGTGCTAGTAAGGTGAAGGGGAGATGGGCACAAGCTGTTTCCTAGTCACCCTCCTCTGCTACATTCATGGGGAAAAGAGACACTTTGAGTGTCTGTAGACGGGGGATTGCAGGGACAATTTTGTACGAGTGACACTGGGGTAAAGAGCTCCACCAGCCACTGACAGGAATATTGCAGTTTGTGCACACCCCTCTGCGATGGGGAACAGGACATGGGACTGTGCTTCATGAAATACAATCGCCACCTCTACAAAAGCTCAGAGCTCATTGCTACAATGTGTCCTCAGAGTTTGTAAGTAAGGTGGCTTTTTTTTTTTGGTAGGTGTTCAGTATTACCAGTATTTTGTTTTGGCAGCTTGATTTGTGCAGACTGGGGTAAAATATATATTTAAAGAAATTAAAAAGGGTATAATTTTCTTAATGTACAGCCGGGGAGTCAGTGCCAATCTTTTGGTTTTCAATTAAAATAAGAAATTCCACTGAGGTCACTTTTCTCTTATTAAACTGAGCAACAGCTAATGAAAAAGAAATGGTACAAATTAGGACAGGAAATGTATTTGATTATTTTTGTTTTGTTTTTTGCTGGGTGCAGGGGGGGGAGTCAAATTAAAGGCACAGTATCTCTACAGCAAATCAGGTTAAAACAAGGCTATTAAGGCTATTAATCATTTGAACTTGTTCTTTGAATGGTCAAGAATCAGTTTCTTTGGACTGTGTGATTACAGAGATCAGAGTTCATCAGTGCCTCAGATAAATGCTAGATCCTTCTTTTTTGCCAAATATATTGAGTTCAGGTCCTCAGTTAGCACCCAGCCTTTTAAGGCTAACCAACCTCAAAATGCCCTATATGCTGTATTAATCAAAGTCCTTTTCCTCTCTGAAGGAAAAGGACGCACTTCGCTCTCAGTTATACCCATGTGGGCTCCCTGAAGCCACCTGGGTTGTGGAGTTGTAACTAGGGACAGAAATTGTGTCTGAGATGTTTCTAGTTCGCAAAAAATGAATTAAACATGCAGAATTATGACTTTCTGAAAGACTTGCTTTCACTGTGGGAGTCGGGAGGGGTTGGATGGGAATTTTCTTTCTAATCTCTCCCTTCCTGTGCTTTTTGTGCCTGAGTTGCATTTACACTAAGGCCCCTTTACACCACTCTGGCAGTGCAAAGGAGCCTTTGGGTCACCTGATAATCCTAACCCCTTATGTCCTTTATAAATTACACAAAATTTTAGCGAAGAGGTAGAGAAAAAATTGTTAGACACACGTCTGAACTGGCAGGGGGATGGACTAAATCAGGGGCTCTCAAACTGGGGGTTGGGTCCCCTCAGGGCATCGCGAGGTTATTACATAGGGCGTCACGAGCTGTCAACCTCCATCCCAAACCCCGCTTTGTCTCCAGCATTTATAATGGTGTTAAATATATAAAAAAGTGTTTTTAATTATAAGGGGGGGGGTCACACTCAGAGTCTTGCTATGTGAAAGGGGTCACCAGTAAAAAAATTTGAGCGCCAGTGGACTAAATAATCTAATAGAGTTTTTCCATCTCTAACTTCTCAATTTATGTTTCCATTATGTGCAATTTATTTTCTCTCAAGAACAAGACTCCTTCTGTTCTAACTTTTAAACTTTCTAATCCTCTGCCTCCCCTTCTCTCTCTCTGCTGGTTCAGCTTTGCTGCTTTCCCCAGAAGCCAAGGAGGGAAGATGCTTTTAATCTCTTTAGAAGCTGAGAATGAAAATGAGATGCCACCTCCGGGATACATGTGAATCCAGAAGGGGGTGCTCAAAGCCCGTGAACACTCTGAGCAGTCCTATCTCTTGGTAGCTATGAACATCACTTCTGTGATGTACTTTCGTTTTCCTCCAGCTGTAATCTCAAACCCCAGATCTGCCATTGTCATGCCACAACTGCTCTCCCACCCGCAGATTTATTGACAGCTGCCAATATATTTTTCTACCTTCTCAGCTGGGATTACACTAGTGTGGCACGGGGCTCCTCAGAATCACACTGTATGTGGTCTTTCATCTTGGATCACATACGGTTATGTCAGGCCACTGCAGGAAAAAAAATATGGAAATCATTGCATTTCTTACATTTCAACACATTTTCCTGTGATCTTAGAGCTAGTATTACATTAGATGAAAAAAATGATTGATCTTAGTAAGATTCCCACATTATATATAATATGTTAGGAAGCTTTTTAAAGTCTGGCATACGTTTAGAACATGCAGATTTTTGAATTAATGCCTTTTCACAGTGATTCTTCTCTTCTAGGGAAGTTAAGAGACAAGCCCCTTCACTCCTCTTTCTGTGTCCTTCAGCTAATATTAATTTGGCCTCATCAGCCATTATTTTGAAGCTATTTGGTAGAACTACAGTGAGTAGATCAAGGTGTGGTGTGTTTTTATTTTGTTTTTTAACTGTAATAAATAAGCCTCTTGAATATTCCTAGCTCTGTGTCGTTTGTTCGTTAGTGGCTTGTGCCTAGCAGGGAGACTGTCTTGGAGAGTCCAGTCTTTGCATTGCTAAAACAGATAAAATTATCAGAGGGAGTGACTGTCAGCTCCTAAGCCCAAGACCAAGTGCAGCCTTGGAGAAATCAATTGCAGTATGAGAAATGAGTATTTCTGTGAGTTGACATGAAAAGAAAACTCAGAAGCTGAAAGTGGATGGGTGATGAGGGGATTTTAAAATATACATCTGGAGTTAAATTGTCAAAAGCACCAAAGTCCAGATTTTTTAAAGTAATTTAGGTGCTTTGGAGTCTAAGTCATTTGAAAATGGAACTTAAGAGTCCTCAGTCACTCAAGTGTTTTTTATAATGTTACCCCTGGATTAGAAATCTAGTCCGCACTCCTTAATTTAAAAAGGAGTGTGCTTAAAGTAATCATGTGCTTAAAAGCTTTTGTTGGTCAGGGCCCAGAACAGGAAAAAAGGTGAGATAGTGTAGGGAAATAAAAATAATTAAATTCAAGGGTTCAATGCAGGAACTATTAGGTGTATGCAACAGGTCTAGAATAGATGATCACTATGGTCCCTTCTGGCCTTAAAATCTATGACGCCTCAGAAATTATTTCTAGGCCTGATTTGAAATTTTTTATTCAATAGCTTTGGGGGATGGAAGGTTTCTTGAAAAAAAAATAGGGTTTTGAGGGATCTGAAAATTTTCACAAAGATGTTTGTATCATTCAGAATTTTCTGATTTTTTTCCACCAAAATGATTTTAAATTAAAAAAAAATATTTGGAATGGATTCAAAATGAAAAAAAATGCAATTCAACTGAAATCAAATGGAAGTAAAACAAAACATTTCAAATATTTATTTTTGGTTTTATTTTCCCTTTTCCAAAGGAAAATAAGGAACCAAAGGGTGGGGGAAGGTCCCTGGCCCCCAAATGCAATATGTTTAATTTCTAATTATTATCTTTATTTTAAATGGTTTAGTCAAAAAAAAAAAATCCCAAGAAAAATGTTGAATGAAATGAAAACGATTTGATTTGTTTGAAATCCTTTGCATAAAATAATTCCCCTTTTTCAACCAGCCTGTAGTGAGGTGGTGTGGCTCCCCACCACCCCGGAGAGGGACGAGCCCATCCAGAGGCTGGGGTGGGTGGAGCTAGGGAGCTCTGAGCCTGCCCCTCAGAGGATCAGGCAGCGACCTGGAAGTATAAAGGCTCACCCTCAGAGCTCACTGGAGGGCCAGCCTCTGGGGAGGCCAGATGCCTCCAGCCTAGCCTGTGACTGGGAAGCCCCTGCGGCCCAAGGTGCACACCAGGACTGGCCCGACTTCCCCGAGGTGCCCGCCACCCAGAGGAGTTGCCGGGCCTGCCCTGCGCCCGCTACCCGGAGGAGTTGCCGGGCCTGCCGCTTGCCCGCTATTCTGAGGAACTCATGGTGCTGGACCTCCCTGGAGGACACCACTGTGACTCAGGAACCACAAGAGGGGGAGTCAGGAAGAAGCCTGGGGGCAGCCGACCCTAGTCTGGCCGCAGCGCTGCCAGAACCCATGTCAGTGTGCTGTGGCCAGGATCCCCACTGACTCAGCAGCGGGTCTTCTACCGCTGCTCGGGCCCCAGCGTGGGTGGCAGTCTCCCCCTCTCCCAAACCGTTTGGAGGTCTGCACTCACTATTGTTTGTATGGTCACTGCTCAGCCCTGCCTGAGGGCCTGAGCTCCTGACTCATTATTGCTCTGCCCTGACATAGGGCCTGGGTTCACTACTGTTTGTACTGCCACTGCTCAACCCTGCCTGAGGGCCTGAGCTACTGATGCATTATTGCCCTGCCCTGACCTAGGGCCCTGGCATAACTCTACTTATTTTCTGCCTCCACAAGAGCCGCTAGGGAAGACTTTTGCGGCCAAACTAATTCCCCAATCCTCACCTGTGTGCAGTGAGCCGGTGTGGCTCACCGCCTCCCCGGAGAGGGTCAAGCCCCGGCTAGCCCCTTTACACAGCCCAATTATTTGTGTTAAATTGGTGCTTATCAGTGATATATTCTGTAGCTGTATGGGGAAAAGCAATGTGAAAAGAATGGTTTTATTGGGTTTGTCTAATTCATAACTTTGAAAATGACTGATAGAAATAATGTTTATTTTACCCAAATCAGACTTTAATGAAGTTACTAAAAACAACAACTCATATTTTTTGTCTAATATAATTACTGTCTGGATGTTTAATTTCTTTTTCATTTCTGTGCTATTGTGATCTATTATGGTCCATATAATGTGATACTCTGGATCTGTCCATGACATTTTTGAGATATCCTATATTATATGATGTGCTAACAGCTTTACACTCTGAGTAATGAGTTAGAGTAAAATTCACAGGGGGGATTGGGCTGACCTTCCTCACATTAAATAATTTCAGTCAGATTTAGTCAGAAGTCCTACTGAGAAAAAAATGGGACTAATGACAGAGTAATGCTCATTAGTAAGATTGGCAGAAGTTGGCCCACAATAACTAAAATAAGAAGAGCATCTTTTAGACCTACTGTATCACTTTAAGGCATGCATGCTTTATTTTGACTTGATAATATGAGAGCCGATATACTTTAATGTATCAGCATGTTAAACTCTCTTCAGACTTGTGAAAAGGAAAACCTACTTAGCTTTTATTTAATAAAAGCAAGCTGGCACACAAAGGAAAATGTTCCCAGTTTGCCTATCATTAATGTTTAGCCAGATTTAAAGTGTGATGTGCATAAGTGAATTTGTTCCTAATTCCAATAATGATGGTGTTAATAATTTATATAGAGGCTGTAAATTTGAGCTGTAGCTCACGAAAGCTCATGCTCAAATAAATTGGTTAGTCTCTAAGGTGCCACAAGTACTCCTTTTCTTTTTAAGAGTAAGACATGAAACCTTATCTGAAGAACTTACAATTTAAGAGAGGAAATATAACTGAAGACAATATAAAGGACAAGTGTTCAGGTTAGGAAAGATGTGGACAAAGCAGAGAGATTTTTTTAGTGAGGAAGAAGCTGATATTAATAAGGAGGGCTATGAAGTGGGAGGGAAAGATTAATGCTTTCTTGCTAGAAATTGTAAGTTGCAAGGCCAGATATTTTGAATTCATAGCTTATGATTTCTTTGAATTACATTCTCTGAGCCAAATTCTGACTCTGCCACATGTATGTATTGATCTGTGAGCTCTGCACCAGGAATTCCCAGCCTGTCTCCTGAGGGTGTGTCCACAGAAGGCTTTATTCTTTCCTCATTTGAACCACATTAGCATCAGTATAATTTCAATAGATCTATTCCTGATTTATACCTATCAGGCCATTAGAGACAAAATCTATATGTTGGCTTCAATGGAGCTTTGCCATTTTACACCAGCCGAAAATTTGATCAACTGTATCTTCATAGATATCAAATTCCTAACTTGCTCAGACACAAAATTTGTGATTCTTCTCCTCCTGGGTGCTTAGGGAAAGAGGTTTGAATAGCAGTGATCCCTTCTACACTGTCTAGGCTGGGCTTCCCAGCCACTGAATCTATA